>NW_028274810.1:150908646-151234271 GCF_037043125.1 Eumetopias jubatus | reverse complement strand
AATAAATTACTAATATTGTTACAACACAGTGTACTAACCAGCAGACACACATGCAGGAAGCTGTGCTTGCAACAGACAACCTTTTGATCTTGTAAAAAAGATCGCATATTATATAATCATCACCCACCTCCAAAAATTGCATCAGATAATGAAACCCATTAAATATGGTACCTTGAGAATAATGTGCAGGGACCTTAGCAGAGTTTAACTGGCAGAGAAGTCTCTGCCATTATAAAGAAACTTCTATGACCTTTATGGAAAACAAACATACTCAGATAGATTTAAAAGCAAAACCAATCACTTAAAGGCCAAAGGCAAGTGTCCGAATCTCAATTCATCCATGTCATGTCTGTGTTATTGCTGATAGGAGTACCCTTTTGTCTTTCCATCTCACAGGCTTTGTCTACCAAAGCATCCTGGTTCAGGATGAGCAGCTAACCTGGGCGGTGTACTAAGAAAGCCCAAGAAAAAGTTGGCGAGTTCTCTGAGGGACTGAGTCTTACAGAGGGTGAAAACGTTCCCCAGTTGTCAAAAATATTTCACTTATCCTACAGGCAACATGTACTGCTCAACCCAAATGAGACTGCACAAAAGGACTTGAATTTACTCCTAACCTACCCCAAATAAGCGCCCCCAAATACTCAGGGTTTCTATCCTGCAGTGTGTCATATGTGTTGAAAAAAAAACATCTACTCAAAAGACAACCAACCTCCTGTAAAGGTTTTGGGTAAATTAACCATATTTTGGTTCATCTTCCTCAGGCTCTGGGCAGAATCACAACTGTAAACTGTGTCTCAACTTCCTCAACACCTCAATTATCCTCAGGCCATAATTCCTTTAGGATATTGCTCCACCCACTTTTTTGAGCAGTTCCTTTTCTTTTTATGACAAAGTGTGGGGGCACCAA
The DNA here is from genome assembly GCF_037043125.1 of Eumetopias jubatus. Lineage (NCBI taxonomy): Eukaryota > Metazoa > Chordata > Mammalia > Carnivora > Otariidae > Eumetopias > Eumetopias jubatus. Next base: position 151,233,364 of record NW_028274810.1, on the reverse strand, counting down.
ATTCTACGTTTATACCCTTAAATTCAAAACATCTTCACATGAAACTATGAAACAACACTAACTTCCTATCTGTAACAACATAGATCGGGAGTCCTTTCTTTTTTTTTTTTTTTCCATTTTGTCTCAATGGCTTGTCTTCTAAAGCCATGCTAGTTGTTTTGTGCTTTAAACCTGTTCCTACTAACAGTTTTTCTAACTCCATCTAAATGAGAGCATAATGTAATTCATTATGAATGACTTCACTACAGCTGGGTAGCCCTATATATTTTACTTCTGTAAACCTCAGTTTCCCCACATGTAAAATGTGTATAAAATCACTACCCCCAAGGGTAGTCCCAAGATTTAAATAAAATAGCATGCATAAAAGCTCGTAGTCAAATGCTCCAAAAAAGAAAAAAAAAATCTGTTCTCTACTAAACAAAAACTGCTGGTTGCCAAAAAGGGAGAGGGTGGGGGAAATGGGCAAACTGGGTGAAGAGGGGGGTGGGAGATACAGGTTTCCAGTTATGGAATGAAGAAGTCACAGGAATAAAAAGCACAGCACAGGGAATATAGTTAATAATATTGTAATAGTGTTATATGGTGGTAGATGGTCGCCACACTTGGGCTGAGCAGAGCATAACGGATAGAGAAGTTGAATCACTATGTTGTACACCTGAAACCAATGTAATATTGTGTTGACTATATTCAAATAACAAAATTAAAAAAATCCATTCTCTATTCATTCACTCATTTGACAAATTTTCACTGCCTCCCTATTACATGCAAAGCACTATTAACTAATGTCTTCCCCTAACTTATCTAAGAGGTTTTTAGAGAAATACGTATCTTAAAAAAAAGTATCGCACTCAAAAGTATGCCATTTTTAATATGTGGGAAATCGGCTTAAAGTTACCAAATTTTTCTGTAACTGAAGTTATGGAAACCACTGTTAGAGACCATATCAAATTTAAAAAGCAGTTTAAAAAAAACAAACAAACCCATTTTTTGTTACAAAGAACATATTCACCATTTACGTAACACAATCACTGCTTTGGACTTATTCCATGGTTCTTAGGTTTAATTTATTTGTGAGTTGCTAAGCATATTATGCAAAACTCAAGAATGAATAAAAAGGAAAAGATAAGTGACTGACAAAACTAACTGCAGTATGCAGACACAGTACTGTGGCGATCACCTTCCAGTCCTGGAGGAGAGAAAGGTGGACCTGGCAGAGTGTGGGAAATGCAGAAGTTTTTTGTTCTTAAGAGTACAGAGTGGATATTGTGGACATTGATGTCCACAATAGCCAAACTATGGAGAGAGCCAAGATGTCCATCGACAGATGAATGGATAAAGATGTGGTGTGTGTGTACACACACACACACACACACACACACACACACACACACACACACACACAGGAATATTATGCAGCCATCAAAAGGAATGAAATCTTGCCATTTGCAACGACATGGATGGAACTATTATGCTGAGCGAAATAAGTCAATCAGAGAAAGACAAATATCATATGATCTCACTGATATGAAGAATTCTTAATCTCAGGAAACAAACTGAGGGTTGTTGGGAGTGGTGGGGGTGGGTGGGATGGGGTGGCTGGGTGATAGACACTGGGGAGGGTATGAGCTATGGTGAGCGCTATGAATTGTGTAAGACTGTTGAATCACAGACCTGTACCTCTGAAACAAATAATATATTATATGTTAAAAAATAAAAAAGAAGATAGCAGGAGGGGAAGAATGAAGGGGGGAAATCAGAGGGGGAGATGAACCATGAGAGACGATGGACTCTGAAAAACAAACTGAGGGTTCTAGTGGGGAGGGGGTGGGGGATGGGTTAGCCTGGTGATGGGTATTAAAGAGGGCATGTATCGAATGGAGCACTGGGTGTTATATGCAAACAGTGAATCATGGAACACTACATCAAAAACTAATGATGTAATATATGGTGATTAACATAACAATAAAAATTAAAAAAAAAACAAAAAACTAATGATGTAATGTATGGTGATTAACATAATAGAATAAAAAAAAGGAAAGGCAAAAAAAAAGTGCAGAGTGGAGGGAGGTATGAGTTAAAAAAGTGAACTGCAAACTCTCTGTCAAATGTGAGTTATTACGATTAGAAGTATGTCTACTGCACTAGACCCTCACTCAGGCTTTAATTCTGGGGCTTCTTCTGCAAAAAAGGGCAACTGGCATTATGGCTTTGACCATGATACGGTCACATCAAAAAATGAATGATCTATTTCAAGAGAAAGCAAACTGGCCCCTGTTACCTGAATTTGAGTTCAGCCGTGAGGTGAGGGCTGAATATGTGACTCACAGCTTCTCTACGACTCGGGTTTGCTATGGGAAAATTGCCTTCCTAAATATAAATCCTCTACTTATATAGAAAATCACAGTATGTGTAAAAGTGACTTAGGACCCCCCCCAAAATGATGTATGTTCTAATTTCCGGTGTGATACTGTACAGAATATAGACTCATGTGCTAAAATCCACACTTCTGTTTTCAAACTAATGTTTTAAGTAATTCTACCTACAACAAAGAATTTTTTTTTTAAACAATTGGTTAGCACGGGTTGGGGGAAGGGAAATTGGGGTGTTATTGTTGAATGGGTACACAGTTTGGGGTGATGAAAAAGTTCTGAAGACAGATGGTGGTGATGGTTGCACAACAATGGGAAGGTACTTAATGCCCCTGAACCCTCCACTTAGAAATGGTTAAAATGGTCAATTTTATGTTATGTATATTTTACCACAATAAAAGTTTTTAAAAAATGTTATTAGCCTCAGAAATGAAAACACATAGAAGAATGTATTCCTGGTTATAAATCCTTGTTCATTTCTAGACTGATAATAAAAAATCTCTCAAAGTAACTACGTCAAAATGAGCACCCAATTAGATTAAGTGAATCATTAACATAACAAAAACACTGTCGTTGTGGAAAGCCACTGGTCATGCCAAGAGATTATACCTATGGATTTTTACACACACACACACACACACACACACACACACACACACACACACACACATTTATGGATAAGAAAATAATAAATTTGTAGAACCTTATCTTTATTAGTCAAATAGTAAAAGAAACCACGGGGGTGGGGAGGTGCATACATTATGCACACTTGAGAACCTGGGTACTTCAGAATTCTCAGATTTACATGCAATTTCCAGGTGTAGACTATATTAGAACAAAATAGCTGGGAGAACAGTCTCTATTTGGAATCTCCCACACACACTATCCCTTACCCCAGAAAATTGGGCTCATTTCCGTTTGCTTACCACCAGTCCTAGTACGAGGGTGCGGACTCTTTCTCCTATCTCTGGAGAAATGTCATTGCCAAACTGCTGCAGGGTAGTAAGGAACCGTTTCAGCTTACTGAGCTGCCTGGCGCCACAGGCTGGGGGCAGCTGTTGATTAGCCAGAGAAGAAGAGGAAGAAGAGGAGGGCCCATTGCTAAAGCCATTGGGCGGCGAGGGGGCGCCATTCAAGGCTGTGGGTGAATGGCTCGTGCCATTAGTTACTGTCAAGAGCACAAAATCAGAAAGAAAAATAAATAAATAAATTTACAGGGAATATGCACAAAGAAATTATAACCAAGCTTCATTCCCTTTAAATCTGGTGGATTTTGTGATTTAACAACTGTTGGAGCTTTGTTCGGGTACTCTGTAACTAAATGGGTCTAACTCCTCACCATGCATGAGGGTATTCTACACGGAAGCTGGTAATAAATGGGAGTCGGCTGTAACACAGGGTCAGCCCTACCTCCATGTGCACATGTGCCAACCACCTGAAATGCTTCAAACACAGAACAAACAGCGTTGGGATGTCAGCCTTTTGTCACAGGCTTACATCAATATAACGGGACCATTCCTTTCTAAACTGTTCCCCTAGAGAAAGCGTACATTTGGTGGAGACTAAATTTATCACTGAACATTTTTAATCATGTTTTGTACACACAACTGACAGCTGTGTTTATAGAAATAGGACTTTCAAGTTTTAACCTTATACCACCCAATTAGAAGGCTATTTTCTCCCCCTCGTATTTCTTAACCACTTCTTTAGGGAAAATGCAAATTTTATATAAGAAGCCAAATGGATATGGTAATTATCAGAGAGTTATTTCAAGAAATCGAAAAGGGACATCTCGTTCCAACTAATAGCATGGATTCGTGGTAATTTGATAACCTCATTTCCAATAAAATTTATTTGAACATCAAGATAATTTGTAAGGACAAGACTAGAAAATTTGGCACATTTCTCACCGAAGAAAATGTTGATTTTATCATATTAAATCCACTAATTCGACAAACTCATCTTTACCAAACCCATCTTTTTAATATAGTTTTGACAGATTATCTCCAACAGTGGTCTGATGATGTCTTGAGTCCTCTATTATTCTTAAAAGCTTCAAGATAATGAAATGGTCCCTTGCCCCAAATGAGCACCACAGCAACCCGTCATGGAATGACTGCTCACCAGGACCTCTCACAGGAGACATATGCCTGTCCCTGTGGCTTTGGGAAACAACAAACCGAATACAAGATGACAGGGTTACAAGTTGGCACTGCCACAGCCTCCTGCCCCTTCCACGTTGGGAAAGGTCTTTTGAATGGCAGTGCAACGCTGCATAAACAGCCTGGGCTGTGTGTTTTGCCAATCCCTTATAATCCCATGGATCTATCTGTTTTTGCCCATTAGTTATTTTTCATTCATATAGGCTTCATGGCACGTGGTCTGTAAATAGTATTATCTGCAACCGATAGCATTTATTAGTTTCACAAATCCTTTAGGACAATTTTAACCAGGATTCCGAGAATGACTGGAAACAAAGCGATCCACTGTCCCTACTAGAACATACAGGACAGGAAGAGAAGTTGCTGTTCGGCCAGAATGGTCTGTCCTTTCCTGGGACGGCACAGAAAGCAGTACACACCCCGGATTCAGAACACGAGGCCGGAGCTGAGCTGGAAGTGAGTAAAGGTTTAATAAAAGTCTGACAGGCTCAAGACAAGAAAGATGCTCCTTATTTCAGAAAGTTTTCTGTATGTGACTGTTGCCTAGAGCCATACCCCTTCTAACTTAAGGATGCTAGATTTTAATATTATTTGTAAATAACAGAAGAAAGTGGTATTAGAAGAGCAGAAGCAACCTGGAAATAATTGTAGGATATTAACATGTTCCAAGGCAAAACGTACAAACTAAAATAAGGAGCTACACGTTAAGTCAAACTAAAAGTGACAGTGGTAACAAATGGAGTCGCAGACCAAACTAATGCACAGTATTCTTCACTGCGGAAACCAAAGCAGACTACAACTGTGAAGCAAAAATGAAAAGGCGGGCAAATACTGGCGGTCATACAAACTATCCCAAAGATGCTATACGTCTGTACAGGCTCAATACCTACTTCCTGGCCATTAAACCATTTGGTGGGGGCGGGGGAGGGGAGGTGGGAGAGGTGCTTCACTTCTGTATAACACATTGATGCTGGATCTTATTTTTCCTTAATTTTTATTTGCAGGAAAAAAAAACTTAGACTTCAAAATGGAAACAGGACATGCAGCAATGCCTACTCACGAGTCGTCGGTGTAAATGAACTGGTTCTCGGAGCTCCTTGAGTTGTGGGGGGAGGTGGCATGGTGGGAGGAGTCAGCCTAGACGGGGTCTTCACATCCACAGGTGAGTCTGGCATCGTGGAGTGCTTCTCAGTCCGATCTGGAGGACGCCACCAGGAACAGGTTATTCTACTCCTTAAGCACCTTCATTGTTTTTTTGTTTTGGGGGTTTTTTTTGTTTTTTAAGTGGGGTTCATCTTTTTTACAAGCAAGTGAACAGAAGAAATCTGACGTCTCCTATCAATAAAGTAGGCTTATCTACTGAAGTTTAAATCAGGACTTTATCATCCAAACCCCACTTAAGAAGGTGTAGCACAGATGGCAGGACCTCATTTGTAACTGGGTTATTTTACATCCTATTGTTATTTCTGACTTGGGCAGATGCTACCTTGGTAGTGTTATATGCAACAGCACAACCTCACTGGAAGCTGAAGCCAACATTAGCAAGAGCTAAAAAACAGACAGGGAAGTAGAATGGTAATAAAAACCCTTTAGCTCAGAAACGACACAAATCTGAAGCTCTGTTATGCAGGTGAGATACTCGCAGGAGCCAGCATTTTGCAATGATTTTTGCGTAACACCTGCCATTCCCTTTGCACGCTTAGTTTCTGGCGTATTAGATGAAGCGGGTTATGTTTCCCAGATACACCTCTTACTTCAACATTGCTCTGCCCTGTTTGAAAAATCACCACTACATAAATGCGGTCTTTTACACAATGAAGTTAAACTAATTTACTCAGAATTTGTGAGTTTACGGCCCACCGTTTTTAAAAACATGAGACCAATACTTCAATTAATAATCTCACGCAGCATAAAAATGGAAAAACCCCTGAATTGAGAACTAAAGGCCCTCCTTATATTTTTTCATGAGTATGTGACAGAGATGGAGAAATTTCCTGATTACCCAATAACGAACATTTGAGCTGCAGGATTCTTTTCTATTAAGTATACTTGTCCTTTGAAATTTTGAACTTTTTCTCAGTCAAATCTATTTACCAAAGTGACAAATCTCCAGTAAAAAAAAGTGGGTTTTGTTAGTTTCTTTAGATCCAGTTTTCTACAAACACTGTGTGCCTGTGTGCGCGTGCGCACACACTCCCCCCCCCCCAAACTGAGATGCCTCTTACACTCTCAGCAGCAGATATTTCCCACTTGGACTATCCGAAAAGTAACACAGACTACTGATCAAGAATGAGTCTTTTAAAACCTTATGATAGCCATAGGGAGAAATTCTCAAAAATTACTCAAAAGTCTATTTTTTAAAAATGAAAAATCCAAATTACTACTATGGCAATTCCAAACCTAGCTCACACCTTGGTTCAGAGCCGATTCATTAAGACTTGGGTAGCAACAGAACATAACATTTTAAAGGTGAAATAATGTTGATACCATATTAGGGAAAATGTGATAAAAGAATGAAAATATAATCATCCTAAGAACAGCATTTTGATAACCTAGTAGCCGGGTCTCTAATTCTTAATCTCAACTACTGGCTGAGTAACGACAACTGTCCCTTCAGTAAATACGTGTTCTAAGGGAAATGATAGTAAGAACACACCATGGAAAGCATTTCTACCTTTATCTTCCTGTTCAAAATTCATCTTCGTATTGCAATTCCCGAGCACTTAACACCCAGAATCAGATAAATCACTTATTCTAGAAGAATACAGAAGTTAGGCAGGTTTAAAACTGCTTCTTCAACAGTTAAAATCACTGCACAGTCTACTCACCTCAACCAACCTCAGCAACAAGGGAATAAATAAATAGCTTTCCGCTTATGTTGCAGCTGAGGGAAGAGGTACGGCAGCAAATACAAGTCTCCCTAAATAAAGGCAAATATTTCTGTCATGCCAAGGAAGGAGGGATTGGGGGAGGCTTGCCAGAGTCGGCTGGGAGATAACAGTGGGAACTGCTGGTCCATCTGGTTTTCATTCTGCTAACACTCACGCTGAACTGTGAGAGAAGGCAGTCCAGATACACAGATTCAAAGCACGTGGTTGCACAGACCGAGAAAGGAAGAGCAGGAGGGGGGAGGGGGAAGTGGGAAGAAGGAAAAAAAAAAAAAATAAAGCAATGGAAGGAAGAGAGAAGAGAGAAGAAACCGACCCAGGGAGAAAAGAGCCTACGTGAAGAGAAAGTTACTCGGGATGGCTTCGTCCACCCCAAAAAGCGGAGCCTTACTTAGTGGGCACAGCCCCTACCCCTTACTTACCTCGATGTACCTCCTGAGCAAAAACCTAAACTGGAAACCATATCTTAATCTCTGTGTTTCTTTACTCTGTTTGCTGATGCTAAGAAAAAAGGAAATGAACGATAAAACTGACAATGGGGTTTCCTCTTCAAACTTAAGATGATCTTAATAATAGTAACAACAACAACAACAAAAGGCAGATGAGTGATTTTTTTTTTTTTAAGATCCTTGAAATGACACTGATACTTTAAGAACAATAACCACTGAGCCAATAAATGGCAAAAACCACCACTGCTTCTAACAGGAAATATATAATTCTAACCGGAATATATGTATACGTGCATATATTTAGGATTTTGAGTTTAGCCAGATTTCTGTGATGGTCAGCTTTACTCTGATCAAATGGAGTTCCAACCCAGAGGTCCTACAAACTTAGACAAAGTGGGACCATATGTAACTCATTCTGTGCTGTTCAGTGCAATCAATCCCGGATGGGGATCGATGGTGAAGTAACCAGCCAGGCCTAACCCATACACACATACACACAAACCCTCTGGAGTAGAGAGATTTAAGATAAATTCAGAAAATGTGTTTCAAGTATGCTGAGTTCTGTTGCATTTGTTTTGGATTACTAAAAAAAAAAAAAAAAAAAAAAAAAAATTGAAATATATATTCTTGAAACTTTTATAGCAAACAGCAAAAGAGCTATGATTCAACCACGTAAGTATTTCACTCCACTTCAAATTAGAGGATACAGTAAAACCAATATTAAGTTAGAATATTTCTTATGCAATTTTTTAAGTTTATGAAAACTATACTGTTCTTAGACATAATTTCTATTTTTAGTTGCGGCAGGGGAATGCTGACATTTATTGAAAGATTGACACAAAATGATAAAAAAGAAAGAAAGAAAAACCATCTCTATCAGAGGGGGAAGGTATGTATAATCAAAAGGATTGACTTTACTTCTACCTTAAGGATTCACACCACTTCTAAATAAAGATCTCCCCTATGTGGTAACATTTCAACTCACCTGGCAAATATCCAACACATATGTACCAAAGATGGCTGAAACATGGAAGAAAATGTGGCATATATAAATACATTACTGATACCATTTCAATATCCAATTCAGTGTCAAGGCCTTCTAGAAGTGGTATGTTTTCCATTTCCTTTTTTGTTTTTTTAAGTAAAAAGAAAAGGTATGGCATAATCTACCATAGCACTTATTTTACTTTTAGTTAGTTCAAACAGTTCCAGATGTGTTTTTAAGGTACGAAGACTAGGCATTCTATATTTTTCTTGTTTACATCCTATTCTAGAGATGATTAGGGTAAATAGGAAGTTCAGGGTTGGCAGACAGAACATCTTTTTCTCTCCAAGTTCATCATGGCAATTATAATAGAAGAGCTAGCTACGTCCAGGAGATGTTATGGATTGAGAAACCTCTTGGTGAATTAGCAGTTAGGGCAGAGTTAGTCTGATCTGAGTAAGCACCAGCTATAGGAGTAAGATGTTCAATAAAGAGGAATAAGCCCAAGAGGAACTCAGGTACTACTACCAGAAAGGAGAAGGCAGTTAGGGAGGCACAAAACTGGGTACAGAATTTGATTTCTATGGAAAATACAGCAAATACAGGCCTGACAACAGAATCATTTAGTGACTCCACTGTCTGGGTGGAGACATTACAGGAGCCTGCAGACCGGCACGGTAGCCATCCAGCCTCCACAATGCTGCCATCTCACTTCCCCGCTGAGCACTTCTGGAATGTTCACTCCTGCTCAGAACCCCTGAATAGCACCTGAGACTAAGAGTCAAACGCTAACATTTTACACATGATGGAATGATACAATGGAAGACTATTTGGAATAATAGACGAATTTCCCAGTTCAGACAGACTTGGTTTCAAATGTAGACTCAACCCTTAGCAGTGGGTCCTCAGGCAAGTAATCTTGAGCCTCAGTTCCTCCTAAGAAGAATAGGGATACAATCCCCTCTGCCTCATCAGGACCCTGACATGGTGCCTACTCATGTGAGGCACCAACATGTGTGATCTCCATTCTCTTGTGCCTGCCTCTTTGTGATCCATTCATGGCCTTATTTCCAATGTCTTTCCCCCACGTCCATGCTCTACCTATACAGGGCACCTTGGCATTCCCTGCCTTTTCTGCCTCTCTTTTTGTTTCCTTCATCTAGAAGGATCTGCCCCATCTACCCCATTCTTTGCTGCCCATTACAGATCTTCTCACAGCTCTTCCCAGGTGCTTGCCACACATGCTTGCTGGGCCTTTCTTTTAGCATTTACCACAGCCTATGTGGACTACAGCTGTGTGTCTATGTGTATGTACGTGTTATATACCCAATCACCCCAACCAGGGAAAACGACTTGATGGCATTTTTTTAAATGTTTCATTTAAAAGATAAACACACAACCATCAACAGTATATAAATATATAATTAGAAAATGGAATGTAGGTAACATGGGAAGATGCTGGGGACCTGAAACGTAGTTCAACTCTGCGATCAACTTACGTGGTTTCAGGCAAGTGTAAGAATAATCTGTTACCTCACATCTTATCACAGGTGTTTGATGATGACTTTTTTTTTTTCTGAAACACAAATATGATCTTAACTATTCCATGATTTAAAACCTTTCGGAATAAATGTCCCGTTGTCCACAGAATATAATACTCTTTAGCTTAGTTTATGTCACAGATACTGCTGAGTTCCTACTGAACAGCCCTTCTCCCTTTCTTTCCTGCTGGAAAGTCCTGATTTTGCTTAGGTTGTTACATTCCCCTTTATCAGCAACAGGTTTCAGAGGTAAGGGCTGTGCTCCTATTCTGGACAAGGAGTCATGAAGGGAGGTCTGTGGAAGAAGTTTTACAAAAGACTTCCTCACTATCTAATCAGAGACCCAAGGAAGAAACAGACCCTCTCCTTCTGATAGGCACTGTTATATCTGTGATTCCTTCACTTCACTTCTTTGGAGTCTACTTTTTGTACCCATAAAATTAAGCATCTTAGATTATATGACCTCAGGGATCTTTTGCAAACTCTAATATTCTCTGCTTTCTTTCTGCAGATAAGGCTTATGTTCATTTCAAACACAAAGAAGACTACTCAGAGAACTTAAATCTAACAATAAAGGGACCACACAATTATTTTCAAATTGGTGATTATAACCAGACTTCCTCTGTTCACATAAATATCTATGTCCACAAGAATGTGTCTGCAGAGAAATCTTTACCCACAAACATGACAATTAACATCTACCTCTTGTTTTCAAATTCATTTTCAATACTCATTACTAAATCTCCACCAATGATTTGGTTATGAAATAACCCTATCAATGTCCACTTGTTTCTGTTTGGTTACCATTAAAACACTCACTTTCATAGCCACGGTTAAGAGTACTCTACATTCACTTTTGCTCCCTCATTTCCCATTCCATCTTTCACATACTTCCAGTGGACACCTATGAGACTGCCTAGAAAATTTCCCTCCCCATACTGGGACCTGCCATACCCACTAATCTCATAACACCATGGGAGTCACCATGTTCCTTCATGACCTTGTACCAAGATACCAGCAGCTGGCTCAGGCACAGCACTCATCCAAGATGGGCAATGTCAGTCACTCTCCAACATTTTTGCCTACAGATTTGAAGGAAGAAAAACAATCCCACTCCAGAGATAGAAAACTGCACTCTCTACTGCCCTCCATGTCTAGAAAGCAGGTATTTCATGAAAAAGAAGGCAACTAACAGGCAGAAAGAAATGATGAGAAATGGCAAGAGATTATCCTAATAGTGCTAAGTAAAATTCGTCATTCTCCTAGATCCTTGGGGCTAGTTGCATCTCTAAAATTCCTACGATGTGATCTTCCAAAGCATCTACCGATTCTAGTCCGTCAATCCCTCCTTTACCTAAAACCTAGTTTGAGTTACTTACTTTTCATGTGAAACCAAAAAATTCAGACTCAAATAATACTGGAATGTAACATCAAGTTTACACTGATGTAACCTAACTCCCACTGCAACTCTTTAAATATCTCTTCATTATTAATCCAACAAACACTGGGTACTTTACCTGGCATCTCTGTAGCATCTGACGCTGTTTCCCACTTCCTTCCTTTTGAAATACTGTTGTCCCCAGGATTCCACAATTCCAACGCTCTCATTTTTCTCGGGCCTTCCCGGCTGCTCCTTCTGTCTCTTTTATGGCTCACCTTTCTCCACCTCTGTGATAACCACTGGTATCTCCCCCAATCTTCCTTCATAGTTCCTCTTCAAGTTTTTACTCTATACCTTTTCCTTGGTGACTTCATTTGTGTGGTGACGGTCACCCCATGGCCCTTGTGTGGATGACCTATAGCTATACCTCTAGTCCCAAGTTCTACATCCAAACATCCAAAGGGCTATTCCCTTCCCCAGCCTGGATTCAAAGCCTCCTCATCCATCATCTCTTACCTGGTCTAATCAATAACCCACCGAACGGTCTCCCTGCCCTGAACTATTCAACCTGTTCCACTCTCCAGATGATATTTGGAGAATCATTTCACCACATATGTCACACATGGGATCAGAGATCTTCTTCCTCCTTTTTTTTTTTATTTTATGTTACGTTAGTCACCATACATCATTAGTTTTTGATGTGGTGATCCACAATTCATTGTTTTCAACACAACACCCAGTGCTCCATGCAGTACGTGCCCTCCTTAACACCGATCACGGGGCTAACCCATCTCCCCACCCCCCTCCCCTCTAGAACCCTCAGTTTGCTTCTCAGAGTCCATAGTCTCTCATGGTTCGTCTCCCCCTTCCGATTCCCCCCTTCATTTTTCCCTTCCTTCTCCTAATGTCCTCCATTTTATTCCTTAGGTTCCACAAATAAGTGAAACCATATGATAATTGACTTTCTCTGCTTGACTTATTTCACCTAGCATAATCTCCTCCAGTCCCATCCATGTTGATGTAAAACTTGGGTATTCATCCTTTCTGATGGCTGAGTAATACTCCATTGTACGTATGGACCACATCTTCTGTATCCATTCATCTGGTGAAGGGCATCTCGGCTCTTTCCACAGTTTGGCTATTGCGGACATTGCTGCTACAAACATTGGGGTGCATATGGCCCTTCTTTTCCTTACATCTGTGTCTTTGGGGTAAATACCCAGTAGTGCAATTGCTGGGTCATAGGGTCGCTCTCTTTTTAATTTTCTGAGGCACCTCCACACTGTTTTCCAAAGTGGCCGTACCAACTTGCCTTCCCACCAACAGTGTGAGAGGGTTCGCCTTTCTCCACAACCTCTCCAACATTTGTTGTTTCTTACCTTGTCAGTTTTTGCCATTCTAACTGGTGTAAGGTGGTATCTCAATGTGGTTTTTATTAACTCCTCTCTTATTAGTAATCTTCAAAGAACTTTTGTAATGTTCAGCATAAAGTCCATGTGTCTTAATAGGGCACTGAAAGACCTGTGGGACCCATCTGATTCCTATAACTGCTCCAGACTCATCTTCACTTCTCCCTTCCACCCCATCCCCACCTCTGAACTCCAAACTCCATACTGAACTAATGCAGCTCTAAATGCTCGCGGGTCACTCAGGCGTCCCTCACACCACATCCTTTCCTCTCCCAAGAATATTCTTCACCCCACTGCTGCCTGGTTAAGTCCATCGTTCCTTTAAAACTTCTTTGGGTGTCACTTCAGCCAGAGCCCCCTGCGCTGATACCCCATCCCCAGCTGATCCAGACAGCCCCATCTTCCCTGTCTAGATCCCTCTCATAGCACCGTACTTAGAACCAAGTCAGTCTCTACACCTGGATCATATTTTATTCAAGGACACTGACAACATCTTACTTGTTTTTATATTCTCAGTACTCTGCATAGTGCCTGATACACAGAAGGTGCTCGATACATTTAGTATTTTAAATGAATACATATTGCTATAATGTCATAAGGGGTGTCTATAGTCACAACTTTGAGACTCCAGAACTTTCAAGAGACATGATAAATTTAACTTAAAATCATCTCCATCTTTGTTCTACCATCCTAAAAGAATTCCAAAAAGAATTTCTATATTCTAAAAACATTAAATCACCAAAGATAAATCTAAAAAAGACACCAATAAATTATTGAATTCATCAGCCTTTCAGTAATCACAATATATTCTCTAAAGGCCTTTTATATAATATTTGTAAAAAGGCTAAGGCAATTTATATACATATAACCCACAGTCACCAAAAGCTCCCTTTTTTACATTAATTGTGAAATCATACATATGCACATTCAAAACAGCAAAGTGTATTATGAACCAAAAACACTATTTTTTCCTACATTCCACAAGTTTTTCTGTTGCTTGTTTATGGATGGTGGGATTACACATTATTTTTAATTTCTTGCTATTTTCTCATTTATTTAAATGTTCTACAGTAAGAATGTTTTATTTTTACAAGCAAAAAAATACACACACAAAAACCAACTTATTAGGATAAGTCATCTAGAATTGGGCACTGGGCACTGTACCAAAAGCTCGGCATGCTTTGTCTCGTTTTAAATCTCACTATGAAAAGGTACCACAGATTTGCCCATCTTATAAAAAGGAACTGAGGCCTAGAGGCGTTGGACAATCTGTCCAAGATTACAAGCCAGAATTCATTCCAGGCCTTTTCAGAGTTCAAGATCATCTAAAACTAATGTTCTTTTATACATGATCTAGGAAACTGAAATGAAGACACATTCCATAAATGTTAAATTGAGAGTTAGCATCATACTAGAACTTCATCTTCCAATATTACTGTACCGTGACCATGTCAATTTTAATTAAAGTTGTTAAACAAAATTTAAAATTTAGTTCCTTAGTCACACTAGCCACATTCAAGAGTTCAACAGCCGTGGCTACACGGCTACACAGCTGTGGCTGGTGGCTACCCTATTAGAGAACTCAGCCAAGGAATGCTTCCGTCATCACAAAACCACGGCGCCATACTAGAATCATGGCTCCATGGCAGGAGTCCCTGGAGGTGACAATGCAGACTGAAAGAGCAGGGATGAGAAGTGCCTCTCACTTCACCCTAAATACCTGCAATCCCATTCAGATCTTTTACGTGTTTTATAAATTGAGCTTCTGCATAGGATTTCATTTGGTGGTTAAGGGGTAAAAAAAACAATAGCTGGAAACCCAACGACTAAGACAAGTGAGCTCTCAGCTCTGAAAAAGCAGAAGAGGAAGACAGGAAATTAGTAAACACGGGAGGAACTGCACGAATGAGCACAAAGCCAAGGACTCAGTCAGCGGCTGAGCCAGCAGCTAACCTGGAATCAGAGAGGACAGCCTGAAGACCAACTTCATGTCTTTAAAGATCACGAACTTGGGTTAAGATGGAAGACGGGCAAAAGAATGAAGTGAATCCATACTAATCTATCACTATTTCTAGAAAAAAATGGTTTCAATCATGTCTGGATCACGTCCTTATGGGGACAACAGTGGGAATTTCCCTTCCCTTCCTCTCGAGCATTTATCTAGCTGGTACTTGTAATATTTCTCTTGGTTCTGAATGTCTCCCCAACCACAGTGTGTCAGCTTGGAGAATGCAGAAATTTCTACCTCCACGTGTTAGTTCCTTCATCTCTCCCACAGCTGTCACCACCTTTACTCCCGTGACTCCTGCTGTCAAGTCTAAG
The DNA here is from genome assembly GCF_037043125.1 of Eumetopias jubatus. NCBI lineage: Eukaryota > Metazoa > Chordata > Mammalia > Carnivora > Otariidae > Eumetopias > Eumetopias jubatus. The sequence goes on along the minus strand of NW_028274810.1, from coordinate 151,217,858 downwards.
AACCACTTCCTGGAGGCCACCACGTGGGTATCATGCAGCCCAGGGTTTAGCTACCCCACTTCAACCAGCACCGTTCTACATTGAGGTGCTTTATGCACTAGTGTTCTATTTAAGATTTCCTTTGCCGGGGGGAGGGGAGAGGAAGAGTCTCCTGTTTGAGAAGAGTTTGAAACCCCTGGCACAGGCAGCAAGCAAATGTTCGCTGAATGGCTGTGATAAAAATACTTAAGGAAAAACCAAATCGTCCAAATGCACAGAAAAGTAACCCCTGCTCATGTAAGGAGCAGAGAAAGACACAGGCATCACCAAGGGCCCACAAACTGATCACATGTATCTATAGAACACCCTGCTGCCAAATTGCAGATCATTCCAGAAAATGGAAAAAAGCCATTAAATAATAAGTGATCCAAACATTTTACAATCTTTAAGTATGGACAATTTTCCTCCAGTAATATCTTATTTGCCAACGTTAAGTGCCATTAAGAAGGCGTGTGGAGCTGTTGCAGAGGATCCTACACACAACTGGTGCCATCAGGTCCCAACATCCAGGTGGGAGGGATGGGGTGGCTGGGTGATAGACACTGGGGAGGGTATGTGCTATGGTGAGCGCTGTGAATTGTGTAAGACTGTTGAATCACAAACCTGTACCCCTGAAACAAACAATACATTATATGTTTAAAAAAAAAAAAAAAAAGATAGTAGGAAGGGAAAAATGAAGGGGGGGAAATCGGAGGGGGAGACCAACCATGAGAGACCATGGACTCTGAGAAACAAACAAAGCGTTCAAGAGGGGAGGGGGTTGGGGGGATGGGTTAGCCTGGTGATGGGTATTAAAGAGGGCATGCACTGAATGGAGCACTGGGTGTTATACGCAAACAATGAATCATGGAACACTACATCAAAAAACTAATGATGTAATGCATGGTGATTAACATAACATAATAAAATTAAATTAAAAAAAAAAGAGCCAATGAATCAAGGCAGAAAATGATGAAGGTACACAGGGTATGTACATACCTGTGGCTAAATCGCAGACAAGTAAGGAGCAGGAGCTCAAATGGCTATTTGTTGAATTTAATCAAATATGCTCTTAAAAAAACAACCAGTACTGTTAGTTTAGACCTCACATGATAGGCAATTGGGAAAGCCCTGAGAGTTTTTAGGTAGTTGTGTGATATGCTCATTTCTATCTTATATTATGGGTATACATGGAGCAGAGAATAAATAGGGCAAGAAAGGCAAAAGAAGCAGGCGTTCTGGTTTGCAACAGCCTAAGCTAGAAATAATACTGGCATCCCGCATGGAAGTGGCTCTTAAGAACGTAGACAACAAGATTCAGGAGACATTTTTATAGTCTATGTCAAACTCCCCCTACAGAGCTTGGCTGTAAAATAAAATTAAACCTTGAGCAAGTAGGAATCTAGAGGTTCATGGTAATGTTAAAAACCAACACCAAAACACAGCAGGACGAATCATTTGGAAAAAGGCAGGATAAGTTATGTCACAGTTTACTTAGAGATATCCCTGCAAGACTCTGCTGTTCTTACATAAAACATCCTGAATGTCTTCCTCTTGCACATGGGTCACCATCAAATTATTCTTCCTCCTAAATGTGCTTCTCCATCGCCATGAGCACCCTCAAGCACCACCATGGCTCCCTAGGACTTTCTCAGGAGCTAGTCGGCAATGCCCTTCACCCTACACCGCAATCAGTTTATCCCACAACAGGTGGGATGATCTTGGTAAACACAAAACTATTCACTCGCCGAAATAAAAGTATTTATTCAAAAATACCTGAACCATCTACAAAGTGCCAGGTAATGTTTTAGACACAGAGAAAAGACACTGGACACGAAAGAAAATCACAGCCCTCAAGAACTTTACAGTCTAATGATTGGATCAAATTACTCCCATCTTTAAAGTGTTTCAATGGTTTATCATCACTCTCAGGATAAAATCCAAAACCCTTTAAAAGATCTACAACCTAGACAGATTCAGTCTCTGCTGGCCTCTCCTATCTCCTCTCACATCTCTCTGGTTTTATCAGTTGCAAGCTTCGCCTCACCTCAGGGCCTATCAGCCTGGGAAACCCATCTCAGCTCAAATTCATTTACTCAAGGAAGGTGTCCTTGATCCCTCCCCAGCCCCCTGTGTTGGAAGCTCTCCTGTACCATCGAATTGTTCTTTATAGGGCTAACTGCAATGATTATAAATAACTGTATAATTACTCGTTTGTCTAATACCCCCTACCAGACGGCAAAATGCTCTGTAATGGCAGGGAGCATAACATTTCATCTCCTTTCATGTATCAACTCAGTCCCAGAATTTAGTCCGCTGCTGAGAACCTAGTACAACAGTGGACAAATACAGACTTTTTCCATTTAAAAACACAGATTTTGGGGGGCACCTGGGTGGCTCAGTTGGTTAAGTGACTGCCTTCGGGCTCAGGTCATGATTCTGGAGTCCCGGGATCGAGTCCCCCATCGGGCTCCCTGCTCAGCAGGGAGTCTGCTTCTCCCTCTGACCCTCCCCCCTCTCATGCTATCTCTCATTCTCTCTCTCAAAAAAAAAAAAAAACAGAAAAAAATAAAAATAAAAACACAGATTTTGGGGCACCTGGGTGGCTCAGTCGGTTAAGCGTCTGCCTTCAGCTCAGGTCATGATCCTGGGGCCCTGGGATTGAGCCCTGCATCGGGCTCCCTGCTCAGCGCGGGAAGCCTGCTTCTCCCTCTCCCAATCCCCCTACTTGTGTTCCCTTCCCTGCCTCTCTGTCAAATAAATAAATAAAATTTAAAACAAAACAAAACAAAAAAACCCACAGATTTGGAGGTACAAGTAGAGCAAAGCAATTATATTCTTTAGTCTCCTTAGAAGGGATTTCCAAAGTTTCTTCAGTGATAGAAATATCAAAATAATGGTGATAATAATGAAACCCCTATTTATACCCTCTTCCCCCATCAATGGGACTTCCACTGACACCATGCCACCCAACCCCCCCAACAAAAGGTACAAACTCAAGTGATTCACCCAAAATACTGTTCAATATCTTATTTGGGTTCTTAGCACCATTGGATCCGTTGGGCAGCTTCTTATTCCTTCTCTCCTGTGGTAACATTCTTCTAGCTCTAGCTAGGAGTTTTAGCGAATGTTCCCGGCCTCTGGCCTCTCGTCTCCACCGGGGCCTCACCTCCTCCTCCCTGAACTGGCTTCCTTCTAGTCTCTGATGAGAGCCTGGTCAGCTACTGCAAGAAGTCGGGCCAGTGCTATCTCCAGGCGACGACTCTCTCCTGAGAACCAGACAAGTCATCTAGCTTGCTTCACAATCCCTTGACAGCTGTACTTAGAACCACTGCCTTAGGAGATCTGTGCCTCCTACTAGATATCAACCTCTGGTACAGCATCACTCCCCCCCCCACCCCACCCCCCCCCCCCCCGCCCCGCCAGGTGACCAAGCCCCAAACACTACAATCATCCTCAGACTCCTCCCTCTACACCATTATCCTTCCACGTCCAAGCCATTTCCTACACCCTATCAATTCCACTTCTAAATACATTTACGATCCACCCTTAGCTCCCCTCTGGCCTGGGCTTCAGAATCTACAGAGCCTCTGAAGGGTTTTCTCTACCTCCAGTCCCTCTCTGCACAAATGCCCCCTCCTCCTCGCTTTAGAGCAATATTTCTAATACGCGAATTTGACAAAATCGTCTTATAATTTGCCTACACTATACAACCTATTTAGAATCTTTCTACAATTATAGAAGTTGATTGGGATAAAAGATGAAGGTCCTTATCTTTTCAACTCTATCTCCAGCGTCTAAGCAAGGATCTTACACACAGGAGGCCCTTATATCATCTGTATTAAACTCTTTTTTTTTTTTTTTTTTTAAGATTTTGTTAAGTCATCTCTACACCCAACGTGGGGCTCAAACTTACAACTCTGACATCAAGAGTCACACACTCCACCAACTGAGCCAGCCAGGCACTCCTTAAACTATTCTTTAAAAAATTAAGTCATCAAGATGTCTGTTCTGTCTCCACTTAGTATGTACTATAATCATTAGATATAATGCAATCCCAACCAAAATACCAATAGAATTTTTCCAGAATTTTACGAACATTGTAAAAGTCAATCTGAAATGAAACTGAAAATAGCTAGGAAACTTTGAAAATGAAGTGTAATAAGGAAATGTAGTCTAGCACTTATTAAAATGCACCACAACTATAATAATTTGAACAATGTGCTACTGGTACACAAATAACCAATAGAGCAGAATAAAAATTTAAAAGAAGCAGAAAAATATAAAGCTCAGAAACAGACACACATTTATCTAAGAATTTGGTATATGATAAAGATGACTTGTAATTTTAGGAAAAGATAAAGCAATTCAACAAACTTTCTTAGGAACTACTAGACAACAATTTGGAAAAAATAAAGTAAACTCCTTTCTCATACCATATATCCAAAGTCATTCATTTCCATATGAATAAAATCTTTAACACAAATGTTTTTAAAATACTAAGTATATAAGTAATAGTAATACTATGTAAGTATATACATATATTTATTTAACCTTAGGATTAGGAAAGAGATTCTAACCTTGATAAGACAGACATAACGAACAATGGCACTTATTAATAAATTTGAATACAACAAAAAATACCATAAACTAAATAAAAGGCAAGTGGCACCCAGGAAACAAGTATCTGTCATGTGACAACAATTGATTGATATCCTTGATATGTAAAGAGCTCCATCAAATCAATAAAATTTTGAAAAGCCTAACAAAAGTTGTGAAAGAGTAGAATAGGAATTGTACAAAGAAATAGAAATTATCTATAACCCAGTGGGGAAAAAAGTTTAACCTCACTGGTATTTTTTTTTTTTTTTAATTAAAGCAAGATATTCGTTTTCATCTAACATATTGACACACTTTTTTTTTTTTTAAGATTTTTATTTATTTATTTGACAGAGAAATAAAGAGAGAGCACAAGTAGGCAGAGAGGCAGGCAGAAGGAGAGGGAGAAGCAGGCTCTCTGCTGAGCATGGAGCCTGATGCGGGGTTCAATCCCAGGACCCCGGGACCATGACCTGAGCCGAAGGCAGCTGCTTAACCGACTGAGCCACCCAGGCTCCCCTGACAGACTTTTTAAAATGACAATATAGAATTAGTTACAGTACACACTTCAACTAGCACACTTCTGTAAAATGATACCAATTTTCTTGTAGGACAATAGGCAATATGTATCCATTGTCTCCAAATTACATATATCCATTAATACAGCAACTCCACTCTTTTGGAAATTATCCTAAATAAACAATATCAAGTGCACAAAGATGTTTATATTGAAGAAGACTGGAAATAATTGAATTGTCCAACAATGGGCATTTGGCAATTCAAATTCTAATAGAACCACACAGTGGAACTTAATGATGTGTATATTTACATGGAAAGATCTTGAAATATACCAAGCCAGGGAAATAGTTACAAGATCTATTTAAAAAACAAAACAAAACAAAAAAACTATTTTAACACAGCTATAAATGGATGGATGTGTGTTTGTGTGTAAGTAAAAGTCCAGAAGGATATGTATACAAAGGATCTACATCAGAATATTAAGAGGGGCTATCTCTTAAGTCAGTGGTTCACAGTGAGGCAGAGCTTTCAAATTACTGTCAAATAGTCATGCTGTGAAAAGCCTCTTTCTTTTATATTTTTGGCTCAGTTTTAACCATATATTCAGACAATTCTAAGACCCTCATACTATAACATCTCTGAAGCTGGGGTGAGTACTACAAAACCATGGCATCAACGGACTAAGCAAAAGTGCTTAGTGACAGCATTTCTTTTCTTGGTGAGTGATTCACAAAATAACTGTGCACCTTAAAACCAATTTAGGTAAAATATAGCACACCGAGCTTTTTCTAGGAAACTATCCGTGAAAAAATTTAAGGAACGATATACTTTGTCTTAATTGGAACTCTACCAAGACTGTTCAGCTTTGGATTGAAGGGGTGAAAAACTGGGATTCAAGATGACCGAAAGTGGGGGTCCAGGCAGGTGGGGTTCTCTACAGCAGCTGTAGCACATGAAAACCCTTGAACACATCACAAAGGTAGAAGAAGTGCCTGATTCACCTCAGAATCCCAATCACCTAACGGTGTCTAACATCAGTGTTTCCTGAATAAAGGAATGAATGCTATTTTAGTAAAAAAGAAGTCCACACACAGTAGCAGTCAGAAAGGAAAAGACCTACAGGTCATGGGGTGAGGGAAGCCACAAGTCTACCAGAGCACTGTTAGAGTAAAATCCCCAAATAAATGATCAAATTCTTTATAAAGTGTTCAAGGAGCACCAGGCACCATCAACAGAACCCTCCACATAAAGGAGTTCCAATGAAAAGCTAGTCATCTAGAAGGGTTCCCAAAGATAAGTTTGAATTGCCTATGAATTTTATTAGCAAATTCTTTACATATAATATTTACACACCAGTTGAGAACTGAAGGTATGTTTAAGTGGATATTTCTCCTTAGCTTAATATGGGGAAAATATAAGGAGATCAAAATTCTGTACAGTTGTATGAATTTCGCTTTCATTTCTTAATAGATGTTGCCTCAGTTAATATTTTGCATAATACAATTTTTCATGGAGGCCCATAACCTTATTTAAATGAATAAAGTAATTCTGAGAAGGTGCCCTAATTAATGAATTGTTAATAAATACTCCCGAAGGACAAAAGCTCAAGTTCCATTTACCAAAGAAATAACTGCCTGTGGGGGCGCCTGGGTGGCTCAGTCGTTAAGCGTCTGCCTTCGGCTCAGGTCATGATCCCGGGGTCCTGGGATCGAGCCCCGCATCAGGCTCCCTGCTCAGCAGGAAGCCTGCTTCTCCCTCTCCCACTCCCCCTACTTGTGTTCCCTCTCTTGCTGTGTCTCTCTCTGTCAAATAAATTTAAAAAGAAAAGAAAGAAAAATAACTGCATGTGTATATTCCAATGCATCTAAGTCTATTTTCATCTCCTTTGTTTCAAGACCCTTTAAAAGCCTGCATACCTTTTAATCTCAGGAAGACCACTGGGGAGCCTAGAACTATAAAATTCTGGGTGGCTACAGTCTGAATGACACATTTTTACAATTCACACACCACCTGAAGTTCATATGTCTCAACTAGACACACAAATAAATTTCAACTTAATAAGTCCTTAATGTAGCTTCATCTGTATACATACTTTAAATGTGGGTAAACATCTTATTAAATTAAGATGACAGTCTAAATTCCCATCCGTTTACTAGGAATCATTTATATTTCATATAGCACTAGAGATGTCTTCTCTGAGCTCACGAAGAATTATAATGGAGAAAAATCAAACCAAACATTGATGGACAACTGCAAAGAACATTCATTCCATGCACAAATGAAAAATGTTGCTGGCTAGAGATCTATAAGATCATTTCAAAAACACAACCTTCTCGACACAGTTTGTCAGATAGATTAATAAAAGTAATAAATGTCTAAATGCAAAGGAAGTTGTTCTCAGTCAAGGTTCACCACATTATTAACTTGTTACTAACAATAACACAAATTGGGATATATCCAAAATCATCCATATGATAATATCACTACTACTACTCCCTTAAAAAGCAAAGTGGTAGAATTTTTGGAACACAGCACTAGAAGTCCACCATAGAAATCCACTGGGATTGTGAACGTCGACCTTCCTTGACTGGCATGGAGTAAAGATGCTGGGAAACTCTGTTTTGACCGGTCAAACAAGCCCTTAGTAAGTGCATTTCCCTTCTCAAAAGTACTGGCCAGGGCATCTCAGGAAAGTTCCTGAAGCCTGCTAAATCATTCCACAATACCCTTCATCTTCTTTCTTTGAAAAACAGTAACCTAGTTGTACAAGCTTAGACATGCAAGAAAACAACAGATTTTCCCCTGGCAGATAATGTTTGATATGTCCCCTTGGGTTGACTCCGGGCAAAATTATTAAGTCAGCCAGGTTTAATTTCAGAGTCTCCCTGTTCTCCTTGGTTTATCTTTCTTTTAGTACCTTCCTCTATTCCGCTCACCTCTAAGAAATCTGGAACTCCTCTCCTGTCCCTTTGCTAAAGATATCAAAGATACTGTGACACCCACCCACACTCAAAGTCTGGAGCTTTAGATGAGTCCCCAAAATGTATATTTCTCAGACTAACATTGCAGCAGTCATTTAAACTAATCCGTATAACGCTGATGACTAGTAAAGGCGGCTACACACACACACACACACACACACACACGCTCTCTCTCTCTCTCTCTCTCTCTCTCCCTCATGGGCTAGTCAATCAGAATTACGTGAGTTGAGGGAAAGGGGGAAGGACAGAGGACACACAGAAACACCAGTGCAATTGAGTAGAGGGAAGATATTTTTATCCTGTTCCTCCCTTCTGCCCCATGCTGAATACATTACCAGGTGCTCCGTAACAGCTGCATTTCCAGGTAATTTCCTTTAACAAACAAACATGGTCCTTCTCTGTCTTACCGCGAAGGATGATCTATTACAAGTCTGCTATTGGGCCTGCAGAAACCAAAGAAGTATCCGCAGGAAAGACACAATAGTATCACAAGAAGCAATTCCTGGCAGTCACCTACTCAGGGATAGCATCCAATGAAATTGGATGTTAATAAAATGTCTATTTATGAATATGATAAATACTAGAAAAAAATTACTATTTCCCTTTTCTCCTCTGCAAATGATCAGCTCATTTTCACCTCCTCTGTTTCAACATCAGTGTCACCTCCTCATGGCATCAATGCTCCCCTGGCCATCCAATCTCAAGCAGGTTCTTCCACTCTTTTGTTAGTTTCCTTCCCAATACTTAAAAACTCAAAATTCTTTTACATCCCTTTCTTTCTGCTTTAGGGGGCTCCCACCCCAGAGCACTGCTGTGTCCCAGACCCAGCAGCGTCTGGCACAAAAGTACTCCAAAAGATGTGTTGAAACAAATGAGGAAGACAGGACTCTGACTTTCAATGGGGGCCACAAGAGAATGTGAACTAGTTATAAACCCAGCAAGAAAAGAAACAGGGAGGTGTCATGAACCAGAAACACAAAAGGAGGATTAACAACCATGAGTTCATTCTGAGGTCAAGGTCAGATGCGTGGTATGATAAAGCAAAGAGGAAAAGCCAAACAGGAGAGAGAAAATGAAGAAGTAAGGCTTTCCGGACTGAATGTGCCCCCAGTACGTCCAGTCTGGGGGCACGTCCAGTCTGAACAACCCCAGACAGACGAGGTGAGGCAAGAAAGTCACTGGGTAAAAAACGAGGGTACATTAATCTTGGAGACATTGCTTGACTTGCCTCAACCCTCCAGCCAAATTCTGATAACCTCACGCCTTTCTTAAGAGAGCAAAGTGAGGTCATCAGGCATAAATCAAGGCAAACCCCTTCCTCAGAACCCCTGCTTACCTGCACACGTCTCAAGTTTTGGAAGAGGCAAGTTCCCCCTCTAAGGGCTTTGCTCTACCAGTCATCCCACCTTCTTCTTCCGTCTGTCTGGCTCTCTACCGGCTTCTTCCAAGAATCTACGCGTGTTCAAGTCTCTCCCACCAAGAACAGACAAAACCCTCCCTCCATGTTGATGGCATTCCCTCCATTTTCCCACCGCCAGGCTTCTGAGGGGTAGACCTCAGGGGCTCCGCCCACGTTATCTCTTCCATCCACTTTGCAGCTCACCACAAACAAGCTCCAACAACGGATGGGGGGTTACTGGTAACTACCTTCCCGCCAGATGGCCAAATCCAAAAGGCAATCTTGACTCTTCCCAATTACTGGCCTCTCTGTGGCATTTCGCACTGTAGACCACACCCTCCATGAAACTTTGCCCCTGATTTTAATGACACCCAACTCTCTCCTCTACCTTGGTATTCCCCAGTGTTCTTTTCAAGGTTGTGGTCTCTCTACAATACATATTTTCCTCCTGAGTCACTCCAAAGGTTTTAGCTATCGGAAGTGACTTCGAATCAAGATTTCCAATATATACATCTCTACAAAACAAACCTGTGACCCAGCTCGTTATGGAATATTTCAGTCATTATATACCAGGTAAACCTGGAAGTTATGCTTTAAAGTGAACGAGCCATCTTCTCTTGATGTATTATCTCCAATTCTAGTTGATGGTAACCAGTTGCCCAAATTAAACTTCAGATCATCCTAAATACCACTGTTCCCCACCCCCTGGCCCTATATCCAATTAATCACTGGAGCCCTGTGGTTCTCTTTAGTTAGTACTTGTACTTGCAGATCCTGCTGTTCCCTTCCTTCCTTCCTTCCTCCTTCCTCAGTGACACTGCAGCCAACCATCATCCTATCTCACCTGGCAGATTGCAAATTTCCCCTTTTTCAACTTACCCTCCACATTGCTCCCAGAGTGATATTAACATTCAAACCCAACAATATGATTTGGCTTAGAAGTCCACAGTGGCTTCCCTTTCTGCCGCTCCCACCTACAAGGTAGATGTCTACTTCTGTTACCTTCTCATGCTGTAAGTTCCAGCCATGCTGGCTCATGCCTTAGCATTTCTGCTTCACGTTCTCCCCTGTATTTGAAATGTCTTTTGATTACAACAAGCTTGTGATCCTTCAAGGCACAGAACAAATGCCACCTCCTCCATGAAGCCTTCCCTAATTACCCCTGCTCCACATTCAAACTGGAGGGAGTCGATGACTCGCTTCTTTAGGCTCTATTTTGCCTATTTCTGTTAAGTGAATTTAGCATCATCTATTATAATTGTTTTGTTTGCAGGTGTGTGTCCATGTGTGTATACTCTACACAAACACAAAGACACATACTTCCCATAAGAGGCTAATGTCCTATTATTTCACCCCAGCATTCTGCACGGTGCTTAGTACATAGCTGGATCTGAATAAATGTTTGCTGTCACACTGCAGTAAGTCAGAAACACTAGCATTTAGGACAACAAGATAAAAGAAATGTATCAAGCTAAAAAAGAAAAAAAAGAAAGTGAGAAAGAAAATAGCACTGCTACATTAGACTCTGCCCTGTGAACCAACTGGGAATTAGGAGTTCTGGCTCTACTGTTCTCCCAAAGCTCTCTGTTCCTTCCCCTATCATAATGTAACACACATTTTATTACAGATTATCTTTGTATGTGTCTTCTCTGCTTGGGTGTAATACCACCACCGCTACTAATATTGTCAAAATATCTTAATAGCAATTGTATTTACTGAGCATTTACCAAGTGCCAGGTGCTTTGCTAAATGCTTTACATGTGTTAACTCATTTAATCTTCATGATAAGCTAATACTATGGATGTTACTAATATTACCATTTTACAGGTGAAAAAAAACAGAATCTTAAAAAGATGAAGCATTGTCCCATTGCTAAGGAAGAGGATTCAAAGCCAAGGAGTGGATTTCTGGGCCCATGCCCTGGAGTACCTACGCTACATAACTACGATACTATACTACTGATCCCCGCCGATCATCCACCACCAAATATATGCATAAAGGCCGCCAGGATCCCAAGAAGACATGGGCTATGTTTGACTTCTTCACTACTTGGCACACAGTGAGTACTCAGTAAATATTTGCTGGCCCACTGGCTAGCTAAATGAAAGACTGTTTAAAACTTCGGGCTTAATGTTTTCTTCCTTCCGTCCTTCCTTCTTTCCTCTCCCTCCCTCCCTCCCTCCCTCCCTTTCTTTCTTATTCTTATAAAATGAAGGTGTGGTTCTTGAAGATTTCTTTGAACTGCAAAAATTCTATGGTTCTATTGTATGAAGGTAAAGTGCTCCCCACCTAGGATATGATGAGGACACACCGGGAAGAGTACAGGCAGGTAAACCAGGAGTGTGGGTTGGACATGAGCAACCTTGACTGGAATCGTAGTCCACCTCCTAACCTGGGCAAATTTCTTGATCTCTGAAATTTTATGTCCTCATCTTAAAATATGGGTGGTCCTAGTAGTGGTCCACTACTGCCTCAGTAAGTGACTCTGAAGATTAAAAGAGTAAACTATGAATATGAAGCACATATACAATGCCTAGAACATACACAAGCACTCATACACAGCAGCCACTACTTCCTGCAACACTCAGAATTACAGCCTCACTGATACACTCTCACACCAAGGAAAAAGTTAAGTGTCCACTCATGAAGAAAACACAGCATTCTTACAGCAAGACTCTGACCTATTTCGTTATTTTACTGCCCTCACCTATGATGTAGGATTCAGCATGTGTTAGAAAGAAAAGATTTAGCAAACAACTATATTTTCATTCCAATTTATAGGTTCTCTTTTATACCTTTCCCCTTGAGTCCTTCTTTGTATCCAGAGAACTCAATCAGACCTCAAACTCATCCATTTCTCATTTCTTTCACAAGAAGATGTATTTCTATTAAAAAAAAAAAGGTTGGATGAATATGGAAGAGGAGTCTTCCTAAGGAGGAATCTTAATTCAAACAAATTTGTCAGACCCCTTTGCTATCTCATCTCTTTATAGAGCATCCTGCCCCCCCTCAAAAAGTTTCCCCCAAAGTTAATTTTATTCAATTTAAAAATTATTTTAAGAAAACTGACATTCATTATCTAAGATTAGCTAAAATATCCTCAAATGCCCCCAAACCAAGTTTATGAAATCCCTTCCCAAAAGGAAACATCTAGTTCCTTATCCTTGTCAAACTTCAATATTAGCAACCAAGAAAAATGTACTAAAAGGAAAAAACCAGCTAGGTTCTAGCAGGCTATCACAAAAATGTAAGAACTTTATAAAAAGCTTCTATAATTCATTATCATCTCATAAAATTTAATAAATACACAAAGATAAAATTTTAAGTAAGGGAAAATAAAAACTAGCTTGACTATTTTATATTTTTATAGTAACACAGGCATAAAGGGTTATATTAAAGATGGCATAGGTAAAATTTTTCAGTCATATTTTCTTTAGAATTTTGAAAAGACGGCATTAAAAATCCTAATACCTTAAAGCTGAGTTTATACCACATTTTCTAAATTTTTTTATCAGATAATGTTTGTTTCATCCAACTGCCAATTCCTATTATCCATGATAACAGGAATCAGGATGGTATAAATCAATCAATCAAAATCCAGACAAAGCTCATAGTAAATTACACAACCGTCTGTGCTCTCAAAAATCCTCATGAACCAACATTAACCAATTTCAATTTTATGTTTTATTACTGCTCTGGCTGATTCTCTTGTGTGGAAATTAATTAGCAGCGAGATGGGCAAAAGAGAGGCAGCAGAAGAGAAAAGGTCAAAATCAATTCACTTTGAATAAACAGACTGTAACTGATAGTTGGCTGTATTCACATTTTGTGAATGAGAAAACCAACGTGACTTCTGCAAGGTCTCGCAGAAAGGCAGCTGTGAAGAAGTCAACACCAGACTGGGATCTAGGGGAAAAATTGGCTAAACAGGACCAAGAAGGCGTAAATCTGTTGTGTCCTGATCAGTCTTTTCAAGAGACGATAAAATGAGCACTATGAAGAGGGGGGGCTTACTAACCAGTAAACTCTTACTCCATGGCAGGACCTCATCCAAATTCATAATCCATGTTTACATACATGCTGTGTTTGCCTCATGGGTCTCTCTACAGACAGAGAGGCAGGCATCAGGTAAACCTAATGAGGGTTAGATAGAACGAATATCATTATCACTATCACTGCCATCACCAACCATTAGTTGGGGGCCAGCAAGTATGGGACTCTTTTCATGATTTCATTTCATACTCAAGAGCACCAGATGAGCAAACTGAAGCACACCGAGCCGGTAAAAAGACGGCAGATGAGGAAATCCTACTCAGTTTTGGCTGCAAAGCCCAAGCTCTTAAGCAACAGGTTATCCTCCACCTGGAAACCACACTGGTTCAAGCAAGGACACTGGGGAGTCAACTAATTCCACACTGAGGGAGTTCTACATAGGATACAAGCAACGGGAAGTAGCCATGATACGCAGGGTCTACCTAGGGTATTCAGAACGGAAAGGAGAAGGTATTCACAATTAGGAGATGTGAGTATAGCTCTGATGGCCACTAAAAGCAATATAAATGCTCTCTCAAAAGACAGGAGAAATATAGGTCTAATGAATGGGAAGAATATAAAAGTTAATTTCAAATGGGAATTTAGGCATGATCACCACAAACCATCATATAATTCACAATGAAATTTCAGAGCTTTGACCAAACACCTGAGTATTTTCCATGTTCTCAAAACTGTCTACCCATTGTCCACTTCAAATTCTATCTCAGACCTCAGTTCCTCCCCCAAGCTACTATCCTACGTGTCCAACTGTCTGCAGAATGGCTCCCGTAAGAGTCTGGAACTCAACTTATCAGTGAGAGTATCCTTTCCACAGAACTCCCCCTCCCTCCTGACTTCCTCAGCTCCATGGAGGCATGGCCATCCCGCCAGTTACCCAGGCTCAAAATGTCGGCAGCACTCCTGAGTCCGCTCCCTCCTTTCCTCTTCAATGATAGCATGCATTTGAAGAATGCCCATGCCACAGACTCTAAGTCCCTGGTGCTTTTAAAGTCCTCCCATGCTGATCCGGACCGTCACTGCCTCTTGCAACGGCTTCCCAAAGAATCTCTACTTTCCTGCCTCTCAGCCTCAGTGGCCATCATTATTTCAACTTTACCACCCCTGCTCGGCTTCATGATCTTTCAGGGCTGGGACTCTGTTCTCCTTTCTCTGAAATCCCTGCGATGCTTTGCGCCAGGTCTTTCCCAGAGGCAGTATCTAAGTATTTTTATATTAAAATGAATCCTCTTTACCGTGCAGCCACTAGAAGTCACTTATACTGTGAGATGACACCAAGCCGCACGACAACTCGGTGAGCTGGAGATGGGGCAGCCAAGTCAAGTGGGTCCAAGGAAATGACTGAGATCGTGAAACTGACACGACTTGTGTGACACGGGAAGTCAATGCCACGGCCTGGGTTCTCCCAGAGGACACAAATATTTCATTGATATCTTATTTCCATTCATGTATCATTTCAGACTTACAGGGCAGAGGTGACTTCTTATATGCTAAGAGACACTAGAGTAACTTTGTAACCAACTGAACCCATTTCAAGGGGACTGGGCAGCTGACTTGACAGACCTTACCCTACGTAGGAGGTTCTAAATTGTAGCTTACAGGAAGAGTCACAAATAACGCCCCTCTCTAAAAACACATGATTTACACAAAGATTTCCCATGTTACTCCAGTTTGACTATTAGTTTACCTTTGGCAAATGCCTTTTGCTTGGCACGTTGTACCTAAAATGGGATTAAAAGCACGAAAATACTGCAGTCAGGACCCAAAGAAGACAGAACAGGTAGGCTTGACTACCACTGGGTCGAGCAGTGGTTAGCTTAGGGAACTCATCCCACCACACACACAAAAACAAAAAACAAATTGTAATATGGTTTCACTTATTTGTGGAACATAAAATAGCATGGAGGACATTAGGAGAAGAAAGGGAAAAATGAAGGGGGGAAATCGGAGGGGGAGACAAAGCATGAGAGACTATGGACTCCAAGAAATAAACTGAGGGTTTTAGAGGGGAGGGGGAAGGGGGGAGGGGTTAGCCCGGTGATGGGTATTAAGGAGGGCACATACTGCATGGAGCACTGGGTGTTACACACAAACAATGAATCATGGAATGCTACACATCAAAAACTAACGATGTAATGGATCATGACTAACATAACATAATAAAATTAAATTAAAAAAAACAAATTGGATCGAATGCCAATGATAGTAAAATAAATATCTGCCTGATGCCTGGAATAAAAAAAAAAATAATAGACAGCAATATCCATGAGGCACACTGAGGCCTTCAGCCTGAGGCGCTGCTTAAAAACCTCATGTGACAGCATCACTCAGAAGAGAACAATGCACTCGCCTAGGGTGCTGGGCCCAGGTTCTCCGGGATGAGTGTTAACTCTGTTCGACTGGAAAGTCCTCAGAATGGCCTAAAGAGCCCCCCACGATCTCCCGCTCACTCTCTAGTTATCTGGGTCTCCTCTCCCGGTGTTCTTCCATCCTCACTCAGGCCCAACCCCGCCACACTGGCCTCCTTCCTCTTCCTGAACTGCCCCACGCCACACTCCGGCCTTCAGTCTCTGCCTTGATGTTCCTCTCCCCCAGTGAGTCACGGGGCTCCTTTGCTTACCTCTCAAATCTCAGCACCAAAGTCCCTTCTCAAAAAGGCCCATCTCCTCCACCCTAATTAAAACTGCAACGGGACCTCTTGCCTCAACAGCCCTAAGGACCCTCCTTATCCCGGCCCAAGTTTTTTGTAATTATCATCTTCTAATATACTACAGAATTCACCTGTTTTGTTTATCATTTATTGTCTGTTCCCATCCACCGTCCCCGCCCCCCAAAAAAAACGCATACCCTGAAAGGGAAGTTCTATGAGGGCAAGGAATTACACTCGCTTTATTCACAGGCTCATCCCCAGCAGCTAGAAAAAGGTGTGGCGTATACTAAGAGTTCGATCAGTACCTGCCACATGACTGATTAAAGGAACACATGAACCACAAAGCTCTCATTAACTGAGTTACAGGGTAGTCTTCTGAGACATCCATCACCCATATTCCATGAGAAACACTGGGCTAGGCACTTAAAGGTAAGAAAGGAATAAGAGACAAGAGTCTTTGCCTTCAAACAATTTGTTCCAAAATTGCTTCACAGGTTGTATTAGGGCGAAGGATGCCACACCCTCTCAATCTATTCACCCGCTTCCTCCAACATCTGCTACACACCTGCTTAAATGCAGTTTACAGTGCAAAGGATCTATGTTCTGAGCAGCTGAGGAGTCCTTTAAGAAAAGTTCCCACATAATTCTTTCAAGTAAAACTATTGCATAAATTATTGAGGAAGACAAGAGCATAACCTGTGCACTTTCAATATGGGCTAAGTTACAAAAATTTTGCCAAATGTTTAGCTCACCAAAGGAACCAATTCAACTTAATGTACTTTCAATAAACAATTACCTTTAAATGTAAACATTTACAATTAATACTGACTGCTTAAATGAATATTCAATATACTTTTTCAGACCTTTAAGGACTTCTGGTTGTGTCAAAATTTATGGGGTGTCAGTAAATAACGTCTAGGCCCTGTTCCCCTTTCCGTCTTAAATTGAGGGGAAAGTATGACAGATCATTATGGAGACCCTATGTGTGTACAATATGACTTCAGTATGACTGGAGCTTGCCATGGATCTCAATCCCTGGAAATACTATAACCTCTGTTGCAAAGCATGTTGTAGAAGAAAGGAGAAGCGGTGCGGGCGTGGGGGGGAGGAAGGAAGAAGAGACAGACTGAACAAACTACACACCTGGTCTCCTGAAGGTGAGATGTTCATTTCATGTAAGTAGGCTGTGGGGAGTACATCTTTAAATACGCTCCAAGAAAATGAGGAGGTGCAGAGAGCTTTCCACTGCTATAAACCAAACCAAAGCAAACCAAACAAAAAAATAAAGGCCAAAGTAACTGAAATTGAAAATAATCACAAAGTGGCTATTATCCAAGATACAGTCACTGTCCTTAGTGGACAAGAGAGGAGAAATCTAGTGGCATAATTTGCAATATTATATCATATAAACCAAATGAATTTAAATGAGGAGGCATGGTACCAAGGTCAGATGTGATACTTAGCACATAGACTCTACATGTGAGGCCCCTGTCCTGTGAGATCCAACACAGATTAGCTCCTGCGTCTATCTCACCTGGCCGACTGGCCTTTCCTTTCTCCCCTCTTCCTAGAGAAAAAGAAACGTAACCTCAGTTTCTGCATTCATGGCATCCTGCTGAGTAGACTCTGAATGCACACGGGGAGCTGAACAGACCATATCTGGGATGGCCTACAAAGTTTCCATAAGGTGACTTTGTAGTGAGGTAACTATCTCTTCTGAATTTTCCTGAAGCTTTGCAAACCCATCATGTTGTTAAGAATCCAAATAGTGCTTCACTAAGGAAAATGATCCATCTGAGGAGCCAACATCCAGCTTTCTTATTCTGAACTGTGATTCCCACCCCCAGCTTCTCCAGCTCTTCTCCTTCCCTTCTCTTTCTCTGACGTCCCACTCTGAATACGGCAGCAATAAATGTGACTCCTCTCACATAAATGTGCAGATGTTAACAGCTCCGTACAGTTCTGTAGGACATGAAAAAACATTTCAAGAATCTTATAAGTGCTGACGAAACTTGCCTGAATTACCCACACTACCTCCTCCTCCACATTCCTTAAGCATCATTTGTTTTCCTGAATGTGTGGGGTGGGGGGATCTGAAAAAATAACAATTTACCAATTGAGGAGGAGAGAACCTCTAGTCAAAAACAAATACACAACTGTAATAGGGAGCTAGTTTAAAGATTAACTCAACTAACCCATATATGCAATAAAGTTATGTCCAAGACGATGGTAACTTGGAACTCTTTAGATTTTCAACCACCAGGAACATCTGCCCCCGCCCCAATCCCACAATTCCTCTACAGAAAGTCTGACCAGCTAAACACTGCCCCACAGACTAAATGAGAATAGTTGAAGGATTGTTTCCTGACATTAAGTGCATCATTCATGCAAAAACTAAGGAACTCCTTATTTTCCCCATTTGAGTATATTAAGAAATTCCTTTCAAATGGCTTATCTAACAACAATATGTAACTAATAAACAGTTGCTGTTTATTATGAATTAAAACTCATAATATCCTTCATATAACCACAATTATCATATCGATTCAGAAGGCAATTTGGCCTGAAGTTAAAACTAAAAAAAAAAAAAAAAAAAGCTGTGAGTGTGTGTGTGTGTGTGTGTGTGTGTGTGTAAAGCAACTGATAGAATGTTACTTGTCAAAATGTTTCAAGTTCACTGAGATACATTTTGGCTGAGAAGAAATAAAAAAAAAAAAAATCCAGGTTGTTTCACTGGACATGGATTTTGCCACTGAATTCCTTGAGTTTTCTTCCTTATATAATTCTAGATCAAGAGCAACAGACTGCAGATGCTGAGCACTACCATAGCAATATTTTAACAGTGTTTTATTAAAAAGATAACAGTACCAGAAAAGGATTTCCAGCAAGATGCTGCCAACTGTTTAAATATTCCTCGAAACCAGCCCAAATGTTTTATTATGATCAGCATGTCAATGGTAGATTAGGCGTCTATTAGGAACTGGGCACTGTGCTGGGTCTTTTAAATGAATTATCTCATTTAATTCTCACAATAATAGCATGGTTTTAGGTACTATTTTCCCTTTCAACAGATGAGAAGACATAAGCTACAAAAGGTTAAATAACTGCTCCAAGCCAAACATCAAGCAAATGGCAAGGCCAGAATCCAAGAGTTTTTCTGATACTAACATCCATGCTCATTCCAATTCAACAGAATGCCTCCATGGATTTAAAGGATCATCTCACTCCTTCGATAGTTATTTAGTGCCCACTAAAAGCATGACACATAGCAGCTCAAGTTATCCTTTTAAAAGATTAATTTAGAAAAAAAAAAAGATTACTTTAGATCATGTCACTCCTGATGGCTTCAGACATAGCAAGAATGAAATCCCAACTCCTAGCAATGGCTGCCTGAACTTGGCTCAAGCTACCTTTGAAAATGCCAATCATGTTTTCACCCCAGGGCTTTTGAACTTGCTACTCCTCGGCCACTAAATCTTCAGATCACTCAGATTTCAGCAAAAATCTTAAGGATCTTTAAGGAGTTAAAGGTGCCTTCCTTGACAATCCAATCTAAATGAGCACCCCGCCCACTCTCCCACCAACCAGCCCTCCAGCCTGGTTTTTAATCTTACTTAGCCCTGTCTGAAATTATCTTGTGGATGTTATCTGTTTCTTTGTTTATTGTTTGAGTCCTCCCAACTAAGATACAAAATGTCCTGAGAGGAGGGACACCCCGGTCTCACTCACCAGTGATTCCTCAACACCTAAAACAGTGTCACACCCACAGTGCGAGCTCAGTAAATAAATATTTGTTAAATGGATGACTGAACTCTAGGTGCCATGGAGACACATGCATAATTAGATACAGGCCTGACCCTCAAAAAGTGTTCAATCTGTAAGGGGACAACAATACAAATAATTCCACAAGGCAAAATGCCCTAAGTGCGAGAAATCAAATAATAAAAACATTATGTGGTTTTAAAACAGAAAATTTTTTAAAAAATCATATACCAACGTAATATTAAAAACTACTTATAATTTCCTGAAGAAAGAATGGAAGGAGGAAGATATATTAATGCTGGAATAGGAGAGAATACACACACACACACACACACACACACACACACACACACACACACACACACACACACTCTCATGTTATTCCTCAGAGCGGAAATGCTCAGTTCAGTCACGGCTTGGAAGATATAAACATCATTGAAATTCAAAAGCAGTTCTGAAAGAGAGGATGCCTCAATTGGTATGCAAGGGAGGTTTCCTCCCCCTGAATACATTATGAACTTGCAGCATGCTAATATGCCATGCTATCATAAGCACCAGATGGGGCAGTAGGCAGTACATGTCCCATCAAACCTCAAGAAGATGTATTAATGTTCATGCTCTTTAAAAAAAAAAAAAAAAAAAAAAAATCCTTCGCTTGTGTCCCTAGACTTCCACATTTCTTAGCATTCAGTCACTTTCTCTCAAAGCACAGTCCTCCCGGGCTGCTCCTCTTCACCAGATGGTGCCAGGAATCATTTCAATCTATTTTATCACAGGAGGCAAAGGCCACAAAGCGTGTCAGACTACGCTTACTGAAGGCACACCAAGCACAAAAGAGAACAACAGAAAATCCAGGAGCCGTAAGAAATAAGTCTTCTCCAGGCAATACTGATGAAACATTTTTTAATTATGCTGGACCCTTATTTACGCTCCACGGGGAGGGGGGACAAAAAGAACGCTTCCTTATGTCTAAACTTTTAAGACTACCTGGTATTATTGTGAAACTGAAGTCTACCCTAAATATTCTCTAAAGATGATCAATCAGCTAAACTCACAAAATTGCGAATAATCAGAAGGTGGCCTCGAAATGAGGCAAGGGCATAGTAAATGGTACCTGAGTGTGCTGAAATAGACTCGCTTGTTTAAAAGCAACTCTCAGAACAAATAACATCCCAGAATCAGGTAAAACGCACCCTCTCTTAAGTATCTCAGTCAATTTAGCTGTAATGTGTGGGAATCTGAATATGCCATTAGAAACCAAGGATCTGAATAAATACATTATTTATAATTTCTTGAGTATTATTTTTTAAATACATCGTTTAAAATAAATAAATTGCCTTGATTTCCATTCATGTAGGCTCTCCACTGGTTTATTTATGATCACAAAGGGGTATTTTCCCTAGAATACAGAGGAGACATAAACTGTAATTTACAACAGTGTTTCTCAAACTTGAATGTGCTTCAGAATCCTCTGAGAACTTGCTCAAACCCACAACTGCTGGGCCGCCCCCAGAGTTTCTGATCCAGTAGGTCTGGGGTGGGGCAAAGAATGTGCATTTCCAGTAAGTTCCCAGGTGATGCTGATGGCCACTGGGCCACGAATTCTACTTTGAGAACCACTTATCTACATCATTCTGTACCATGGTTCCAAAGTGCTCCCTTACCCTTAGAAAGTCTGGTATCTTAGGGGCGCCTAGGTGGCTCAGTCGGTTAAGCAGTTAAGCGTTTGACTCTTGATTTTGATTCAGGTCATGATCTCAGGGTTGTGGGATGAAGCTCCCACGTGGAGCCCCACAACAGGCTCTGCGAGGGGCTCCCTGTAGGGCTCCACGCTGGGAGTGGAGTCTGCTTATGATTCCCTCTCTCTCCCACTACCCGCCTCTCCCCTCCCCATGTTCACATGCGCACTCTCTCTCAAAAAAAAAAAAAAAAGTAAGAAGAAAGAAAGTCCAGTATCTGCAGAATATCAGCAATATCCTTGTAAAAACAGACCCACTGAGTTAAGCTAAACTGACCCATGAATTTTTTAAAAGGCACAAATGAATAGAAATACTTATAAAATATCTGTCAAATTAGCAAGATTATTCTCTCAAGGTATACTATATAATGATAGTCCCTGAAACTCTACAGTTCCGCCCTGTTGCCTTTAAAGAATTCAATGTAAATGTTGAAACAAACAGAAAAGGGCAAAAATATTTCAAGAAAGCTGTGTTAAAGCAAGAAATTACATGTTTTTCATGAGAATACTATCTGTATCATGCACTGAATGAATTATCTTAGCAATCTCTCTGGAGTCTTGAGGATAAATTTTATCAGCCTATCAAATTCCTACTTAATCTAAGATTATTGGCTAAAGAAAGTGCTTGGCTGAATTTCTTGTGTTAACTGAAAAAAATGAAAATATTTCATTATTTGTCTTTTGCTAGAATCATATTCCCATGTCTGCTGGAGAGTGAAACCTTAAAACCATCCTCCCAAACTACATGCAAGTGCTCAGGTAAAGGGAGAGCCAATTTCCCAAAATATTGTGTACAACTGTCAAAAGCCTTCGACTTTGTTTCTAATTTCAGTATTTAAGCCAGGAAGGGTTTAAGTGTTACACGCTGTATTATACTCTTAGTAAATATGATCATGGTAAAGTAACAGATTTATAATGCATGCAATCTCAACTACTATGCAGCGAGTCACCAATAAAGTTGTATGGCCCAAACATAAATGTATTATTCTTCCTTAACTCTGAAAGCAAACATTCGATTCCTAAACACCATTTCCCAAAAATTCTATAAGATTCCCTTATTTTTTCCCCTCATAATTAACATGCTTTGTGCATTATTTCTTTCCTTTAAAATCTCTGTGAATCCCAGTCCACCTCTCATCCACTCACTGACTCATTAAGCAAACATTTGCTGATTGCCTACTATATGCCAAGCTCACAGGTAGCCTGGAATGGAATTATTAGAACTAAGAAATCAAGATCTTAATGTAAATGGCAGCTTTATCAAGAGGAGTTGATGATGTTTAAAATGTCTATTTTAAACAACAAAGAGTATGTGTCTTGGGAGACATAAAAGGTTAGACAGAATTCCTCTCTCTAGCAACATCCCCTACCAAGGAACAGGAAAATCACTGGGGCGGGGGGCGGGGCGGCGGCGGGGGTGGGGGGCTCTAAATTACCTAACTTGAAGCAACATATGAAAACTGGCACTCCATAATAACTGAAAAACCAGGATGGGCTTTTCTTAAGCATGCACTTTATTATTTTACTCACCATTCTAAGTTTGGCTATCTGTTTCCAGGTGAGCAAATTAGTGGAATGGGTAAAAGGGTGGGCAGATGACAGAAAGAGAGGAGAGAAATCCCATCAAATGTAGACAAAACTCATCAAGCACAATTGTGTAGAACCCTTTTGTGTGGCTCAAACACTATCCCCCCCCCCCCCGGCTTTTTAAGTCCAGAGAGCACCACTGTCTGCCTTTAATAATTACTGCTTGCATGTAAACTATGCTTTTTAGGGGCACACAGCGCATTTCCAGTCATTATTATCACGTTGCTGTGAAGTAAAAGTCAGCAAGGCAGAATGATTTTCTCTAAGACAAAGAAAGTGAGGCTCAGGCAGACAGTAAACTGACTTGTTCCTGGTTATGCCACTACATGGAAGAACCCTGATTCACACCCAGGAATTGGCATCCTCAATACCCTGAGCTTTTTGAAGGATGACCTCATAAAACACAACATTGTAATTGTTTGCAATATAAATCCAAGTTGTAAAGCAAAAGACAAAAAAACACGTTCAGCACAAAGGGAGCAAGACTACAGCTGAGTATGAAGACCATGGCCATCCAAAATGATTGCTAATAAGGACAAAAATTTTAAACCGGTAAACAGAAGCAACTTAGTGGCTTAGAGAGGTCCTCTTCTACTCTCTGGAAAACACTACAAAGTGGGTGAATTCTCCAAGAGGTTTTGGTGAAAGGTATATTTACATCACACTGATACAGTAACAAATTCTTTGCTCCCAGAATGTGAGTAAAACGTAAATAAAGATGAAAAACAGACATTCCTTTATGTAGCAAATAGCTCAATAATAACAACGGGTAAACTCCTCCTTTCAACAAAGTCCTGCAGAGAGATTCCTAAATTGTAGAAAATAGAAAACATTTTGAAAGCCTGGTTACAGCTACATTTAGCCTTTTTTTTTTTTTTTTTTTTGGCCACTTCCTTCTCAGCAAGCAAACACTGGTGAAGAGCGTGCCCGAGTAATTAAGAAGTTTGGGTTTTGCCTTTGATTTCTATCACTCCCTATTGTATAAACCAATGATTAGGAATATCCTAGGAAGTCTAGAAGAAAATAAGGTGCTTTCTAAGAACTCAAATTTTCATTTCCATTCCTTTAATATTTTCCTGTCTGTAGGCTATACAAAGACAACTAATGCTAGAGTAGAAAGGAAGAAAATAAATGTTAACAGGCCTTTGCAATGAAGTGTTCCCATACGTGCTGAGTATAAGGTTCAGATATAACTACAATAAAGAGGAAACAACGCCTATCTCCCACGGAAAGTGCCAGAATCCGGGCACTTCCCCATGCCATTCATATCCTTGTCAGGACACATGTTAAGCATTTCAAATTCGAGAATATATAAATTGTTACCACAGGACCCTCAAATTTTATTATGTATTTTCCTCCCAATAACCCGGCAATCATTAAAGCCAACGACAAGTCCAGAGGAAGGCAGTGAAGTTAAATCGTGCAAAGTTCAAGTGTAATAATGACACGCTCAGAAGGACAGCAACTATCCTCAAAGTTCCAAATAACTCCGCCTGCCATCAAAATCATCCCGGATTATTAAGAATGGTCTTTTTACTTTGTCAAACTCTTTAAGACTCTTCTTAAAGCTGTAAACACATGATAAAGATACCCTGTAATATCCCTTCTTCCTAAAGAGCATTTCTGCCCATCTAATTACATAGCTCTTAAGGCCAAATTCTTTACAGTATCATGCCCTCATCGGTACTTTCAAAATGATATTCTTGCATGAGCAGCAAGTACACTGTATGATGTTAATAAACCACACAGAATTAAAAGAATCCCTCTAATAAAGTGAGTCCTTTTACAGACTATGCTTATCACTCAGCCTTTAAAAAATAAAGAAAAAAGAAAAAAGAAATGTAGGAAACAGAAAGGAAAGTTTCTAGAGAAAGCATCCCACAATTTTTTAAATCAACTGCTTCTTTTTAGAGAGGGAGGGGCATGATGAAAAAAGGTATCTGCTTTCCTACAGTGTCCTTGTCTTCTGGAATCACTGTGCCTGCATGCCCAGAACTTATCTGGGGCAGGATCATGGGTACCCAACAGTCTTGCTAACAAGATTTTTTTTTTTTTTTTTTAACCACACAATGCTGGTGAACAAAACAATGTGGTCTGCCAATGTGCTGAATACAAAACATTGGAAAATCATCTATCTGAGCTTCTGATCAACAGAAGATAGCCAGGATTACCACATTCCCAAAGCCTACAAAGGCATTGTTTTAGTTAGTCTATACAGCTTTGACAAGGAATAAATCTATGATTTCTATTAGACTTTTCAAAATAATGACATTAGCCCCGATGCCTATTACTCTCCTTGCATTCTTTCAAGAGGAGTAGGAATACACAGAGAACCAAGTGGCATCTTAACCTGTTTTATCCAAGATCATTCTTGATGATTAAGGCTAATGCTTCCTCCATTTTTATTTTTCTGCAAAGAGAACAACTCTACTTCAAATTCAAGCATTCCCCCTTTAAATGTTTCCATCTAGCTTGCACTACAAAATATCCTCTCTTCAAGACACAACATCGTCACCCCTCCTCAAAAAGAAAAAACAAAAAGGAATCCAAAAATCAGACAAACCAGAGAATCCTTCCTCTGTCATTTAACTTTGTCTATGTGTCCTTGGGCAAAAAGCTTAATTTACCTGATCTTCAGGTTTCAAACAGATCATGTGGCCACAGAAACCATTTGCAGAACGGTAGCAAGAAGTAGGAAGTCTAGAAGGTGCCTAGCCTGGGGCCTGGCATGTGCAGGCTTTCAATAATAGGCTGCTCTTACTATACCATCAGAGATTTATTCCGTTCAGAGACGGCAGTTATATATTCCCTTTGAGATTAAGAGGATTTCCTGATTCCTTTGATTGGAACTCTATGGGTTGAAAAACATAATTAAGCTAGACATTCTCAGAAAGTACATTTACATTAATATTAATTAATGCAAGCAGCTGTTTGACAAAGCCAGCCAGATAAACCTGCTTCTTGGTCAGGTGTGAAATCCTATTGTTCTCAAGTTATGAGTCATTTAAGTTAATGACTTATTCCACTAGACACAGTTAGCTACCCAAGAACCGCAACTGCACACAAAGAAATCGCTTTCGAGAAATACTATACCCTCTCACACACATAAGAATTAAAATGTAATAAACAAAAATGAATGTCCTGTCCACAGTATAAGAAAAACAAACTAAAAAATGTTAAGTTACATTAACGAAGGTCCGATCTGAGACAAGCATAAGGCAGGCAAGGGTTTCTAATAAGCAGTAGCTTGGCCCATTGCCTACTCTTCCCCTATGGCCTGGAATCCTCATCTATTTAGGGCCTCCCTCGCCTCTGGGTTCCTGTAGTTGTCTCCTGTCTCTGGGCTCTTATTACTCTGTATCATAATCACTACCTACACTTCCCTACCTGGAGCACTAGAACTCAAAACTCCGTGAGGGCATGGAGGGACTGATTCCTAGTTATCTGGTCCCTGGCCCACCTGCAGCAACCTACCAAAGTGTACCACCTGAATTTCCTTATGACAGCAACCTTTCCATTGTCATGGCCTTGCATTAGTCAAGCTTCTTAGTACTCTAGTAATTAACTACATTGAGGCTCTCTCATTTCCAAACAATTAGAAGATAAATTTGATGGCATACTTTTACCACAGGTCAAGTGATTACTGTCAAGAGACTCTTCTCCCATGGAGCTCTAAGGTCCTGGAGTAAGAGGGGAGAAAGCATACAGTAAGAGTCATCCAGGGTGGACTAGGAAAGACAATGAAGTAAGGCTGACACTGACATGGTAAAGGGACGAAATGTGCCTGTGAGATTTAGAAGCGGCCGGGCAAAGAGGGTGGACTGGAGAATCGTCTTACTTTAATAAACCACCTGAGCAAGTTACTTGACCTCTATGTGCCTCAGTTTCAACATGTGTAAACTAAAAGCACTTGCAAGATCAACCGTCCAGCTCTTAAAGGTATTTGTTCCTCTGATGATTCAGACAGAAGGCGGTTCGGAATATTGTAATTACATTACAGAATCTTCTTTGCAGACATCAAGTATCAGTGTAGTGATGAGATGGTTAATAAACACTTCTAGACTATATAATGCCCACGAAGCGAATGTGTACTCAAAGAAATAAACTAGTTGTTTTACGAAATCATCAGCAGCGATCACCACCACCACCAACTCCCCCCCAAAATTAAACACTTTTCTTTTTCAATAGTCCATTAACTACACAGGAAGATGCCTTGTAAAAGTTTCCAAGTATTATTTAAAAGGCATAGAACTAAAAGGTCAAGAACTCAAAAATATTAACAGAAAATAATTGAAAAAGAGAAAGGAAGTGGTACCAGGGCTTGAAGAGAAGTTGGAACTTCTAAGTGCCTGCTACAAAAGAAGTCACGGCTGCACCATCTACATTTATAATTGGATATTTGCAGCTTATATGGTTTTCTTTTCATAGCTGGCAGGAGGCTTGTCTGATACAGCAGTTAGCCCAACACAATAGCAAACCAACTCGCAAGGTAAGATCGAGTGACAGTGGATGGACTGTTGTGTTTTTTTGTTCTTGCATAATAGCATTTCTAGATTAATCTATTTTTTAAAAAAATAACCAGGTGCATTGTCCAAATGTTCAGTTACTGGGGACACTCAGAGTTGTCTGTCCATGGCAATTTCATTTCTGTTTTTTACACAAATCATCGCTTGCAAGCACTGATGTTAAAAACAGAAAAACAGTCTAGTACACAGTGGCTATAAATGCCAAATCAATTTTCAGCAGATAATAAAGTCCATGTTTTACAATCAGCAATGCACTGTTTTACTACCCAAAAATGTAAGCTAATAATATATAGCTCTACTAAATGGAAAATGCAGATATGCTGTTAAAAAAAAACGGGCCAGCTACGAGAGGATGGATCATTTCTGCAGGGACCTTCTTAAAGCTATGTGTAAGTGTTTTGAAAATATCACATGATGTGGCCATGTGTTAAAAATTACAGCCAGTTAAGTTCTCTGCTAAGAAAAATATGTGGGCAATTTATGAAATGCACTCCAGGATGGAGATGTCTTAAGTAAAACCAGATTTTGAAAACAAACCTTTTTTTTTTTTGGAAACTTGAACTTAAAAAAAAAAAAGTTCCAGGCACATCTGGAGAGCAGGACCATTGAGAAAGGGTGGTCTGACCTAATACTAGCCATCTTCTGAAAGAACAGCACTATTTCTGGGCTCCACTGACTCTGCTCACTTATTGTCCTTTTAAGGAAACAGTCCTGAAAGCATTTTGTAGGTCAACATATGTTCTTTGATAATATTATACAAAGATGGATAAAAATATAAGCGTTTCAGAAAGCTTGGAGTCATCTCCTCCCGAAACAATATAATGCCCAAGGTCTCTCATGAGAAAACATTTTCCTTTTCTTAAACACAAGGATCTAGTTGTTCCAAAGTGACAGGCAGTGAAATGATATTTCCTTATATTAAGTTAAATCATAAAAATAGTTTAATCTAGTTCTTTAAAGCATGCGTGGTCTCCTTTGACTTTTTATGGCTCATTTTGTAACAGTATGCTATCAACAGCTAAAGTGTGTTTTTTTAACCAAAATAGTTCTAGAAATCCCTAAACTAAGACTTTGTTACCTACCCACCCCCACAGATTGGTATGTCTTTGAATAAGTTCGGTCTGTGCACATCTGTTTACAGGGATCCCCATTTTTATGAAAAAGGTCCTAGACCTGAGAATTATCACATCAAGTTTGAGACACCCAGGAACCAGTTCTGACATCTGACCTACTAAATAATGATAATAGTAGTAATAATAGTAAGATTAAATGTTGATATATAAATATGTAGTCAAAGAAAAAAGAAAAAAAAAAAAAACAGTGACAATATCAGTTTACCCGAAACACATCCTTTTAATCTACTCCACATAATGTCTTATTTAAAAATATAAAATCTGTCCCAGATGGTTAAAATTGTCCATTAATATAAGTACATATGTATAGACTAAAATATGCTAAAAACATATTAAGAGGCAGTTCATCCGATAGGAGAGTTTAAAAAGTGCAGATGGGTGTCAAAAATAGCCAAGTGTCAGATCTGCTCAAGTATCACCATTCTAGTACACGCTCATAGTCACAGCTGTTAATATATTCTCTGCATCCAAGTACAAGGTTTTCTAACACAGTTGATGAGAGAGAGAGAGAGAGAGAGAGAGAGAGAGAGAGAGAGAGAGAGAAACACTGCCACACTTCAGGCTACTGCCTTAGAACCAGTCAGATATTAACAACTTAACCCTGAAACAAACTTATCAATGATTCTAAAACTTTAGAGTGCAATGTATTCTCAATAAGGCTGCTTTGAAGAGGCCTTTAAAATCATGTAAGCAGTAAGGGGTAGCAAGGGTCCTAACTAATCTCTTTCACCCATGAGCATTCATAAATGGCTTTGGGCACTTATGGGGCTTTAACCAAAACAACACAGACTCTTCAAAATGCTGATCAATCAGATCATTCCACGTATACTTAGTAAGAGCATAAAAACAAGGAATATTTGAGATAGGACATAAAAATCAGATGCAACGCTGCTACAATATTCTGGTGAAATACAACCACCACCACCACCACCACCACCACCACAAGCACTTTTTCACACCGATTCCCTATCACATACCCAATGCACATGACATCTTTAGTTGCGTGGCGCATATAAATCAAGATGAGAGCTTAAAGAGTTAAAATGACCTTTCAAAGACCTCAGTCATTGTCTTTCTGTAAATTGATTTTCCCCATATTTCAGCTACATACATTCCTTGTCTACTGAACTCATGAAAAAGTGCAGTTCTGTCACAAATGCATCCTTTCTGCACATATATCAATAATGATGAGGACTACAAGACACATCCTAAAGGGAAAAACATTCGTCAAACAACTGGCAATACCTACACACAACTGTGGTTGCAGAAAACTGGCAGATAATGTTTCAAAACACCATCTGTGAGGTGTACAAACTCTGTGACCAAGCACAGCCTCTTCCGCCTGTCCTACCCAAATAATGTGCACAAATCAGCCAGCTGGAGGATCTCTATCTGCCCCATCTTTTTTTATCTGGAGAGGGGCTGCTCAAAGTAGGCACAGGGCAATCCAGACAGTTCTTGAGAACAGCAGAAGCAACCCTTTCTCCACCAGGCTTCTCCCAGCCTTCTTTCTCCACGAGCAGAGACTTCACTGGCAACCATCACAGAGACACTTCAGGCTCCAAAGATAACATGTTTCAGAGGAAACTGACACACACTCAATTTCCAGGACCATAACAGCTTCGGCAATCCAGCAGACCTTTTCTTTTTAATTAACTGATTTCAATTATTTGCCCGATGACATCTAAGGACTGTTGATTTAGGGCAAGACTGAAATTATTTGTAGTTCCAAAGCTTCCTTCACTTTCTCTGACATAAACAGCTTTTTAAAGAGACCTTATCCCAGGATTCTGCCATAATCTGAAAACTCTCTCCACAGATGAAATTTGCAGGATACAAGGTACAGATGACAGTCACAAAATCCATCACAGAAACAATACTTCTTACTTGAGCTAAATCCCTCAAGAAAATTGCTGCTCTGGGCAAACATATGTGGCTGTACCTTCCCCTCTGCCTTTAAAACACACCTCCCAAATTCTCAGAGCAGAGCCTCCACACCCTGTACCCCCTGTATCTAGATCTTGATGGCTGTCTTTCCGCCACCTTCCACACCTCACCTCTGTCACCCCCAGGCTCTGCCTGCCCATGCAAAATCCAGTCCGGAGTGGGGCAGAAGGTATTTTCCGTGCATAATAAAAAGTAAGCTTTCTTCATTTCAAAATCAGGGAGAGAGAGAGAGAGAGAGAGAGAGAGAGAGAGGGCGCGCAGCAGGGCTAACTCACCAGGCATCCTTGAATCCAGCGTCCACAGGGAAAGTGACTCTCTCCTAAAATCCAGCGCGATTGGGGCTCATGCCTCCTGTTCTGGAATGAGCACCGGCAGAGAGAGGAGGGCCCTCAGAAGGGGCTGGGGCGGCATAGCCCGAGGCAGGGTGCTGGGCGCGTGCGCCTGCCAGGCAGAGACAGATGGAGAGCTGACACTCCGGATTGCACTTGGAGCAGAAATGTGGATGATGACAGGAGCACATGTGGCCTTGAACCCAGCCCTGTCTCCTCAGGCAGAACAATGACAGGGATGTGTGTGCAAAATATCGCAACCCTTACCTCCCCTTACCCACTCTACCTCTCTGGGCAAGTTCCAGAGCACCAAAGAACAGAAAGTAAAACGCAGAATGATAAGCTAAACGCTGAATAATTCATTCATCACCACCCCCATCCCGTTACAAGTTAACCCTTATTTTGCCAAAAGAATGGAAAGTAGACTGGCCCCCTACCACTGCTCACAATGAAACGGCTTCCCTTCCATCTTCTATTAACAGCCATAATTGGAAACTCTATTAAAAAACAAACGTAGGCACAAACCTCAAAGCTTGTTTATTGAACTGGAAATCCAAAACAGTAAAAAAAAACATTTTTTTAAGACTTTGTATTTTGTGCCAGTTTATCCTACTGAACAAAGTATCCGAATCATTCCCTTTGTCAGCTTCTCAGTACTATGTGTAAAATAGAACACTTTCTAGAAGCAGAAGCAGACCACTTTTATTTTACAAGAGTGCTTTTAACCCCCTGGGATCCCTGCGTTGATATGCTCCAAACATTTTCAGCTTACTCTCCTCTACCTTGCGTAGAGATCCATGGGAGATGAAAACAAAATCTTCACTGTAAAGCCTTTTCAAAAGCTGAACAATCACATCCTCCTGATTTCTGATTTTTTGCACACCCTTAAATGTTTATCCTTCCCATGAATAACACATACCCAGCCAGGTTCAATGGACTCTTCCCCATAAGCTTTAATGGACACCATGATATATAAAACTACAAGCCTTTGTTACAGTGCTTTATCTAAAGCTGGCTATTTTCCTCTCAGCAGTCCCTCTTTAGTCCTTTGTAAAACATCCTTGCCTCATAGGAGAAACATACGCCTGCCTGCCTTGCATGCCTTTTCCAAACACACAAAATGCCAGGCAGAAGGAAAATACTGTTCGCTTCTAAAACTCTTCTTCATTTTAACACTTGCAAATCTTTCCTAAGGTCTGTGTGTATTTGTTTTAACAACAGGGCACACGATGAGACAGATTCCTCAGGCTCTACCTTTCCAATGTATGGTCAATCCACTATAAACACAGAAACAATTCCACTCAAGAGCCTCTGCCCAGCCCGCAAGCTCAATGCATATGACAGACAGGAGCATCCCCTTTAACTCTTGCTGTCCCTTCACGGTCTTCGACATGTCCTTTGCTTATACTACACTTTCCATATGCTTTTAGCCCTTGTCAGATTTTTTTCCCCTACTTGCTGCCTCAGAGAAATCTCCAAAACCCATCTGAAAAACAGAGGCAGTGACTGTGATTTCTACCTACTCACCCTTCCTACACCTCTCCCCAAGAGTACACACAACCTGTTTCAAAGTACACCCACATGCATGCGCACACCCTACACAAACTAAAAATAAATCATCTCTGGTAAACAGCGTCAATCAATAAGCATGTCTACAGCCCCTAAATACTGCACCCAAGAAGCACGGCTTCATCTAGTGAACCCCTCAAAAATCCATCATTGTCAGAGACAACTTGTAAAAAGACTACAATTCATAATGATTACTCTGTTCTGTCACTAATAGTATACTGCACCCTATTTATGAGGCCAATCTTTTTGTTCATCTTAGTTAGATGTCACTTGTAATGAGGTTCTGTGTAATGGATTTCAGTACAGTTAAGCACCAAGCTCAAACATTCTTATGACAGAAAGCTTTATAGCAGGCATGAGTGTGATAATCAATTAAGTCCTGCTATAAGGGCCTTTATGGAATCCAGCATCCTGAGTCTGTGGATGTTCATTTTCAAAGAGTTATTTTTTTTTAAAGCTACTCGATGCTACATGTCGCTGATTTTTTTTATATTTTTTTTCTATACCTACGTTAGGAAGAAGACATTTTCACAGTGGGAGACCCAACTTTCATCAATATGCACGGTAAATCACTTCTGAAATAGAAAATCATATGACAAAAATGCAATACACTTTAAGAAAACTGGATGATATCCAGGTTTAAAACTGGGTCTTAATATTGGTACACGGCAAGTCCCTCCACCACTGCTCAGAACACTGAACTTCCATATGCTGTGTGATTATGTATCTTTTCTATGTGTAAAAAAACCTTTTTAAGCTGTTCTCTGACTACAGTAATTGCCACTTTAAATTGATCCACGTCAACAAAACCCAGATCCCTGGAGATTCTCACCTAGAAGTCTGACAGCAGAAAGGGCCTAACTGAATGGTGTGCATCTGAGATGAGTTCAGCATTTTTCTCAAGGAACCGGTCCCCTCCTCTTCTGCTTTCATCCACGGAAGCAAGCAAAGCAGCAACCCCATTTGGCAGTTCTCCCTAAACAGGGAGACCTGGATACATAGTTCTGTACAGTTACTTAGACAGAAATAACTTTCCCTTTAATAAAAGGAGAAAGAAAGAAAGAAAGAAAGAAAGAAAGAAAGAAAGAACGAACGAACGGACTTAAGGAGCAAAGATCTCTAACATCCAAATTGTATAATAAAAATAGACAATCAATTAGATAATGAATGCATTTATGTAGGTGAATGGGGGAAAAAAAGAGTAGGTACTGAATACGTACTATGAAAGTTTTCTCCAATACAAAAACACTGCCCTGCATCACCATGAGGAAACATACTTTTAAAACTTAACATAGGGGTGCCTGGCTGGCTCCATCATCAGAAGAGCATGTGACTCTTGATCTCAGGGTCATCAGTTCAAGCCCCACTTTGGGCATAGAGGTTATTAAAAAAAAATAAACTTAAAAAAATACTTAAAATATATACAGAACAATAGAGACTACACTGCTGACCAATTAAGTGCTTCCTCAGGAGAGCCATGTCAGTTAATGCATGTCTTTTAATTAAGAACACAGAGCTTTTGGAAGGCGATTTTTTTTTTTTTTGAGTCACTTTCTGAATTGGGAAATTTAGTCAACGATTTAATGTCAGGCTCCCCCTGAAATACATGAATTGGTTTTTGACAATAAAGTTGGATCCTTCACTAGAAGGGCACTATGGTATTGCCTTCCTCCCAGGTATTTTTCACTTATTTCCAAAACAGACCAGCCCTGTCCTACAGATTTTTCCTTTGGTCAAGCCTGACTTACCAACAGGGACTATCAGTCTACTGAAATCGTCTGCAGTTAATGAAAGCTCTCTACACCCGTGAAGGGCGAATGCCAGTTAAAGCTTTTCCACAGGTCTTCTCAACTTTCCTCCTGGCTCCTAGCAGGCTGTTGTGATACATTGTGACTTCACACAGTGGGTATTAAGTGAGTTAATTCAAAGGAGCTGAAACCTCATTGATCCTAATTGAAAGCAATACACCCAACCAAATACTTTCCTACCCCATCTGCTCTGGCCTGCCACCAGCTATTCAATACAAGAGAATTAATAGTTTCAGATATTCTAACCGACCCAATAAAGGCACTCATTTAAGCAGGGCTGCATTAACAAAGTGAAAAAACAAGGGTAAAATGGGTTCAAATGGAGCATTTTACTCCTAGTTGGCTTTAACAAAGCTGAATAAGGCTTATTCTGACTTTTTATGTGCAAGACTTGATAAACTGAATGAGAAGGCACTCAATGATCAGCCAACGAGCATTGATGAATGGTCATTAAGACCCCCCTGCTCTTAGGGGAGACCCTTCCACAAAGTGGCACACCAGCTTGAAAGGGCAGACTCACTAATGTCCAGATTTCTCCGCTTGCTTGTTCCACTTTCAATTGCAGACCACTGGCCACCAAATGAGGCTGACATATTGGAAAATAATGTTTTATGGGCGAGTGGTAAAAAATAAAATGGAGGCATTAGCTCTGCTTTCAAATTCAAATCTGCTAGTTTTGTCAGACCCCAAAGGTTTTGATTTTCCACCCAGCTGGAAGCTATTAGTGTTTTCTAAAGGCATCCCACTGACAGGGCAAACCTACCTAATGTGTGAGCTGTTGGGCTAAGGGAGATGGACCTCTCTTTTGGATGATTTCCTAACTTCTCATCACTTTGACAGTCAATTAAATAGATACAACACCTAATAAAAATGTACATTAATTTGTTGCTGCCACTGAAAGACATGAGAAACTGTATTAAGTAAAAGCCATAGTAGATTGTCTTCTGACAAACATAAATCCAATTATACTTTGTCTGCCAGAGAAACAACTGGTTTATGTTTTACTTGGGCTACAACATAAGATGCAGCCAATGACAAAGAAATGAGTGGAGTAGGAAAAAAAAAATTAAGTTAAAAAGTTCACTGAAGTATTCCATAAAGGTAAGAGCTTAGCTGTCACTTTAACTCCTTTATATAAATGTCTGTTGTAAACAGCCAGCTACATTCACACTATTTCCCTCAAATATTTCCTTTTGGGGAAATGATTGGCAAGCATTTGCGCCTCAACTCCCAGCCAGCCCAAAGAAGAGCTCGCAAGAACTTTACTTAAATGACAAGGGAACAGGGGACATGACTACCATCTTAAGAATTTGAAGGGTGTACAAACATCATGGGGTCAAAGGGTTATTTAGGGCTGTCCAAGAGGGCCTAAGTGCTAGCAGTAAGATGGAATCAAGCAAAAGAAAGCACGCTGGATAGAGGAAGCTTGTCTTAAGAAGTGATTATAACAGACATCACAGAAGCAGAAAAGCTTCACTGCCTAGATCATTTGCAAGTAGACAACAAAGCACCATACAACACAGTGTCCCATAGAGAACATGCTGCATGGTCTGTCGAGAAATCCTCATCTACTAGGGCAAGTGGCAGGTCGAGAACTAGAAGTCATGACCCCTTCCCTTCACCTATGACATATCAAACTCAAGGACTCAGGTCACTTTGATTTTTGTTATCTCCATCAGTTAGAGTTACCAACGTGCACTAAAACTGTAATTTGAACATTCCAATCATAATGTATTTTTTTAAGATGTTTATTTATTTATTTATTTGAGACAGAGAGAATGAGAGAGAGAGAGCACATCAGAGGGGGGAGGGTCAGAGGGAGAAGCAGACTCTCCGCCGAGCAGGGAGCCTGATGCGGGACTCGATCCAGGGACTCCTGGATCATGACCTAAGCAGAAGGCAGTCGCTCAACCAACTGAGCCACCCAGGCGCCCAATCATAATGTATTTTTAAATAATAGTGATTTCCTAAACTGATAAGCCAAACAGTTTCTTTGGGCCTTTTTTTCCCCCATCTTCAATGTCTACAGAATAAAATGTTACCTACATCATTCCAATGATTTTTCAAGCAATATATTTGATGCTTTTTTTTTTTTTGGTGGGCAGCAAAGTAAGGTTTTTGAGCAATAGCAGAGCGATAGTACAAAGCTCCCAAGGAGGTAGGGGACCTGAGAGGGTTGCCCCAATCTATCTGATTCTTCACTCTGGCTGAAGTATAATATTCTACATAGGAATGAAAAGATGTATATTAGTAATTGAAGTATGTGGGGCACATGTATGCGTGTTTCTGCAAAATGAAATCTGTTTAAGATAAAATATCACTTGCTGGAAATAAAGCTTATATTTGTAATCATTATAAATTTTTTCTGGCAGGGCCGATGCCTTTAAAACATCACAACATACTGTAATTCTTTTCTACCAACAACTTTTGACTTTTGATGCCAAATCTTCAAAAACAGTCT
This sequence comes from Eumetopias jubatus, assembly GCF_037043125.1. NCBI lineage: Eukaryota > Metazoa > Chordata > Mammalia > Carnivora > Otariidae > Eumetopias > Eumetopias jubatus. The sequence continues at coordinate 151,180,782 of NW_028274810.1, read as the reverse complement.
GAAATGCTACAACAGACTTAAGCACTTGCACTGACTGAATGTTATATTACTGAAATGCAAACTTCAAACCTAACTCATATCATTAAATACAAATTACTCCATAGGCACCAGCAAGGGGTTAAATTATCTTAAAATTTTTGAAGGAACACACTTCCTTAGTAACCCACAAGGCTGAACACTCGCTGCATTAACTCTTGTCTTTTCCAATAACAGCATTTTCATATAAAAGCAATCAATCTTAGAAAGCACACCCTTGCATGCAAATCGGTAAATAAGTTACCATTTATACTTTGCTCAAATTTTTTCTTCTAACTACCAGAATCGCTCCGCTAATATAGGAGACACCCTAATTACCCATCCCTTATCCCTTATCCATTTGACAAGGACTGTAACATTATATGGAAAACCTTTGTTTCAATGTCACCACCTCCCCAGCCTGACTAATGGCGAGTTAGTTTTGTTAAAACGCAAGGGTGATGGCGTATGCTCCAATGAACTTTCCCTCCTCTCGGCACCAGAGACAAAAACCTGCAGCTCTGCTCTGTGCAGGAAGCCATCTGGACAGCTTTCCCTCAAAGCCCAGCCCACACCACACTGCAGGCAAAATCGGAGGGCTCGAGAGCTCTGTGGGGCTATTCATGACATACCAATTTCACATTTTCTGCTTGTACGCTTGCAACAATAAATGCTAATGAGGACTATGAATGACAATTTTAAAGACAATAAAAAGGTCTCCAAATCCCTTGCATATGGAGACACTGTTTTCAAAACTTCACCTTCTGTTACAGAGCTGTTATAGTCTAAAGGAGAAAAAAAGAATAACCCAAGGAAAACAATAAGATGATCAAAGCACAACCGAGTCCTTAAGATTTCCAAAGAAAGCAATCTGTGTAAACCCAGGGAACAACAGATCTCACCACCCCTATGAGCAGCCCTATGAATTCATGAGGCACCCTTAATCTCTACTACCTTTTCCTTCTGTAGACGTGCAGCTTAATAAAAGTACTTCCTGCTAAACACTGACTTTTTTGGAGCCTGGGAATTCTAAAGGCAGCATTTGTCCAAAAATAATGATAATCACATCATCATCATCCTTTGGCATAACATTTAACACCACCACATATCTTTAGATAAATGTAAATGCAAATTGCTTCTTTACGGATAACATCTATTCTTAAAAACAATGCAATGATTCTTGATGGTGAAATTACAAATCATGTTTATTTTCCTTTTTAAATTTTTCTGTTTTCCAAATCTTCTAAAATGAGCATATATTACATTTTGAAACAGAAAAAAAAATAAATATTACTTTCAATGCAGTGAAAGAACTGAACAAAAGATAGATAAGTGTTTTGACCTAGACAGGAATTAAACCATTTTACACAACAAAAATAAAACAAAAGATTCATCTTCCTATAAATTGTATAAAGGGTATCCTTTTCATTAACATGGATTAAAACACTTTCAACAAAATCCACCAGGTGGAGCAAATACACAGCAATAAAAAAAAAAGTCCCAGAATTTTTTCATCATTTTTTTTTTTACCTCTAACAAACTCTCCCCTTCTATCTCTCCAGTTTATCAAAAGCTATGCACACACACTAAATTTGCCACATTTGTAAACAAATTCAAATGCACTCAAAAACGATTTTTAGCTACCATGGATTCCATTACAAATTTTCATTTCAAAACCGCTTTATTTGTTCAAATAATACCCAGCGCGGTATATCTGCTTTTTCACCAAGGTAAATTTTTTAATCAATGTTTTGCTCTGACCTACTGGCTTTCATCATGCATGCCCCTTCCCCACACAAACCAGGCAGAATAGAATTTAATGCTGTATATTCTTAAATACACTGAATAGTGGTTAAAACCTATAGACCTCAGCTCAATTCCTTTACTCTGTATGGAAATTTAACTTCTCACTCTGACTTTTTATTACATGTATTCTTAACTGTATACACCGAAATCTTATTAAACTTTGAGAATACTGTGACTTTTTTACTCATTATATCACAACGTCCTGTCTTCATTCCTGATGCAGCCCATAGTTAGCAAGAGAATACGCTTTTTTCCCTTCTTTTTCCTAGAGGTAGTCACCTCTTCCCATTTTCTTCTTCCACAGATCCACTTTTTTCTTGCCATTTCACTCCACACTTACTGAGCACACTTGGCGCCAGGCACCAACCCCGCTTTCTTGTTCACATTTTCTTCTGTTAATTCCTGATGCCACCTGCAAACCACAACTTTCTCCATTCGCTTTTCAGAGTCCTCCAAGCTTTTCTCACATTATACACTCTCTGCTGCCAAGGCTTAATGCTACAAATAACACTAATATTACTCACATTCAAGAAAGCTCCAGTGCGGACAGAACTACCAAGAAGTTAGAGCTGGAAAGCGGGGTACCCCGCGTCTATCACATGGAGGAGGACACCAGTGAAGAACACTGCCTGTGGCTTAAAATATACTTATATATATTCTTTTTTCCTATTTATATGGATGTGGAAAAGAGAAATGCTCTGAAAGAAATGCACCAGGCTGATACATAAATAAACACGCACATGCCCGAGGATACACATAACACTTCCGGCAGAGCTGTTTATGCTAGTGCATAACAGACCACGGTGAGGCCAACTCCCTCACAAGATGCATGGGGCTAATCCAATTATTTAAATGATCATATACTTTTCACTGGAGTGGGATATAAATACATAAAATACTGACATTACCTCCATAAGTACAGTGCGAAAAGGAAGTTTTTAGAATCATCCCTACCAAACTCTTCCCTCACAAAGGCCGATTCCTTTCTTCTTTGCAAAGAATGGAATCAATTCCCTGGAGCTGCGCTGGTGCACAAGGCAAAGGTACACGCTGCCCTCTTTATCTACCCATAGCTCCCGTTAGCATTAATGGCACGCACATTTGTGCATCAGAAGGGTAAATGCCCTTAAGTCTGCATGACAGAATCTGCATGAAGTAGTTGGAAAAACCAAATCAGGGCACATGTAGTCACACTTTCGCCTCCCTTTGCAGGAAACCCCACCGCCGCCACCACCTCTGCTCCCCCAACCCACCGTGCGGACATTTCATCAGCCCACACCGTAGATAAAGAACCTGCTGGATTTCCTCTTGGTAAGATAACATCTTGTTATACTCTGGGGATCTCCCAAATAGCTCCATCTCCAATATTTATCCTATACTATCCTCAAATTGGCCACACACCGCTGTCCAAATATTATTTGCCGGCCACCCCCAGCTTCATCGAAGGGTGTGGCTCTTCCCACAGCAAATGCTCAAGTCCATGTTCAAGTTCCAAGGACAGGAAAAAAAAAAAACAACCTTAAAAGTTCTATCCCTTTGCTTAAAGATGAACTGTTCTCGTGGACAGATTAAGGTTCTAAAAACTGCCTCATCAAAACAACCTCTGAACTACTAGTTCTACACTGAGCTACTCCTGAGTCTGACCTAAAAGGGCAACTCACGGAGGACACGCTATAACAGGAATTAGGAAAACAAGAACCCATTAACTAAGCCCAGTTCTCCCCTGGTTAATATCTGTTGCCGTTGACAGAGACAATGTTTCAGAGCAAGGCCAGAGTGTAAAATGAAAGAGCCAGATTTTTAAATTCATTTAAAAAAAAAAAATTAAGTGTATCTGTCAGTGTAGTCCAGAAGGAGAGAGCAGGGACACAGCACTGGCAGGAACCTCAAATTCCTGACCAAACCCTCTTCCACACAATGCCTCCAGAAAGAAAGGAACCCAGGGCGGGAGCCAGCCTGACGCTGGCGGACAGACAGGGCTGGCCTTGCAGGATGTCAGAACGCCAGGCGGCTGCAAGAGATACTGGGTGTTCACACACTCTCAGGCTGACTGTTTTGCTCTTCAGGTAATTAAACAAGGAAGCAGGGCTCTGGGTATGAGCCTGACCCTGAAGCTGGGGCTCCATGGTTCTGCATATCAACTTCCGCAAGAACTGCCCGGGGCATCAACAGAACATTCTCCTCTCACTCTCTCTCGTTTCCTTCTCCACCTCTTCCTAAAGCTGACCCAGAAACAAATCCTCCCTACAAAAACATCCATAGAAAGGTCTGAGTCTATTTGTAATAAAAACCTCTGTGCTGTTGCTGTTCCCGGTCACTACCCACCCCCCCCCCATTTTAAAAAGCCAAAAATTAACCTAATGCAGGAACTCCGTAAAAATTTATATATAGCAAATCGGTGCAAAACTGCTGTCTTAATTAAGATGGGTTATTCAAAGAAAATAATACCCAAATAATAACCCTGTTTTCTTTAGCCTGTGTGCTTGATTAAAGTGTAAATCTGCAAATCCAAAAAAAAAAAAAAAAAAGCTCCCCAAGAAACGATTTTGATAGTCCGGTTCACAAATTAAACATTTGTTGTGTTGTACAATTGTTATTTTCAGTTTTGGTAATGGGCATTATGGCAAGTAAATACCACCTATGATCTGGTTTAGTATGTTTCTTCAAAAATCTCAAACAAAACTATATTTGTATACAAAGAAAGTCACCATTAAAAATCAGGAATATAAAAAATATCCCTCAAAAGAAAGTGGTACACTTATACAAACACACACATACACACACACATTAAGCAATGATTACAATCACATAAATAATATATTCTTCCTTCATCTCAAAATCCATAGAGTAAAATATTGGCTGAAAGAGACAGAGACCAAAGGAGAGAGGAATACAAAAGCATGCCTGCTTGTCTGTGTTCAACACAAAGAACATTAAATGAAAACAACTGGCATGCTGCCAAATTCCTATAGAGGCAAAGAGATTCAAATAAATTGATTTCACGCATCACACTGACCTGGGATCAGTGTGCAGTGTTACAATAAGCTCAAAGCTCCATGTGGGGTAAAGCCCATTAATGCTATCAGACCCCTCAAACATGACCAAGAGAAACTAAATATAAATGCAGAAGCTCTCAAAAACCAGCAATTTTACTTGAGAAAATAACTTTTCTCTTTTCCTAATAAAGATAACCAATATTTAAGGGTGCACAGCACCATTTAAATTAACTTTAAAAAAAATCACTTTTTTAAAATACAAATGTAGCTACTGAGACCCATACAGCATCTACAAATTGGAACTTCATCAGTATGTCACCCCATGATATGAACACAAATACACACCACCCTGCAACAGAAGTTTCTTCTGTCATAATTGTCTCCCATGCTATTCCCCTTGCATTTTTAAGACAGCTAATGGATCTTTTTTTAATTATTATTTATGACAACTACTGGACCCTTCTTAGTATTTTCCTTTAGTGGCTTCTAAGAGCAAGCACTCCCCAGCTGTCCTAAATCCGCCCACGCCTCACAAAGGCAAGCATTACAGGAGACCAACTTCAAACCAGATCCTAGAGGACCAGGCGTTATGCCTAGTTTGGATATGCTTCAAAACAATGGGGGGAAACATAGCAGCGTTTTGCCTTTACCAGCTTCTAGCTAAGCTGGGGGCTGTCCCCTCGGCATCATTCCCACTTCCCTGCTCCCCCGAACCCCACAGATCAGTCTCCTCGTGACCCTCCCCCCCCACCCCTCTCACCCCCCCGCACAAACTCAACACACAGACCAGACTCTCTGGCGCCACCTCAGGCCGTTCTCACTTAGAGCCCCAACTGTTCAACCTCACATAGTTCTTTACTTTTCCTGTCTCCAAATTACAACCCCAGGAACCCAATGGATTCCAGGTGTTCGCAAATTTAAAGTATATGATTTCTGTTCTTCTTCACTTCTTAGGTCAACTGGAGTCTGAACCTTCTATTTCTATATACCCATTACCATTACAAAAAGGAAGGAAAAAAACTAGAAGAAAAAGTGTCAATTGCCACATAAAAAAGAACACCCAATAGCTACCCCAACAGTTATAAAATATATAAAATATATATAAATAGTGTGTGTGTGTGTACACCCATCATTTTTTTTAAGGATGTATGCACACACACAGATAGGAAAGACAAAGAACTCAGCATGGCTAGATGCTATCCAGTGTTTGCATAGGATAACAAATAAAATGCATTCAGTCATTTTAAAATGTGTGTCTTTGTCATGCATTTTTGCTTTCAATATGGACCCTCCATGCTGCCAAGGTTCAGAGCCAGCGGGTCCCAGACAGAACCCATGCAACCACAGGAAGATATGACTGTAACAGGCTGGGGGAGGGTGAAGACCAGGACCCTCTGGATCTGCAACATACGTTCAAGTTTTTCAACCCAACGGCCTTTGCAATTTGTAATCTGCACCTTAGGTGATTTTATCATATTATTAAGAGCCCCCATACAGACACATGAGGCAAAAATTGGTTATATCCTCTTTTAAAACAAGTGCTTTCTTCTGATGGAAGATGAAAAGGAACAAATTCCCCAGCAGGGGTTGCTGGTGTTGTTGTTGTTACTATTATTATTACTAGTTTCCTTTAGGACACGGACCCCTTTCTTTCTATTTTTAGACTTCAGAAGTCTAATCAACCAAGATGTGAGTTCACAAAAAATTAATTTTTAGTAACAATATTACATGAGCTAAGAAGATAGAGCAGAGAGATGGCTCGACTACTTAATATAACTGAATTCCTTGCCTTCTCTCTTGACTCTGTCTCTAATTACTGGAAAAGATCATCCTAAGATGAAGAATGAAAGGGAATGGGAATGAAAGGAAGAGAAACACAGAGGAACTAAATCACCATTTAGGCTACCTCAAAGGATTCTGTAATTACACGGAAAATTATTTCATTTTCTATGGTCTTTCAAAAACAAAAACAAAAACACTCTCATTTGCCAACACCTTCTTGGAAACTTACAGAACAAGCCACTAAGTATTTGTAGGAATTCCAAGAGTAGATACTGTGGGGTGGGCACCAGCAGCAATACTTCCAGAACCATGGCCACAGATGGTAAATATTTTGCTACCTCTCTTTTCCATGTAGTCAGTCAGGCAGGCAGTCAAAGAACTTCAAACATCCCTTCCCAATCACTCGAGTGCCAACCAGTATTACACAACATCTGTGTTAACTCTCAACTTTTTCCTGGCACCGTTTATCTTCAATCGTCTGCACTTCTGCACAAGCCCACTAACCCGAAAACTGAGCTGGCTACAGGAGGCATCAACTCTCTGGAACCCATAATTCAGGGTTCTCCTTAATTTTGAAATGTTGCAGGCTTTAAGAAGTCCCTTGCCAAATGGTAATAACATACTTAGTTGAGAGTTGCTGTTTTCCTACAGTTAGTTTTTTTTTTTTTTTTAATGTGCCCATGGACATGAATTCTGCTTAGGAAGTAACATTCACCTAAAAGTTAAAAAAAAAAAAAATCTAAATCAATCAGAAGAAATAATAAATTGAAAAGCACTTTCTTCCCCCTCTTTAGTCAACAAACTGTTTCAGAACACACCATCTCAAGTTACAATAAACACAGAAATCATGGCATAGCTTTTACTCTTTAACTCCAAGTATTGCTCAGCTTATAACAGATGTATTATGAAACATGGCAAGAAGCACTGCAACAAGAAGAGGGTGGGAAAGAAATTTGGTACTTGATCATTTGAGATCTTGAGACCCAAAGCTATCAAACAAGGGCTCCCACAGCCAGGCTGATAGATCCCCACCCAATCCCACACCCGAAGACTTCAAAGACATTTTTTTAAAATACAGAATACAAATTCTTTATTAACAGGCACTAGAAGAAATAAAAAGAAAAAATCTCACAATTATAATTTATTGGGAAAACAATAAATTTCTTTTTTTTAAGTAAATGGCAAAATCAAAATATTTGTCTGTTCCTTACCTTGACAATATTCAAAGTTCCCTTTTTTCCGGCAGTCACCTATTACTAAACTCAGTGCTCTCCAAGTGTTTCTTTTGACAGATATCATTCTCCACCAATCGCTCTGCTAATTTCCTCTCTCCTTTTCTGACTGGGACAGATATTATGTTCACCAGCCCAGAGATCAATCTTTTCTATTGACAACAACAAAGGGAAAAAAAATGCATATATCACAACCAGTCTGAAGTATCATACCCGTCCACTTACACGATAATACTAGACCAGTTTTGTTTTGTTTGTATTAAGAAACAGACACAAACTCTTCTAAATTTTCGAAGAATCCAAGACAATCCCCATGTTCTCAGTTCCTATAAGGACATGCTCTAAAGGACTCTTAATTCTCCAGTCATCTGACTCAAAGCTAGACACATTCTGAACCTGACAACTCCTTTTCCTTTAAATCGGTTTAAAACATATGCACATCAATACCTTAAAAGAATGTGTTAGCTTTTACCTTGTTCAAAAAAAAAATTAATCTGTCAGCTATTATGTTTTCTTTAGAAAATGCTTTGAAACATTACGTTTATTTTATTGTATGGAATTTTACATGCAAATTAAATTCTATTTCAAAACAAAGTGGTATCCATAGTGCTTCACCATTCTGAAATTTAAACATTGCCATTATTAGCTAAAAGAGTCTGTTTTACAACTGCTAATAGTCACAAATAATCTATGGAGTCAACTAGTTTTAAAATACTAGTAACAACAATTATTGGTGAATCATTTTACCAAATCAACAAACTTCTTCTACTTTCTCTTTTTCTCTAAAGAAATCCAAATTTTCTCATTTTTCCTGCTAGATTTGGCAGCTTTAGAATTCATTCATTCATCCATTCTCAAATACTTATTGAGTGCCTATTACTCACTCACTATTACTACAACTATGTGTAGAAAAAGGTATCACTATTTAATTCTAATAGTTTATGAACTATAACTCAAGTACAATCATATGCACATAAGGGAGGAACTCCGTAAATGTAAAGGAATAAAGATTTATAAAAGCAGTCTCAAAAAGTATTACTGAAGCTGTTGCTATTATTTTTTTAAGGAGCCAAAGTACTCCCTAGAAATTAAAATTGGTGAATATACTCTGATGTATATAAACAAGCAAATTTTACTTAAAAAATAAAAAATCAATGTCCTTTATAGGCCACATTATGATTCTGTATCATGCAATCAGTTGTTCCTTATTTCTTATGGTAAAAATTAAACATTTAGGAAAAATACAGTAGTAGGCATTTCTTAGCTGAGATTGCCTTGAGACTCAGCAAAGATCACTAAAGACAATCAGCTGAAACTTGTGAACATTACCAGGTAACCTAATAAATGATAAAGCAAAGATTTCAGTAAGAAAATGACCAAAATACATGGATATGTGTACACGTATGTAAACAGTCAAATACCAGAGGTGAGGTGGGGTGCAAGGGAGGGAGACTGAAAGTAAATACATCTAGATGTCAAACGATTATTTCTGGAAGATGGAAATAGGGGTAATTTTCTACACAATCCTATTTCCAATGTTTCTATACTAAGGTAAAAACATTTTATAAATAGAGAATAAACAAATATTATGGGGAAAAGGAGAAAATAGAAATTTTTTTCGATGCAATGATATTTTGTAATATTTTGTGCTTCAGCAACCACCAACAAAAGACATCAGAGAAACGGATAAAAGTGGATCTTGCCAGTGTGGGCCATAGTTAATGTCTCCACTGAACAAATGAAAGCGGCAAAGCACATACAAATCCCCTAGAGTCTGTTTCTTCCTTCTCAGGGCTGCTAAATAGCACCTAATGTCTAGATTTATTAATAAAAAAGGTGTAGAAGATCTGTTTTGAGGCACATAAAATTACAATGTGGATAAACTTCCTTTGAAAGATAAATTTCTCAATTATAAATGATTCCCCCTCCCCCATGCAGAATATATTGTTTCACTTTTTAATTTGTGTCTATTTTAATCAGAGCATGCTGAAGCGAAAGGAGAAAAGCTGGCAGGAAGGTAGTGTTACAAAATATTTTAAATGTGCATGTTTATAAATTCTTAAATGTTAACATGGCATAGAAATACACATTCAAATAATATACAATGCGAACCTAAAGTTACCCATGAGGATTTTCCCCACTTAACTAGTTTACATATGAAACACTGTATCACAACCAATAGAGTGACCCCCCCCAAAAAACAGAAGCTAGTATTTAATTTTTTTTAAATAATGACTTTGGAGTATTAAGTTTGTGTTTTATACATCCCACACATTACAAAATGAAATAATAATAAAATAAGTAATGGTACTGGACACTATAAAATACACACCCAGATAGCAGTGATACATATCCCACACTAAAGTCTGTATCCCCCCACAAATGACAGTAATATGTCTCTCTCTTTAATAATTGCTTTGTTCGGATCCTCAGCTCTCCAGTTTGTTAAACACCATGATGAGGGGAACATACACCGAGAAAAGTTTAAAAGCTAAACTCCACCAAGGGTAGAATACCTCAAACAATTTGTAGTTCTACAAGAGTGTTATTAAAAAGGCTCAACATGTTGTATTACCATGGAAATTGTGGAAAACATACATTCCCAAACAAATATTACTTTTTCTCAATGGTATGAAGTAATGAAAACCACATGTGTAAATCTGCGATCCGTGCAGTAGTTCAAGCTGCCGCTAATAGAAAATACAGAAAGTGAACTCTGCTATATAAAGGATTCTTGTTACAGAAATATAATGTGAAAACCAGATGCAGGCAGAAAACCTTAATCACAGATGGGAATGTAATCACTGGCATACAGAATACTTTTTTGATCAATCTTAACCATATGCACAATGTATTTATTTTCTAAGGAATGCAATAACTTGAGAGAACCTTCTATTTGAATTCAGTTAACCTCATATTTATAATGCTTTTATCTTACTCCCCCATCCCTTCAATGTGTACACAGAGCCAAGGTTTTAAAAGGAAGAGTTGCTAGCCTTGGCAAATCATTCTTGTATCAGTTTATCTTTCAAAAATTTAATAGGATGTAAAGACTACACACATCAGAATCAACCTCAAAAGAGACCAAGTGCAGTCCCCCATTAGAGTTTCTCAGGCCCCGCCAGGAATCCCTCCACTGCCTAAACACATTTCTCTAGAGAATCAGGTCAACATTTGGAGTAATTTTTCCTTTGGTCAATAATATGCATATAGTTATTCCACAAATGAACCTTTTTAAACACACTTCTTTATCAACCTGGATTGAATCAGACCTTAACTTTTCTCTTTCCTTTCATAAAAACATTTTATAGCAATAAAGATTGCTCCATTACATTAATAAAAATACAATTAGTTTTGTATTCCGAGGGGAACCATCACAAAAGGAACCTGTTACATCATATCTGACTTAGAAAAGATTATCTTAATAAGTACTGTCCCTGACACTGGATTGGAGCTTACCTTTGTCAAAGCCTCCATGATCTCATTGGTAGGACAATCCTGCTTCATCCCCCTGATCCGAAGTAGTGAACCAAGCACCACGTATGCCACACTTTAGGACACTCAATTTCCAACAGGAAGTGATTGGGATGTTATGTTATTTGGGTGTCCCTCATCATAGGTCACATGAACTCAACTTCAATATCCCAGTTACACAAGCTTCCTTAAGCTTCCATGACAAATTCATCCAGATTCTCCTCCTCTCTCCTAACTACTCATCCCCTGATACACCCACAGAAACACACAGTCCTCAGTCTTGTGCCATTCAGGTGTTCAAGACCCTCCATAATTTGGCACTAAGCTACATTTTCAGCCTCTGTTCCAACCACGCCCTTCCAGGATGGAGTTCTTTGCGGATAACACCCCACCCCCCACAGAATGCATCATCTCATCTTTATCGCTTTGTCCATCAACCTCAGGCCTCTTCCTCAGACTGCTGCATGCCCAGCTCCTTCTCAGACTCAGGTTTCATTTAAGTATAACCTTCTCAGAGTTGATTTTCCAGCCACCCAAAACAAAGTCTCACCAACACCACCAGCACCCTCATCATTCTAACACTGATGTTCAACTGTCATCATTGTATTTAACACCATGTGGAATAACCTTATTAACATCTTTATTGTCTGTCTCCCTCCCCCATCCCTAAACTGTGAGCTCTAAGAGAGCAGTGGTCTTGTCTGTTTTGCTCATGATTCTATCCCCCATACTTAAAACTGTATCTGGCACATAGTAGTAGCCCAAAGAAAAAGAATAAAACAAATGAAATCCACCTACTGAAATGCTATAAAGCCCGACTCAATCACTGTGGTCTTCATAGACCTTTCCCTGACCACTCCTGGGTCCATGATCACTTTCTCTTCTTTAAATTGATGGCATTTATGATCCAAATCAGGCTGAGCAGCCTTTCCCTGCCAGACATTGTTCACCCAAGCCCCTTCCCACCAGTACTGTACATACCTAAGCCTATATGGGAACCACCTAGGGCATCCTGGGCTGTGAGGGACACCATGATTAAGAACTGCAGCCTAAGTCCACACAACCTACAGGAGTAAATGCACTGCAGTGGTTTTTACACATAGGCTCATCTCCTAACTGTGTTTAGCGATTGAGTTTCCTGTTTTAAGAAAATGATCTTACCTTAGTCTCTCTTGTTATGCCTTCAGACCTACCCTGATGCACTTTACTCATTCTATTACAAGGGCCACAAGGGAAGGGGGCCATGTTTATTCAACGGTCTTCATAGCCAGCGCCTAGCACAGTGCCTGGCTCACAGAAGGTGTGCACTCAGCAGTTACTAAATAAATGATAAATACTATCTAGTCTTTCTTCAAGCCCTTTTCTCTAACAGTGATAAAGCATTATTTTAGAATCCTTCAAATACTACTTTATGGAATAAATTAATCAGAAGGCAGGTGTATGATTTGTTTTTAGCGTCAAATCGGCAATGCAAGATGACCCATGAGTTAACCAACCAGGGAATTTTAAATAGAAAGCAGGTCTTAAATACCTCCTCTCTGTTACAGATATAATTTAATTTCCAATAAAACAAAATATCCTAAAATGACTGTGGCCTACACATACTAACCACTTAAGAGTCCACTGCATGCATGTTCTGGCGGGCTGGAATCTCAGCTTTTATACTTACTTATCAGCTATTTGACCTTGGACAAGTCACTTAACCTCTCTAAGCTTCAGATGTAAATCTCTAAAGTAGGATAGTAATACCTAACTTACCAGGATGATATGAAGATAAGAGAGAATACTTATCAAGTGTCTATCTTAGGGCCCCTAGTGCAAGCACTGTTTTATCCCATGGGCTCAGAGCCTATCATCGGATAGTAGAAAGCTGGTAATGCCTATTCTAATATTATGGTTTAAAGCATTAAAATAAAAGCATTAGATCACTACTCAAAAATGACCTAGTACAATAATTTTTCCTTTTTGAAAGTCACTACTGTACGAATAGTGATAAAAATATTTATGATCAGTCAACAGTTCCAAAATATGTGGAACTAAACCACAGGTCCTAAAACATTTTGCAGTAAAAAGGAAAAAATACCACAAACTAATGTTTTGTGATTTAATTTTTTTTTTTTTAACTCCTCTAATTTCATCTGTGGCAGATCATCTCTGGGGGATAAGAGAAGAGAGAATCAATTATTTCCAAAGACTGATTTCTCCAAATAAAGGCATCTATTCCATGCTGGCAACTTTCACGTGAAAGAAAAATGGAACTTAGAAAAGTGTCTGCGTTCATGGCAGATGGTCACACATCGCAGAAAGGAGGTGTACAATCGTCCTGTGGCAGACATGGTCTGGCTGCTGCCGCTCCTCATCAGTTAACATCTCTCTCCCCGCCCTTTTCTGCCTACTGCACCCCCCACCCTGCCTCAGAAACTTACAAAACTGTGGTATTTTTTATATTCTAAACAGTAACTTTTCTTAGTAACAAGTCTTGATAATTTTCCATTTTAACTTTAGTATAATTCCCACCTGCAGTCTGTGTGGTTGGCCCTGTTCATGGGCGAAATTCCTAGGTGGTAGGATTTGAAGACTTCAGGAGAGTGGTACTGAGTTCTAGAACAGAGAAGCCTGGGAGTCAGAGAACCTAGGTCGGGACCTTGCCCCAGCACACATGCAGAGTGACCTCCGGCAAGCAATGAAGCCTTTCCGAGTGATTTACAAAAAGAGTTCCCTTCCAGGTGAGGTTTAATTGAGACAATATGTGAACCTCACTCCGAGAAGACCTCCAATATGCCTCCTCCCCATGCATATCTGTCCAAAACTGCTCCACCACCTTCGTTGAGAAACTGAAGTCTGCTCTTCTGAAATGATCTTGTCCAATGGAAATGTGAGCTGGAAGGAGAAAATGACACTTTTCACTCACTTCCACATTCGGAGTCCCAGAATTGTGGGGGGCAATGGATCTGTCATACTACCCAGTACCTTCCCTGGTTCTAAGGCGAGTTCATCAAGCAGCAGAGAAGTTGGGATCTCATACAATGACAGGGATCAGACCAGAAAACAGACCTGGGCCACCAAAGGACAGAAGACAGCCCCTGGCAACTAAGGGATAACCTAGGGGCATCTGGGAGAGGAGAAGCTGGGAGCCACTAACATGGTTTTTAGCCCTGTTGGGCCCCTGATCAAAGGACAGTTCCAGCTCATAAATGTCTATACACACAATATTTTCCTTACAATTTCAAGGGAGCTCATCCTTTACAAAAAGCACATTTGTGAACTTCAGGGTAAAGAAGTAAAATAAAACATGTAGAGATGTGCATATATGAATATGCAAGTGATCTGACCCCTTCACAGTTTGCCTGGAGCTGATGGTGCACCTGGGGTTCATTTTGTTTTGTTTTGGTTTTTTGGTTGCTGAAACTTACAAGCCAAACTGTAGCGGCAATAAATTGTACTTTCTATGGTAAGAGAACACAATGAAAGGGAACATCAAACAGGGCCAGACTCTCCATTAAGTATTTGCTGAATGAAGGTGACAGAGCAGGAACATCCAGAGAGAAGAGAAGGTCCTACAGGGGGTTTCTAGAAGAGTGGTAGGCAGTTCCAGAGTGGTCAGGTCCAAGTCTAAGAATAAGCGAGACTTTATTAATGGTTACACTCCATACATATCACCTCATGGAATTCTCATGACAGCCTTATGAGGTCATGCCATGATTATCCAGATGAGAATTAGTTCCAGATGAACAGGGGGAGTAGAAGCAGATTCAACAAGTAGTACAGTACTTGGGAGTTAGGCCCCTTCCCCTCTACACTCCACACTGTCTTTGGCAGGGAAAAGAGAAGCATCACTTTGTCCCCAAAGGGCAGAGTCCCAGAACCAGTCAGTCCCAGCCTGATACTGCAGTCTCTAACTTTACAGTGAGTGAAACAGGTACAAGATTTACAAAAGGCTCAGAGGACCAAGGGGACATACAAGTCTCCTTCCAACCACCAAGACCCGGCCCCCACTTTCTTCCCCAAAGTAACTACTACGGTCAGATGCTTGTACATATCTCCACAAGTAGAAATGTA
This sequence comes from Eumetopias jubatus, assembly GCF_037043125.1. Taxonomy (NCBI): domain Eukaryota; kingdom Metazoa; phylum Chordata; class Mammalia; order Carnivora; family Otariidae; genus Eumetopias; species Eumetopias jubatus. Next base: position 151,165,418 of record NW_028274810.1, on the reverse strand, counting down.
TGTATACTTTTCTGGACAAATGTAGCATACTGTACAAACTGTTCTGCTCCCTGCCTCTCCCATTTCATCATATATCTCAGGAATTATTCCATATCAACACATATAAATTGGTCTCATTCTTTTAAACACTATAAAATGATTTTTATGCTGAGGTCCTTTTTTGACTGCCTATGATTAATTCTTATCAAGCACAACTGACAACAGAGGAAAACAGTCTTAAAACATTCCATTCTGACAGATTTTATAACAAAACCACAAACTCCAAATTTGGTTAAATTTCAAAAAGTAGAAAAGAAAAAAAAAGGGGGGGACACCTGGGTGGCTCAGTCAGTTAAGACTCTGACTCCTGATTGTGGCTCAGGTCATGATCTCGGAGTCCTGAGATCAGGCAGGCATCGGGCTCCCTGCTGGTCAGGGAGTCTGCTTCTCCCTCTTCCCCTCTCCCTCTACCCAACCCAACTCGTGCACGCGCATGCAACTCTCCCTCTCTCTAAATAAATTAAATCTTAAAAAAAAAAAAAAGATTCTCACCCTGTCCTTCTGCCCCTCCCCAGTCAAATCAATCAAGTAAAAAGGAACCACCAGGGTGTTCTCAAATTAAATGATACTGGACAAAACAAGGCGAAATACCCTGAAATAATATTATCTAGATGAAGGAGACCTAAAAGTCCCCAAACTGGTAGATTGTTGTTGTTGTTTTTTTCAATAACTAAAATCGCTTAAATAGGGGAGATGATTAGCAAGCAACTTACTCATAAAGATTTAATGCTGTCCTTTAACATATAAAAGGGATTCCTTTACTTTTCTAATAGGAGGCCTCTATTTTTAAAAAATCATGGTCCCTTATATAGGCAGTATTTTGTTTACCATGGGCTGACAGTAAAATAAATCAAAAGAAGTTTCCAATAACTCAACATTTTTGTGCTTTTATTTTCATTTTTGTTCTTTTAAAGTATATTTGAAAAACATCATTGCAATGAAAGTATATGGTCTACAGACAACATTTGGCGTAACTCATGAATGACTGTGGGTTCAAAGGCCCCTTGAAATAACTCTCACTCCCCCTCCCCACAAAGTCTGGGACACACTGGTTTATAAGCACACCTCAGCTCTTTAATTAGCTCCTCCTGACTCCTTACTCTCTGTTCCCTGCCTTCTCTCCTCTCTATGATGTTAGGATTGAAAGAAGTTTCATAAATTATCCCGTAAATAAAAGTTCAGTGTCTGAAAAATGCAAAATAGGCTGCTCTGGTAGAAAGTTAAGGGTCAGACCCAGCCCACCTGACCACTTTCTATTCCCCCACCGTGGCCCAGAGGTACCTACAGAAAAGGAAGGAATCTCAGAACAGGTTAAAATTCACGCAAGAAGCTAAATCATATAAGGCAGCCACATCCCAGAGAGATCAATAAAAATCCTCCATGCAACAACTACTCTTTAAGGAACACCTACCACTTGACAGCCCTATCACCATTTTCCAAAAGTAGCTAGACCACAGGAATCCCTGGGGCATGGATATACAAATGGGCTCTGAGGCTTCTTTCTGGAGGCTGTGCTTCTGAGTCACATGGGACTCTGGGTCTATGAGGAGTAAGGAAGCTGCTCCTTAAACGTCCGAAGCGATTCTAAGTTCTTGCAAGCTAGGGGCGCCCGGGTGGCTCAGTTGGTTAAGCATCCAACTCTTGATTTCTTCTTGGGTCTCAGGGTAGTGGGATGGAGCCTGACATCGGGCTCTGTGCTCACTGGGGAGTCTGCGTGAGATTCTCTCTCTGCTCCAGCCCCCCTCATGTGAGCTCACATGCTCTCTCTCTCTCTCTCACAAATAAATAGATCTTTTAAAAAATAAATTAAAAAATTCTGGCAAACCAAGTGCATTGGACACCCACTCCAAGTTGTCAACTCTGCTTCCCTAAACTCACCCTATATCCAAGTTCTAATTATTATTCCTTTGCCATGCCTTTCACATCTGCCTCTCCCTTTCCCTCCCACAAACCCAATCCTGGTCATCCTGTTGCAGTATCTAAAACCTAAGCTGCTGCCACAAGCTTCCTGCTTGGCCTTGGCTTCCAGTCATCCCCCCATTCCGACCCATCTGACTGATCACAATCAAACCAACTCTTGAGAAACATGGCTTTAATTGGATCCATATGGGGTTTCCCCTTGTCTAGCACAACTTTTTTTGTTTTTACCTTGGTTTTATTGAGATCTATTTCACCATGGTATCCTTTCTCCAAAAGAAGTCCAACTAGAAAATCTAATATATAAAGCAATTTGTCATAAAAGCAGAACTATTCTGGCTCCCCAGTGCTAAGACCAATGAACGGGTGTGAACCCAGGCCAGGCACCCTTCATGCCCAGTCCCACCCTGAGGGGTCCCATAGGACAGAGTTTTAAAAACTTCTGGCTGCCTCAGAAGTTAAAGGTTAAATCAAAATGCTTCATATCCAAGACACTGAGGATCTTCCTGCTTATTTGCCAATAATCACCCATGGGTCCTTTTTGATACAGCCACATTCTTCAATTTATTCTCTCTCCAACCCCACTCACCCTACCCCAACAGTCCTCCGAAAGCCTCTTCCACATCTGGCTTTCTGCACTCCACATTTCTACTTTATAACTGCCCACAAGCCCATTATAATAACTTAACTTTGATAAATCCTGTCTTAAGACAAGCTGAAATTCCAACTCACTCCCCCCTCTAAAAATCTAATTTACTATACCATTTAATTGGTTAAGCCATTAAGCCTCACCTCACCAGCTTATGTAGCAATTTTATTCGTCCTGAGTGAGTTTATCATTCAGTGGGAATTAAGTACACACAGAATTATATGTATACCCACTATACGTATACAGTATATGTGTATGCAAACCTACTACCTAGTCCATGTCTCCGTCTTAACACACTGCTTTACACATAGGAGATATTCATTAAATACTTATTAATTTATTAATTTACTTCTGATGGACAGCCAAGAGTAAAAATTTTTCTTTCAGATACTCAAAAAAGGGTCATTACCAGGACTACCCAAAGAGCATAGGCTTTTCTTTAAAAATAGGAAAATTGGGTTTAATGGATTGTTCATTTTACTGCTCTTCATTTATATTGTTCTATGATATTTTACACCCGCTCCCTCTAGCGAACTCAAAGCTTGCCTTGGACAACTCAGTGGAGACGGTCACATTTATTTAGACCTGAACAGACCTACCTATCCTTATTTAAACAAAAGGATGTGAATTCATTGTCCACGTTTGTTTCCCATCAGAGGTCAAATGTGGATCTCATCTCTAAATAAATCTAGCTCGAGAGGAGAATGAAAATGTGTGACAGGTAGGCAAAGGGGTTAGGTGGGAAAGAATACTTGTCTGACACATGATAAAAGTTACAGAATCCTAACAGTCACTTAAAAAGAACGCTTTCACGGGAAAGAAGGATTACTATGTCAGTCTGATAAACACCACAGTTCCAGTCCCAATATCATCTGCTGTTCTTCCCAGCTGTGTTTGCTCATCACTGTGTACATAACATATGCATAGATTCAGAAAATAAACTAGCAGTCTTTCATGACCTGTCTTACAGCTCACATCTTCCTAGATCTTGAGGTCAGGGAAAGGAGTACAGTACATCTAGTTTTAACCATGAAGGCCAACCCACTTTCTAAGACATTGTCTTCAGAGCACAACTTGCACCATGCTTACGACAACCACTGGGGGATGACTTTCCAACTACGGATATTCTCTTTGCCACGGGATGTGCGTTTGAAATGCTCTCTGTAATGCTGCTGTGCTGGTTCCCCGCCCCCCCCCCCCAACTCCACACCAGCATCTGCAGGTACCATGCCCTATCTACTTTCCTAATATCTCTTGTATTTCCTCCTTGAGTATCCCCAGGGGCACTCCCCAAAAGTCTAGTGGAAGGGACTTCCCAAACACTCTTTATAACAGCATCAGACAGATCGTTTTCTCCCTGAGTGCTCTGCCCATTGCCTCTAGCTCATCGCTGCTCTGGCTTGGCTTCCTCTCATATTATCAGTGCCTACCTAGCTCTTGAACTTCTTTAGACAAACTGCCATTACATCTCAGGGGATCTTCTAATTTCTCTGAAGCAATATTCAATACAGTCAAGTTAAGTACCAACTAAGAGCTCACTGCATACATACTTTGAAGACATTCTCCTTGGTGGCAAAAAACAAGAACCACTTCAATTTGGCCTCTCACGGTCCTTGACTGCCAACACACACATCTTCTACAACCTATGAAGCAACAGTAATTCCTGTGGCTTCCATTTGTAGTGACAGATGAAAATAACACTACTTCCAAGTCCTGCCAATTGCAGATAGTCCTAGTCAACAGCAGAAGTTTCTACTACCATCTTGGATGATGACAAGGTGCTCTCCTTGGTCAAATCAGAAGTATAAGAATGCCATTGCCTCTAAGTTCTAAAGAAGTCCAGCTCTATGTCATTATTAACAATTTCACAAATTAGGATTAAACTTCCAAATAATGTCTAAACTGTGTACAAACTAAAGTATGAAATCAAAGTGTTACTGGTAATAATTGGGCTTTTAAAATCAATAGCAGACTATTTCTTCAGACAGTGCAATAGGACAATTTCAGTCTTTCTTACTTAAAAACTGATTCCTCACCAAATGATAATGTGTCCTTGTTCATTTAAATAAGCTGTTACTTACCAAGCTCTCTCCAAAAAATGGCTTAAAGAGGCCATTTTCTAAATTTCCAAGTGACTTACGTCCAAACCTTGAGAGAATGGGGTAGGGCGAATGCCTAGGAAGCACAACCAAACCCCACCATGCTTTAGCTTCTAGTCCCTCACCCCTGCCTCCAAGCACCAAGTTGTTGTCGAGCAACCATGAGATGAAAGCATAAGGACTATTTTCCTTGACCAAAACCTGAAATTTTTAGTTCCTTCTCACTGCATAAACACACTCATGCCTTCTTCATTCACCTTTTAAAAAGGTATAACTAAAATTTCAGACAGTCATCGAAGATCCAGGATGGCTGTGGAAAAAATGGCTCCCTGTTCTCAATGCCACTTCTTTATAATGGAGAAGAGTAAGGAGATAATGATGTTCTATACTGGTTCTATTTCCCAGTCATATGGAGACTAGGAGTGCCCCCGCCCCCACCCGCTCAGAATTAAAAATTAAGGATTTTTTTTTTCATTCACCTAACCATGGGAAGTTCTTGAAAGCCTACTCCCAGCATCACACAGAGACTCATACATATGAGAGTTGAGAAACCCAAGGATCACTGAATCTCCCTTCATTTCACTTCTGAAGAATTCACCAGAAGGGTGGCATGCATCCTGGGCCATGTAGCAAAACAGTGGCTGAACAGGAAAGGGAACCCCAGTTTACCCATTACTCTGGGGAATGCACACACACCGTGTCTTTCTTTTTACATTACATAACTACACCTCCAAGCTCCAAATGGTGCAGAATCCCTCTCCTCCTAAGAAATGACCAGGAAGTTGGACTTGGCTGAATTGGGAGATGTAGAGATCAAAATAACAGCATGACCAACTGAGTTGAGGGACACTGGGCGGAAGACAACTCGAGAGTGCCAAATGAGATCAAAAAGGGAATAGCCTGATTCCTCATGGCTTCGATGTAGGGCAGGAAGGTGGTATTCTGATGAGGGAATAGAATTTAGTAATGGAAAAGCCGGGATTAGGAGGCTATAGACGGGCATACTCTTGGGTGTGTCCAAGGATGGCTGTCAGCTGTGATTCCTAGGCTGGGGCGAGGGCAAGAAGAAAACAATGGATGCACGGATCATGGCTGTTAAGGAGAATATTAAGCCAGGTATTCAGAAAATAAGCCTCTAATTATTCAAACTCGGGAACAAAGTAGGTAATTGAGTTGGGGAACACAAGGAAATCTCAGTTTTCCATAGTGAGGCAAAAGGCCAAGCCAGGAGAGCAACTACATGCAGTCTTCGAAATGAAGTGAAATGCTGCTTTATAATTTACTTAAAAATCAGCGATGACAACGTAGGGGAGGGTGAACTCCAGGCTCATAGTAGGTCTCCAATACGTGTCAGTTTCTCTTCTCTCTCCGAAGACAAACAACTAGGTGGCAGCCCTTGAAAGCCCAGAGCACACTCAGAAGTGGTCTATGACCCAGCTGTTAAAAGATTAATGAATCTAGTCAGTCAATCACATTCCCTAAGGCACTTAGAGGTGCTGAGATTGTGGGACAAATGGGAAATTTTTCCATTTGTGTGCTCATTCAACAAGATCTATATTCTCAAGGCCCTAGTCACCCAAATAGTGATTTGCTTTAGAGAGCCCGACCAATATGAAATCTCTAAAACAAACGCCTGCTTGATTCCCTCATGGACTGCATTGTGAGGTAATCTCAATTAGAACTATCAAAGTAGGGGGGCGGTTTAAAAGTAGGTCTCTTACAGTCCCCTGAAAAGGTTAGTGGTTCTCAGCACCATTGACGGCTCAAACCTTCTTCAAACAGGAGGGTCTCATGCCTTAAACCTCAACCATGGGGCATTACTGCATCAGTGGTTCCCCTATCTGAGCCTGGACATCACTTTTTAAAGCCAAGAACATTGTGAAGAGTCGCAAGAGGCTCCCCGTCCCCCCCCAACCCACCGCCCCAGCCGTTGCCGCCTTATAAAGTACTAAGGCATCCATGCTGAACGCAGCTTCAGCACAAAACAACTCATTAGAAGATCACATCCCAAAATGATGGGGCTGTCTCTGTGAAATAAACTTTTCTTACACCGATCTGTGATTCGGCACCATTTCTCGAGAATGGCAGAGTACTTGGTGCTGTGTCTCTGAAAGATATGCCAGCACAATATGTCACAATTTGGCTTCAAACTGGAAATTACGTTGCTTAAAAGCAGTATTCGTTGGCTGGTCACATACATGGGATCACAGGTACACACACTCACTACTGTTCTTCAAACTACCACTTCTTTTCAGTTGGTGGTGCAGAGGACACATTGCATGTGTTAATATCCAGCCTCCTCCTGTGTCCCAAGGTCTGTCTTCCCCTTAATCCATCCTGGAGATACTCTGAGTTTAGCTGTGCAGAGTGTGTCTGGCCATTCAAGTGTGAAGCCACAAAGCTACATAGCCTCCAATTGATCCTAAGCAATGACCACGTCTCAACCTGGACAACTTACTATAGCCACAAGTCAACCCAACAGCAATGTGGATAGAGTCAACATTGAACCCCATCCAAATTTCATCAGTCTTCTTTCTACCTTAATTCTCTATGCCCAGTTTTACATGGGTAGCAATGCCATTCATTTCCTTATTAAAGGGATGAAGTATTATTTTTATTACGATTATTTAAGATGTGTTGGAGTTTTCTTCTTCATTAATACTAGATGATTTACAAAGAACTTGTCTTTCCTAGAAATGTCACTAGTAAAATGCATCCAATTTTTCTCTAATGTGGTGCTTTCCCTGTCCATAAAACTTATTTGATTAGCAGTACTATAGAAGCTAAGGCTTTTGTATGCAGGCACTCAAGCATAATTTAATCATTTTATTTAAGCATGAAAAAAATTATTCTGAAAGCCCTGTTAGGTAAAATATCCCTGATTAGTTTAAACTTACATTTGCAGGTATATTAAAGGTGAAATAAATCACAGAATGCTCAGTATGCAACAGAATAGTGTTAACTTTGTTATAATAGTCAGCAGTAAGTTAAAAATTGTAGTATTAGAGAATGCAAGGAATAGCTATCTCGCCTTAAATAACTACATTTAAACAAATTATTTAAAAATAAATTTTGCTTTGTGAACCCTTTTTATATTACCAGGATTGTCACCTATGGAAACCTCTCCCATAGTCAAACAAGATGAGGTCCTAATTGCATAATACCATTTATCTGCGGAGGATAAAAGTGCCAACAAATGAAAATGCACATTAAGCAAGAGACTGTCAGAATAGAAAATTGTCTTTTTTTTATTTTTTTATTTTTTTTTTGTTTTTTTGTTTTTAAATAACCCACTCACACTAACAAAAGACTGCAGTAGCTTCCAAATTATAGGCTGTTATTTTTAGTGGAAGTAGTTCAATATTCATATTGGAGCAGATGTAGCAGTTTAACAAAACAGCTCTTCAAATCCTGCACAAATTGAAAACAGGAAAACTGATTGCATTTTCTCTTATCACTTTCCTTTTCTGAATTGACACTTTTGGCCTTCTGAAAATTTACACATGGCTTTCATCTCAACAGCACCTGCTGATCAAATAGAAACCTAACATTTTCATGAAAATGGTATAAAGGACTAGTTTTGTTCTAAACACTGCAAAGGGCATCAGTTGCCTACTTAATGGCAACAATTGCTGTGTATAAAGCATATTCATAATAGTTTTATATTTTCATTAAACTTTTTAAAAAATATGTTAAGTCCCTTCTGGGTTTGTTTTTCCCATACTCACTTTTGTATGACTCAAATTTCTTTGACTCAGTTCTGCCTAATACTTACTTGTATTATGCAAAGACTATGCAAAATGTATAAAAGGGACGATTATACTAAGAAGATAAGGACAATACTTACTATCTTCTCTGCCTCTGCTTGGAATATACACATGTTTATTTTTACATATTACTGTCTATGCACGTCTATGCGCATAAAATATATACATCCCATTTTTGTTTTCCGCCCACCAAAAGAAAACAAGAAACAAAAAAGTCAAAGTCAGGCTCTATTTTGGAAGGGGCCTTACACATTCTTTTTATCAGATAGAGCTTTAGCAGGTGCTTTAACGTTTGAGTACCCCAAACTTGGGAAGAACAGTTCTAACTAAAGATAAATCTTGAAAATGGGTATTCTTATATGTAACATGTGCAAGATTAACAGCTAGGATGCTTCTCAGACTTTTCAATAAAAGTGCTCCACAAATTTCTCCGTAACATCCAATTCTGGGTAAAATTAAAGATGCTCCTAAGACACGCTACCTGTCAGTTTCTTAGCCAAAAGAGCTATACCCCTTCTGAAGGATTCTGGGCTGTCCATTCCCATTCTGCCAGGGTGATAAGGTAACCTGAAGGCAGAAATGACATACAGTAATTTATGTGCCACTCTGACCAGTTGGTCTGTGAATTTCAGTGTTTCATCATGCTCACTGAGGCAACAGCAAACCTGAAATGTCAATATGTTCAGTCAATGGAAGTGAAATAATGGGACTCTATTGTCTTACCCAATCGATCTGCCGCTGTCAACAAGGAAACATGCCCCCCACCCAGGCTTTAAACAAATTTTAATTAGGCTTTTAGTTACTGGATCATATTTACCTATGAAAACACCTATCTTAATGATGTGTACGAGGCAAACAATAATTTTTTTCACTTTTATCCATTTTAAGAACATTACAAAGTTGACACTGTAATTTTCTGAAATACACTCATGAGTCAATAAAACATTTTTTTTTAACTCTTCTTTTTTTAAACCCACTCCAAGGAAAAAATTCCATGTTTCAAATCCAAAACACAACTCTACCCAACAGCGTCAGAATGATGTTTTTTTCTCTAAACCATGTTGAAACCATACTATCAAATTGATTAACTGCATATTAAAAGTAGTCTTCATTTGCTTTTCTCACTCATTCAAGTACCACCGTTAGCATCAGTTCAACACCCATTCAAAACAAGTCACACAAAACCCAACATGAATGATCAATTCCAAAAGCCACTACCCTTTCTGCTCAGTTTATCAATCCGAAACATAAGGGGTAAATGAAACTCATGTTAAAATAAGGGAGATGGTGCTGAGAAGGGCAGGGGGTGGGGGCTGAAGAGGAAAGAAGACCTTTCAGTCAATTTCGCATGGCCCTTCCCTGTACCAGGAAAGAGACAGGCTCACCTTAAAATAAAAATTAAAATAAACTAATCAAGTTGTTAAGCAGCTTTTTCTCTCCCCTCTTCATCTAAAGGCTTCAGCGTTCAGTCAATAAATAATCTATTGTTCCCCCTTTATCGAGTCTCTTTAAACCTATTCGGACTGGCAAAACTAAACCCAATTAAAGATAAGGCCCTCCGGTAATCTCACCTCGGTGAGTCCTGTCTGGATAGCAGAGGTGATGGGAGATAGCGTCCAGGCCAGGACTGATGCCTCCTCCTCACCCCGCACAACAAAAGGCAGATTTCTCTTTCTCCCTCTGCTAATCTTTAAATGTAAATTCTCTCCGCCAGCTAAGAGGAGCGACAGATAACATGTTACATCTTCACTTCTCCTGGTCTTATCGACTTCTGAATCATTTGGAAAGGGAGAGAGGGAAAGAGAAAAGCAGCTTCCCCACTCCCCCCACCCCCCCCCCACCCCTCCTTCCTCCCTGCTCGCCTCCCCTCCCCGTTCACGGAGATTACCTTCTGGCAAAGGAGCGCAGGAGAGGCGGCCGCAGCCGAGGCGGCACCCAGACCGCGGCTTTGTATTCATTAAACACACATCGGAGCTTATCAGAAGTAAAAGGCTTGTCAGGATGGCACATTGTGTGTGAGTGAGTGTGTGAGCGCGGGAGGGAGAGGAGAGAAGCCAACGTGCATCAGGGTGATTACAATATCAGCAGGGCCCAGATGGAGGCAGGAAAATAAACAGAGGGTGCGTGTGAGACGGAGCGCGAGAGGGAGGAAAAGTGGGAGAGGGAGAGAGGGAAGAGGCACAGGCTGCAGGGAAGAAACCAAAAGGGATGGAGGAGGTGGGGGCTCGGGCCCCAGGATGGGGGCAGCAAGTGGGCGCGAGGGACCCCAAAGCTGGCCGAGGGTTGCTTACATCCCCCAAACTGCCCCTCCTCCAAGAAAAGGGGAGGAATCCAGACTAGCCAACTGCAGTTCCCCATTCCGGGGCCAGACTGAACATTTTGGAGGTGCTGTCAAGGTCAGAAGGGATCAAGAGCTCCCTTTTTGGCAGAGCATAACAATGAGACATTCACCATCTCACCTCCAGCCGAATTGCCACAATTTGCAAAACAAACCCATTTGAGCCCTCACAGCTGTTGCGCAGTCTTCCAGACCAACCACGAGTGTTAGTTCTTGTTCCTCTCTTTTTCTGGCCCCAGTACTCTGAAATTCCACCCCTCCCCAACCCACATCAACAGATAGAAAATATCTTTCCCTGGGCTTGAAAGTGTCCCAGCAGAAGACTTGTGCTGCCAGCATCACTGTGATAAGAAGGACCACTTGTGATTGTTAGCTACAGGTGACTCTTAGACACCTGCTCCACCTCCAGAAATTGTGTTGGGGGAGGGGGTTCCCTATGTGTACATCTGAGAGTCTATTTTGGAAGTGGGAATTTGAAATTGAGGCAATCAATCTTGGCCTGAGCTGCTTCACAGCTCCTCACCCACCCAGAGCCCAGAATCAATCAGAAAACAAGCAAGAGCTAATGCTCCCCGGTCAGTCCAGAGTTCATCCTCCACCCCAACAGGGTCAGGAGGGAGATACACCTGAGTAGTCCCATGGGAGCCCCTTTTCACTTTTAAATGCGCCCATCAGACAATCTGAACATCTGATCAGATTCTTAATGGAGTGCAGATAATGCAGCAGAGAAGGTTATTTTTATTGGGGGGAGGGGGAGTATTTGGTTGTGTTGTATTTCAAGGCACTGAAGCTTGGTTAAGAAGCTCTCACTGCAGTATGAAGAGCAAGTTCAGAACGAAGTAGCCAAAAAACTGCATAACTGTTCATGACATACACTGTAGCCCCAGCCGCAGTGAAACTTTGGGTTATAACATAGTTGATGCGTGGGTCTTGGTAAGGGACAAAATGGTAGAGGGGAGGGAAGCATAAAGCTAGTTAGTAGAGAAAAAGAAAAGGAAGAGAGTCTCTTAGAGACAAATTTGATGAGAGGCATTGTTTAATCAAGCACCCTCCTCCAAAACACTTAACCAAAAAACCGTTGTATGGGTAGTGGACTCCCCCCCCCCCCTCAGCCACAACACTCCATGCTCCCACGCCAAGAAGAGAATTCAGAAAAATTTGATAGGTAAGGCAGAGTGAAAATAAGCTGGACCCGGGGGGGGGGGGGGGGGGGGGAGGGCATGTGTGAAAAATCTTGTCATGCAATGAATGTCAGATAAAAAGGGGTCTGCCACAATCCTCCAGTAAGCCAATAATGTAAACCCTGTGGTATCACTGAGACAAGAACAAGGTAATATTTCTCCATAAATCTTCAAAAAGTGACCAGGATCAATAGTGAGAGAGGGGTGCAAGGGTAGGAAGTAAGCCATTTGGCAGGGCACATTACAAAATCAAGTGAATTTTAAAGGGTGAAAATCGGCCATTCTAACATGTTTTAAATTTAATAATGGATTTCTGGAGTATCATTTTAGTTCTCATAAAAACTCACCTTTCACTTTTTCTCTAGCTGTTACAGAAAACTGCATTCAGAATAACCAGATGCAATCACACATACCTTCCTCTTTATTACATTTCAGTTAGATCAATTTGGACACAGACTACATGCAAATGCCTGTAAATCCGACACAACTCTAGGAAGTAAAAAATACAACTTACAAATGCTTACTGATTTTTCCATTACATGCTCTTTGGGGAAAAAAAATGCTATTTAAAAAAACAAAACAGGGCACTACTCCTTTCAAACCCAGAAAAGGCTTACATTTTTCTTTTAAAAGCATCCAAACACTAAGGGCATGAAGAAAACTGTGCAAAAGCTAATCTGTCAATGTCCTTATTTTGTAAATGCATAGTATTTCTATTACTACCTTGTTTGTTCATTGACTTTTGGCTCACAGTTCTAGAAAAGATCAACCAATTCTCAAATGGGAAGAATCCATGACTCTCTTCCAAAGCAAACACTTTGCTGCAAAGCTTTCAATTTAAAAAAAAAAAAAAGCGCAATATAATAATCAAGAAGTATAATCACAGAATAAGTGTACAACAGAAAGTGTTTTCTATAATCACAGCTGTCTTAAAGTCCAAGCTGGAGACTAGAAATCTTAATTTCAACTAGTTCTTTTCTTAATAATAGGTTACCTTCCTATAAAAGCAAGAAGTCCATCTGCCCCAGGCAGATAAGTTTTGAAGCATTAATTCAGATAAAAATCTAGCATTTTCTTTCTTTCTTTGAATATGTGAATTCTAGTGTGCTATAATGTGAGAATTCCAACATATGACCATTATGGCATAATATCTCATTGCTCAGCTTGTCATTATTTCATTTGTAATTCTTATGTTAATTATGTTCATAATTACTATAAACAGATGTGGTAGACATTCATGTGACCTTTTATTGCAGAATGCATTCCTCACTCGTTTTGCTTTAATTTCTCATGGATGTGAAACTGAAATGCAGAAAAAAGAAAAAAAGCTTTCTAATTTTCTAATGTTTTATGTGCCTACCTTCTACTTCATCTGCATTTCAAAATATTAGAATATTCTTAACATTTAAGCTGTTTTACAGCACACTTTTCAATTGCACACTGAACCTCACTGCTGCTCACTAAATTGTACCTATGGATGCCAAACAAAGGCCAGTATCCATGTCTAAGTTGTCTTTTTTTTTTAATATCAAAGGTTAATGCAGTAGAATCGTGCTTCAAAACCAAGTGCCTAACAGCTACATAGCGATTTATTCACTCATAACTCAACCATCACCCTCTTTACATAAAACACACTTACAATAAAATCAGTATGGATTTCATTAGCTGAAAACCTCCTCGAATTTCGTTTCTTTGGCCCTAATCTATAATTAGTGTGGACAGACAGGTGCAAACCCTTCTCTTCTACAGATGGCTACTGGAAATGGTGCAAAGTAGCTCCTTCTGTTTAAACAACATAGAGATAACCTGCTCTGTCTTATCACTTACAATTACCTCCATTAAACTGAACTAATGTTTGCTTTAATAAAATGTTCACTGTTCTTTAAACATTATTTAGGAACTCTTATATTAATGGCTGTAAAAAAGTGAAGTTGGAAGGTGTCTCTTTGGGTAATAATAACTTATTCTGGATAAAATGTTCCCACTGATGGATAATACCAGGTTCACAAAGCTGTTTTGGTAGATTTAACATTTGTTCATTATTCTGGGGTCAAATATGACATTTTTAAATAAATAGGGTCAAATATGATATTTTTAAAAGGCACTTCGGTGACAATTTAACAAGTGTGGGGGGAGACATTTTTCCTGAAGTTTAGAAGTATGAAAGGTTTAATTTTTTTTCTTATAGATTTTAACTTGTTAGTATAGAGCTCTTAAAGTCCTAGACTGCTTTCAAAGGATATTTATGTTCACTTCATTTGATGTATTTGTTTAACTTCTGATAGATTATCCTGAAAGTTGTAGGAGTTTGTCATTTTTAAGCCACATTTTAAAAATTAACTATGAATGTAAGTGCACTCTGTAAGCACATGGTTAAAAATTACTCCATCCCATAATAAATAACCTCTATAAGGCCAGGGATCACTTCTCCTTGCTTCTGCTATCAATAAAGTCTGTGGATCACTACATGAGGAATAAGGTGTTCCTGAAACAAAGAACTTTTAAATGCCCAAACAGGAACAAATAAATAGCTTTTCTCACTGAACTTACATAACTTACAGTAATAGACTCCAGTAAAATGCAACTGACTCGTTTTTTTTTCACATGCAAATCCTGCAGGTGCCCATTTTTCAGACTGCTTTGCCATGAAGAGCTATGTTGCCTGCATAAAACCTCAATGAAGAAGGCTTTGCATTCAGTGCCTGTCAGCTGATGTTCGTATCAAAGAAGTGAGAAACAGGATTTGACAGTGAAGAATGTCCTAAACTGACAACCGCTGGCCAGGATTCCTATTGGAAGCATTTCTTTCTCGTGATCCCTTTTCAGTGTTTAAGAGAAAAAAAAAAAAGTGAGTCTTTTTTTTTTTGACTAAGCTTCTATTTTCCAGTAAAATAAATGATAATGGCACCTTAACATTTGTGTACTTCCTTGCAATTTTGAAGTGCTCTTTTATCTGCAAACACTAAGACTAACACCCTCAATGGGAGAACTCATCATCAAATACCAGCATCAAGAGCAGTATTTCACTGTTCTTCAGGAAGGAAAAATTGTAAAAATATTTAAAAGCTGCGGTCCTATAGCTGCGACACACACTGGTCCTACTCTCTCCAGCAACTTGCAACTGAATAGGGCAGTCTGCATTGTATTGCAAGTATAATGCCTCTTCTTAGGCAGGTCCTTGAAGAATCATTTTTAAAAATCATATCAACAGCAAGTATTAGTGGGTCACAGAGACTAAGTCTACAAAGGAAAATATCATTTCAAAGACTTCTGGTCTGCTTTGAGTTGTCCAAACATTAAGGACAAAATAGACCATTTCCCCCCACTGCTTCTATTAGGTATGGGCTGGACACTGGAGAAGCTACATACTCAAATTCTCCCACTCAATATTTAGCTTTTCAAATAAAGTGCTGTCTAAATGGTTTACAACAAAATTATTAATGCTTAAACAAAGACTTTTAATATAAAGTTCTTCTCTTATAAATCTTAAAGTCAGTGTTTAATATGCACCCAGAATGAGCCGGATTCCTGGGTTATTGGGTTGGAATTCTCTCTTTTGAAAGAATAAACCAAAGAAATATCAGATGTGAAATACAGTACAAGTAAAGCAACAACAGACTTCAACTTCCTCAGCATCCATCCTGGCTGCAAGAAAAACCTGGGTCAAACTAAGATTCCCTGGGTGAGATTGTCAGACCTCCCTTAAAAAATAACAATCACTAAAAAGAAAGAAGAAAAAAAGAAATCAGAGAGCCCTACCTATGTGATTCGAAAGCCTCCATAATGTTAACACTAAATTAGACTTTAAGGATAGAATTATGGATTTGCTTCTAGTTGTCCACATCACAGCTGACATAAACACCCAGGTTGGGGCTAATGATGGCTGAAGAAACAATAGTGTTTGTTGACCTTTTCTAAGGAACTGTGTGACAGGAGAAATGGCACAAAAGAAGACTCACATGGTCAAGGCAAAACACTGCAATAAACTAAAAGGAGGCCCCCAACACTAACAAGCCGTTTATCACAGAGAAGCTGGTCAATTTGTATTCTGGTGAGTGTGGACTCACTGGGCACAGACCCAGTTCCACTCCTGTTCTATGCAAAGGGAGGGGTATGATAATAAAAGCCACTGAGTGCACTTAAAAACCATACAGATGTTTAAAAGACTAGGAGAGGGGAAGAAAAAAAAAAAACAAACCCTGTAAAACAGATTTCAGTTCACACAGAAGGTAGAAAGAAAATGCTTTGGTCAGCAACCCGACCTTTATCAAGGGATAAATCAATTTGCAGCAGCTGTGGACAGCCATTTATATACAGGCCCTGGGCAGATTAACTAAGGGAAGCGAAGTTAAAAATTCGAGGGGGCTCAGAGTTACATGAAGCACATGCAGTTGGTCTGAAGTGGCCTCTCCAGCTCTCCTGGTCTTCACTCCCTCGCCCTGGCCTCGGTGACTGGTCTGCAGGACCTCTTCCATGAGGAGTACTAGCCACTCCTCAAAGCGACATTCTGCAGGTTCCCTGAGGAAGCAGCAACCAGGCTGGGGCACGCTGGCATTTGAGGTGACCAATCTTGGGGGGGGGGAAGCTATGCTCTAAAGATTTCTACCCTACGCTCTGCGAGGAAAAAGGAGACCAAGGGCTGCAAAGCTCCCCAGTCGAACCCTGAAAACTGAAAGGCCTAGGGCGGGGGTTGGGGGAGGGTGTGGATACTACTTTTAGTAACAGTCTTGGTTCACATCCTACTTCCCGGCATCGCAGTACTCAAAACTTTTCCAAGGGTTGACCGCCCTTACCAAAAAAAAAAAAAAAAGTTTCATAAAATGGATTTAGGCGCTCTGGGCCGACACAACCGTCTTTGCTTAACGTGTCCTATCCAGCGCAAGGTCCGCTCGGGGAGAGTGGTCTGGAGGCGCCAACCCACCCAGTCCTTTAAGGTTCGCAGAGAGTGGTGGGCGGCGGGGCCCCGGCGCTTCTCCACCCCGGCCCGGGGGCTTCACCAGACGGGCTTCTAGAAAACGAAAGGAATTCCGCGGACGTGGCTCCCCGTCTGGGCTCTGCGGGCCAAGAGCTGCCGAGCACAAGGCTCTGCTCCCCGTTCGGGAGCGGCGAGCCGGGGCTGCAAGGGGAACCCCCGAAGGGCAGAGTGGCGGGAGCCCGAGCGGAGGTCAAGGCAGGTGCGACGCTGCCCAGCGACCGCCGGCGGTGAAGTCCCGGACCCGTCCTGGATCAGAGACGCCGGGTCGGGAGACTTCGCCCGCCCCGGGGCTTCCCGCTCCGGCTCCCCAAACGCTCAGGAGTAATGGGGAAAGTTCGCAGGCGGGTGCAGAGCGCCTAGATGCCGCTAAGAGCACCCGGACCCCAGTCGCAGCCGGGTCTCCAAGTTAACATTCCGCCTCTCCTGCTCCTAGAGCTAAGTTTTCCACCATCGAAACGTACCTTTCCCTTCCAGTTAAAACAAAACAAAACAAAACAAGCCACGATGCGGGTTTAGGGCCACCTGCCAAACGCACCTATGGGCACCTTGACCAGTTGTTCTGTCGGGAGGATGGGGGTGGGAACTACGCACCATCTTCCTGCTCACATACCGCGATGATGGAGAGGAAAGAAAAAAAATATTTGTAAAAGACAGCGCGGGGAATCTAGGAGTGAAAATTGCATCCTTAGCTGACCCGTGAAGTTCAGTGTCATCTCATACTGGAGTCACCCGCGATGTTCCTCTCGGCCCCGGTGCATAGTCCTACCCTAGCTGAGCGACAAGTACAGCCTGCAGCCTCTCGGCCGAATAATCCAAATGAAGATGACGGTCATCAGAATAATAATTAACCGTAAATAGCCAGGGGCCCGTCCCCGGCGCCCGCCCGCCGGCCCAGCCCTCCCACGGGCACTTACACTGCACAGGGCTGGAGAGTCCCACCATCCGCCACGGGCTCCGAGCTGCAAATAAAACTTCCTGTCGTCTCGGCCGGTCCGCGGGGCGAGGGGGCGAGGGCGCGGCGCGCCTTTCCCCGCGAGGCCAGAGTGTCCGCGGCCACTCGCCCACGCGCGCTCACCACGAGGCCGCGGAGTCGCCCGCGGAGCGCCCGCGGCCGCCCGGCGCTGCGCACTGCGAGCTGCGGTGCAAAAAGCCCGGGGTCGGGGACGCCAACCAAACGCAGCCTCCACGCAGAACCCAAGACTTGCGGAGCTCCGCTCCCCTCCTCCCGCCTCCCTCCCTCCCTCCGCTTTTCTGTTGTTGCTGCTGTGGCAGACAAATGTGATGTGGGGCGCAGGGAATTGCCACTGTCACAGGCGGCGTCTGCGTCTGCCTCGCCCGCCCTCGCTCACTCTCGAGGAAGGCGACGCATTTATCTGCAGGGCGGCCGGGCGTCCGCCGGGGAGCAGGAGCGCCGCGCGCTGTGCGCAGAGAGCGCCCGCACCAGGCCGGCTCCGGCGCGCGCCCGCGCCCGGGGCGCCGCGGCCGCTCGGGAGGGAGGCGGCGGCGCGGCCGCTACCAGGTGCAGGGGGGAGGGCCCGCGGCGGGGCGGGGGGGAGGTGGAGGTGGGAGACATCTGTGTCGTGCAGGGGTCACAGAGGTCAAGTATATGTTAACAATGGGCAGGCCCGGCTCGCTAGGGCGCGCGGGCGGGCGGCCTCCCTCCCAGCCTCGCCCTCTCCGGTGCTGGCTGGACGTGGGGTTCGCTCCCTAATGATGCCTACCCGGGCCGCCTGCTCTCTGGCGGCCCGAGCGCCCTGCAGTAACCCAAGACGACCACTTTCCCCGGCCATCTGGAGCGCTCCTGGCTGCCCTGCCTGTGTCTCATCACTGGCTGGAGAGACAGCTCTGCTAGAAATCAAGCCACTCTCAGATCTCCTCTCTAATCCCCTTCTGTTAGCTGATTTCCAGACTGACTATTTGCTTTCGCATTAGATAATAGCCTTAGAGAAAACAATTATCATTTTCTTTTTTTTTTCTCTTTGTTTTTCTACTTCTCCCATAGTATACCGTTTAGAGGGGCCTTTTTCTAGCTCACATTTTCGTTGGCTGTGTCCCGCTCCCCCCAGACATTAATATCAATACTTTGGGGGGGAGGGGGGAGAGTCCCAGAGGAAAAGATAGGGTGAAAGAATTTCAGATATTTCCAGAGTAAATAAATAATCTCTCAGTGAAAAGGGCTGACAATTTGTTTGTACAGAGCAAAAAAGGACTTGAATAATAATGAAAATATTAATATGTAGGTCAAATATGATCAGATAATGGCTTGCAATAAGTAAAATGAAATCTTTTAAAATTATTATGGAATGGTGCCACTACTGCAAATGTTATTATATTTAATGCAACAATTTGAAATCCTACCCTAAACCATGTTCTCTTCCCAACTGGCCTAAATGGATGCAAATTGTCCTATGTGCATGTTTCTAAATCTCATCTTTACAAAGGAAACAAGTGTTTAAGATAGAGGCAGAGTCGGCCTGATGCAGTGGGAACTGTGAGACATTCCTAGATTTTATTTTTTTTAAAGTGGTGCTTCATATGTATAATAGTGAGTAATATCCCTTCCCCCATCCTTTTAAACCCAGCTGGAGCTTCCAATTCTGAAGTCTTTTTAGACTCTACTAATTTTTAGCAATTCATTTCCAGAAAACACTCATTGTACATTCTGCCCTCTCCTTGGGACATTTGACTAATGAATTATAATGGATTAATGAATTGTAATGTTAAGTCTTGGTATTTGATATTATGATGCTGTTAATTTGAATCTCAAATTTTATCAAGTCGTACATTCTATAGTAACTTCTGTATTACAGCTTTTTTTGTGTCCTTGCAAATCTTAACACCATTAATAATCTTAAGATATAAAATGTATAGACACTACTGTATAATACCTTTGTGTAGGAAATTATGTCAAAGCTTACTTATCTTTTCTTTAAAGAGGTCAAAATATTATATTTTATTATCCTCTTACTTGTATTATTATTTCTTCTGCCCCCCAAATTGAAAACGAATGATAGAACTATACATTTATCCTTACTTAAAATTAATAAAATGACATCTGAATCAGGAACGGTTCTTGTGAAATAGTGCTACTTCTAGAATCATTTTAAAATTTAGAATTAGAGTAAATCAACAAGTTTTAGGGTGTAAAAAGTAGGGGAGAAATAAAATATACATATCATGCCATGTTTTTCTTCTCCCTATAAATTGTGCCATTGTAGGTGTGAAATTATAATAGAAATGTTAAACTTCAAAACGAATGGACAGTAAGTTGCAGGAAATCAAAATGGAGTTTTACATTTCCAGGCTATATTCATAACACCAGGGCATATATTTAAATTATATTTTATAAGATTCTACAAATCTTACAGGATCTTCCTTTATGCCAGGCATACTTCTGGAAAAATAATAATCATTGTTCTAGCTATATTAATGTTTTCTACTCAATTTGGCTTTACAGCAGGTAGAATATATCATTAAATCTGAGATTTTTTTTTAAATTCTGATAACAGCAGCTGAAGAACATACATCTTTGAGCTGATGTAGAATGACTGA
Source organism: Eumetopias jubatus (assembly GCF_037043125.1). Taxonomy (NCBI): domain Eukaryota; kingdom Metazoa; phylum Chordata; class Mammalia; order Carnivora; family Otariidae; genus Eumetopias; species Eumetopias jubatus. The sequence goes on along the minus strand of NW_028274810.1, from coordinate 151,144,901 downwards.
GTATATTCCTTAATCCCACTTTCCACCCCCTTTACGAGCCTGTGTTCTACAAAACATAGAACATATTTTTCTGGAGGGTTTATCCTTGTATTATCTCCAAATTCCTTTGTTTGGAGCAAATAAGTAACTATAAGGGACCAACTCAAGCATGACGTGATTCTTGAATTGCAAAATCTAGGAAAATAAAACAAATGAAAAGGAAGGAGTTCATTGATACTGGTGATGGGAGAGTGTGAATTACCTGAAAACAGTACAGGTCCACAAATATTTGCTTACTCTAGTCTTGGGGTAAGGGATACACATGACATAACATCCATAACACAAGAAGCTATTAATTGATACATTTTTTTAAACCAACCTAAGGAGATAGGGATCAGTAGTAAGTCTTCCTCTGCCACTCACAAGACAGATCAAGTTTCTGTACTTTCAAGACTGTTTAATTTGCTACCCCTCCCAAAATCATAAAAACAAATTTAAAAAAAGAGGAGATTGTTCAGAAAAACAGGCACCCTAATGAAACCATGAAATTGAAAAATAAAATACACAATGTGTTAAACTGTAAAAAAAAGTCCTTACCAGCAATTTTCTTTTTCTCACACTTTAGAAGACTTTTTCTCACATCATTAAATTTTCATTATTGTAAAGTTACTGAGTTCTTTCAATTTACAGATTTTTTTTTCAGTAATGTTACCTAAGGATGCTTTTGGTTTTCCCTTAAGCCCATCCTAAAAAAAAAAGCTGAGCGCTTCCAATACACATTTCAGCTGAGTGATTATTACCTTCTTTAGAGATGTGTGATTCACCTCTCAAAAAAAAAAAGTCCTATGCAAAATGTTAACAAGTACTTAATTAGCACTTTTAAAATTTTTGCTTATAGATCTTAAAGTTTAAATGATTCCCAAGCTATGATATTCTATGGCTTGAAAAAGTCCTCCTGTTTGCGTGGGTTGATGAAAATCCTTAATTGCCATGTTGCTTATTTCTAACAAAAAAAATATTTATTCTTATATTTGTGAAAAAATAGAGTATGATAAACAAAGAATGGCAAGCAAAAATTACGCTTCATAAATTTAGAACTTAACCACTATTTGCCATATTTCTCCTTTTATCTGTGTAATTTTATGTAGTTTACTTTTTGAGCTTTGCATGGACAAGTTTTATTCCAAATCTTTGCAATTTTGTTATTTAAATTGTTTAAGGTTTCAGTTTAGGACATGGACAACAAATAAAACAATAACTTTCAGAGATCTTTTTATTTTATTCTATAGTAGTTAAGCCTCATATTCTTAGTACACAGTGTACAGTATAAATACGTTACCTCTTAGGAGACTTTTAACCTAAGATAATAAACAGATTTTTTTAATGGAAAATTTGTAAGTTAAACCCAAAATGGCTCTCATATCCTTCCCTGCAAATAAGCTGATCGTTTGGTATGATTTAGCTGCAAGCCTGAAGACAATGAGTTTGATTTTGATTTATAATGCCTATGTATTCAGATAGTCATGTGTGTTTTTCTCCAGTGCTTTAAAACCATTCTGCACCCAAAAAAGCCAAAGTTGCAGAATTTCAGTTACCTATTTAATTTGCCAAAAGAAATTTTTTTTTTTTAACTTTGGGAAGTTTTACAAAATAATTCAAATCAGTTTTTTTTAATGAGTCTTACTCTTTAAATATTTAAATATTTGTATTTGTCAGACTTTGACACACTAAACTGCAGGAATACATTTACTGCATATGAAACATACACATGTATATGTGCCATACATATATGTGTTTTTACATGCATAGCTATCTGTAATCTAATATTTATCTCATGTGACGTTTTATAACTAACCCATGAAAAGTAATGATGCCAAATACAAATCTTATTCACATGTTTCTAATTTGAATTGAATATTTCCCACCTCCATTTTTGAAGATTGATTTTTAAAACACCTCAAGCCAGAATAAAATATCACCTCTCCCCTGTTGAAATTCTATATTCTCCGTTTTTTATGGAATGTGCTCAGAGAAGTTATATTTTCTTTTTGCTCTATTTTTTTTTTTTATTGGTAGTTACTCTGCCTATGTAGTTCTCAATTAGGTGCATATTACTGTGATGTAACTGCACAATGGCAGGAGTCTTTGTTCACTGAACAGTGCTTGGCACATACTAGGTGCTCAGTAAATATTTGTTGAATGAATGGGTAAGATTTAAAAGCTCCATCACTTAGGTGTCTTATCTACATGATTCAAAACACCACCAACTTGACTCCTTTTTTACCCAATCATTCAGAAACCTAGGATTTTAGCGTTAGCAATATTTCACATGGAGAAAACGTGGGCAACCAAAGAAAAAGACCTTCTGTGTTGTTTTATATGTGCATGTCAATACTTCTTGAAATAATGGCAAATTTGATGTGAAAAATATATATTCTGATGTGTTTCAAGCTGTTTATAAAATTCATTTAGATTCTACAGTACACCACAAATGTTTCTGAAATTTCAGTTTACTGAAAATTTTAAAAATACTATGGAAAGGAATTTGAAGCTGGGGAATCTTAGACATAAGCGAGTCTTTCCTTCTCACCTTCTACAGTACTTCAACTTTGTCTTCTTTGGTACACACACACATCAATATGCAGTAAAAATTCGCAAGCTGGCTCATTTGTCTGGGGCATGTGCTCACCCTTTCATTTAATTATTGTATCATTGATAATGTCTATAATCCAGATTGTTTACATGGTGTTCATATTTAGTAAAGAGTCATTTTTCTTTGGATATTTATGCCTTACTTATGCAGGATCAGTGTATCTATGTCCACATTAAATCTACCCTTTAAAAGATGCATATGTTACAGTATTTTAATCATCTTATTTTTCCTAATCCTTTGAAAATATCAACTTACTCCATAGAACACTCCAGTCTGATGAATCCCATATCACCTCATGAGACTATTTTCATGCAGGATCACTACATCACTGTAGTGCATTCACCTCTAGGGAGAAAAACGGCAGCCAACTGGCTCATAGCACAGCAGTGAGAAGAGAAGAAATTTTTGGCCAACAAATCTGTAGCAAATGTAAACTGCTGTTAATCATGTTTGGCATGAAGTTGTTTTGAAAAGTTCTTACTTTTTTCTAAACAGGGCCGGCCACCAACTGAGAGACCCTAGTGTCTCAGTGGAAGACACTAGAAAGTGGTCTCCATTGTCTGGGACCAATGAGAAATCCCCTTCCTAAATTCCCCCCAGATTTTATCTGTGCCTTTGAGGAAATTTTCTGATTTATGTACCTTTTACGTTAGGCACCTGTAAAACCACAGGATCAGGTGATGTCAACAGCCCTGTTTGCCCTATATGCCTTGCAATTTGGTCCAATTTTCTTGAAGGGGAAAAAAGATTACGAGATAGGAACTTTTTGTTTGTATCAGTTTGTCACCTGTTCTGGGGGAACACGTCACTTCTAGAACTGACATTTGCCTTAAATCTTCAAATTTCTATTTTTGAATAAATATTCCTTATTTAATATTTTTACAACAAAAGTATGTATGTATATACAATTTTTTGCAGTCTTCATATATGTCCAATACATTGGAAATTATATATTCTTTCAAATAGAGAAGAGCAAATACATATTTTTTAGACCAATGCATGTCAAACTTTAATATACTAAGTATCTGGGGGATTGTGTTCAGTTGAAGAATCTGAGTCAGTGGGTCCAGGTTGAAGCCTCAGATTCTGCATCTCTAATAAGCTGCCAGATAATGCCAATGTGCTGGCCCAAATGGTCAGGAGCAAGGCTTTAGGGATTATTAGATGCCCTGAGCACATCATACCTCACCAACCTCCTTTCAACACAAAAAGTGGAGCCCCACTTTTACTGTTTGCACAAAAGCCAACAGCATTCATGTGCTCACAGAATATATGGAACATCATCCAGGACTCTGAATTCATAACCGGAGAAAAGCACACTCATATGAAGAGGCTCCTAACATCCACACCTGCTGTTCAGGTACCTGCAATCAACCACAGAGGCCCATTATCAGATAGTAATATAATAAGAAGTCACAAAACTGTTTACCTAAATAAAACTGGAAGTTCTTCAAAAGTTGAGCCATTCAGTGGGTAATATGGTTAGGCCCCTTGCGACTCCTCCCTAAGGGGTCAGTGATAGCCGTCCCTAGCCTAGGACTGAATTTGCCTAGTGCAGTGCAGAGGAAGGGTACTATAAACTAACGAATTCAAGTTGTGCAATTTATTACAACTTCCTCATGCAGAGCCATGCACCATTTCGATCCTTCTTTCCTTTGCAGTGGTAAGAAAAGGGTCTTCACTCAGCCCTCGTTGCTCGGCTCACCCACTTTTTTTTTTTTTTTAAAGATTTTATTTATTTATTTTAGAGAGAGAGACTGAGAGAGAGAGCAAGGGGAGGAGCAGAGGGAGAAGGAGATAATCTCCAGCAAACTCTGCACTGAGCATGGAGCCCTACACAGGACTAGATTCCAGAGATCATGATCTAAGCCAAAACCAAGAGTCGGTTGCTTAACCGACTGAGCCACCCAGGCATCCCTCAGCTCACCCACTTATAAAAGTAGTTTACTTCATCCTATTGATGTGTTATGAAAATTATGCCATGGTGCCCTGGTTTAACAGAAAGGTCCCTAATGTTTTCAAAGCTTAATGACATTTGAAGACTAATAAAAACAGAAATTTATGTATTTTTCATAAATGCAATCATGTAGACATTTTCATTTTGAAGCCTTCCATTTGGGTCTTATGGGAGGAGACTTGAACATTGAAAGGAAGGTTGGGCCAGGTTTATTTCTTGTAATTCATTCTGAGCCTTTTGAGCTGAAGGAGCATCCACTAAAAGCTCTTGAAACTAACAAAACAAAACAAAAAACAAAAGTTCATGTAATTTGATAGTGATTCTAACACTCTCTCTCTCCCTACCAGTAAGTGGATATATTTTTGTGCTACAAGTCTCTTTTGTTTTCACCTCAATGGGTACCGTAATGGCGAACAATTTATATTTACTCTACCAGAATGCCGCTTCTTCAGTTTTCAACAACAACAACAACAACAAAAACCCAAAGTATGGTAACCAGGAACTCTTAGTAGCAATTATTTGCTGCAATCAGAATGAATCCATACTTTTCCCACCTCTTGCTACCGTTTCTAATATTGGAGGAGGATTTATATTTTTTTCTGAACAATAGATTTTAATTAAGAAGATTTATTAAAGACAGTTTTCATTCCTGTGATTACATTTCCAGTTCCAGAGACATCTGCATTTCAAAATGCACCACATATTTTCATAAATATTCCACAATTCCCTGGGAGCTTTTTGGTATTCCAATTTCCTCCAACCTCTTCTTAACATCTTCACAAGCATTTGTGTATTCCATCCATTTGTACACAGTCAGGATTAGGGATTTATTCACACAGGTATTGTGTTAGAAAGCAGATTCAAAGCATTCCTGTTCTCTATGAATCAAGACTTTTAAAAGGAACAAAGACAAATTAAGCTCAGTAACATATGTCTAACAAAAGATCTAGATATTTTACAGAAGTACTTAGAGTGGCAGCGTAAACAACCAGGCTAAGCTTGCTTTGAAGTTTAAATCATTGTTATTTTAATAGAAGTGGGAAATTCATTTAGATAGTAGAATCTGATAGTTACCCAATTAAAGCTCTTTTTGTCTATGTTAATGTAGTTTTAAATTTTTCATTTTTGAAACCACTTTTGGCAAAGAATTATTTGAAAATAGAAGCAGCTCGAGCAGTTGTCTTTAGACGTACCTCATGAGTGACAGTAACTTGTTGATTAGACCTTGTAAGTGTTTTATATAAAATTGTAAGCCAATGTATTAATTTGATCAAGGTGCAAAGAACAGAACTACAGTCAGCTTATTTCATTAGTTCATGGGGATTCACTCTAAGGATATAAGGGGAAATGTGGAAAGCAGGAGACTACACCCAGACCGCCCAGGAGAGAGTACTCTCTAGAAGTATCTTTCTTGTTCTTCCTCTGCAGCCTACCCTAATGCCCCATTGGCTCCTTGCCTTGTCCTGGTCTTACTATGACCCGGTGCTCTTCATCCCTCTTCAAGTGCTGTTTTCACTACCATCTAACCAATGTCTTGGTCCTCTGTGCGTCACAGATTCTGCTCCCTCGATGCTTCGTGCTGTGTTTTCTAATAACTCATGGCTTCTGCTTATGGTCACGTCTGTGTCTTTCAAGCTGAGTCCTATTAGCTAGCACACGTTCTTCTGAAATGTAGAGTGAGATAGACGAAGAGCGATGGACAGACAGACCAATGGAATCAGTCAACCATGGGCGGTACTTTGGAACCAGACCATTTCATTGGCTGGAGGCTGGGTCAAGAGCCCAGCCAATCAGCTGTGGTCAGGGTGGCGAGGTTGAGAGGGCAATGGTCCTCAGAAGGAAACCCCTCGTGAAGTCTACTGGGCTCCTTTCTAACACAGCAAAATAACATTAAGGGGCTTTTGGGAAAATAGTGTTATTTTAAACTGACTGTAGATATTTGCCTGATGTGAGCAAGGGGGAATATGTAAATTAACATTGACGTTTAATTCTGAAATGAGTACTTAGGAATTCTGACCATTCCTGGAAGGTTTTCGAGTTTGCATCCTTGTTTTCAGAATTGCCCCTATAAAGACAGTCCGATATAAAAAGAGATCCTATGCTTTGCGGTCTGTGAAACCTGGAATTGAATTGCTTTTCTTCCACTCGCGAGCTGGGTGGCCTTAAAGTCATTTCCCTTTCTCTCAGCTTCTGTGTCCTCACCTGCAAGTGCTTACTTACCTCTCAGGATGTCTGTTCGGCATACATCCCATATCTCCCCAGAGTAGATATGAGCAGGTATCCAGCCTCAAGATGAGCGGTGGTAGGTTTTTAAAATAATTTGCTACTTCTTTTTAGGGAAGGGAAAACCTAACTACTTTGCCCTTGGGCTTTTTTGCTCAGTAGATGGGACAGGAAATACAATGTTCTTTTCGCTTACCATCACTCCCCTTCCTACACCTTAATGTCTTGCTCTGTCCCAGCTTGTGCTATATCAAGAGTTGATTCTTTTTTTTTTTTTTTGCCACAGGCATGATATTATTATTTGTTGTTGTTGTTATTAGACTTTGAGATAGGAAATGTAAAACACATAAGTGGTGGGAGTGGAGGAAAGACATATTGATAGAAAAAGATACATGGTTTATACAGTGCTTTTTAATTACAGTTTTCACTTTTTTAAGTCATTTACTCCAAAATTTAATGGCACATATACCATACACATCATTGTGCTGACAGTTGGCAAAATAGTACTACTAACTAATTGAGAGCTATATAATAGATTTATGGTCACTTTGAATAGAACAGTTTTTTCGTAAATAATGTGTATCTACCCCCACGTGCACACATACTAAAAAATGTATGTAATTGCATGTACATTTACAAATGTATATACTTAAAAATACCTCAATATATGCATATGCCTATACATAAACAGAGTATGAGTTTTCTTTCACGTCTGCATTTTCTTTCACTCAAATTTCTTCACTAATGAGGACTTCTAGTCCTCATCCCAATAGGTCAGTAGGAAATACAGGTGAGGAAGATCTTTTTCCATGCTCCTTGTATTCTGTGGAAGTCGCTGAGCCTTACTGAGAAAACATTTGAAGAAGCTAGTTCATTCTTTCATTCACACTGGTATCAACTGAGGTTTCTTTCGCCTAAGTCACAAGGGCCTCTTGAAGTCCACAACTTGACTCTCGTTCCTTCTGAGAGAACAAAAATATTTGCAAAGGTGATGAATGCTCCTCCCACCATAGTTCATACTAGGTGCCAGGATCTGTTCTAAGCAGCACTTTCCAGGTATTACCTCATTCACTCCTAAAACAACAGTGTAAAAGAGGTACTATTATGTCCCCAGGTAAATGAGCCCAGAGCTGGAGTAGCTTGCCTAAGGCCTCACAGCTCATAAATGGCTGAAGCAGGATTTGAACCCTGGTGGTCTGGGTTAACATAAGTCTGGTCCAGTCTCAGGAGTCTTGCTAGGGTTTCCTTTGCCGCTCTAGAAATCACAGTTCAAGTCTCTGGGGTCAGGAGTTGTAAACGCCATTGCAAATCTTGTTTCTCTTCTCCTGAACTTCTCAGGGCAAATCCAAATGTAGAATAAAATTATAGAGAATCTTCAAGCTCAGTTCCACAGAGATCTAATTCTGAGAGCAAGCCCTTCTGAAATCAGATGGTAAAGGACTGTAGCAGCCCGCTGAAATCTGAGCTCTTTCTGCAGGATCACCAATCTCAACACCGGAACCCACAGAAACTGTCTCTACTTCCTTAAAAGGGAGTGGGCAGAATGCTGGCAAAGCAACTCCTAACTAGGGGCTGCAAACCTGGGCAGAAAAAAAAAAGTCAAGGTTGTTCCAGTGGAGGAAGCAACATCTGCTCTTTCTCATGGCCTTCTTAAGGAAGAGGACCCCTGAATTAAGTTTTTAAAATTACTTCCAGTCTCAGAAAGGAAGGAAGGAAGGAGTGAAGCAAGGGAGGAAGGTAGGGAGAGAGAGAGAGAGATTAAAGAGAGAGAGAGGCAGGGAGGGTGGAAAAAGAAAAGGAAGGGAAAAAAGGAAGAGTCAAAGAAAAAAGGTCCAAATCATTTCTGTTCAGGTGTTCAGGAAAAAATAGCCAAGTAATACGAATGTGAGAATTGTCTCTACTGGTTTCCGGTCACCACACCTCTTGAGTGGAGCATATACCAACACACCCCATCCAAGGTAAGGATATTTTAACTCTGAAGTCTTCCCCACCAGTACAAGGAAACCCACCTTCAAAACACTTACTTCCCCTCTAGAGAAAGCCCTTCTGACTTCCTTAATCATCTCCCTTTGTTCTCCCTAACTGCCCAAGACAAGTACAGAAAGGGTCTAGATCCTATTATATTCCCCTGGGGTGGGACAAACTCATTCACTCACAAAAGTTAGGCTTTAGGTCCCTGGACATGACTCAATTGCTAACTGCATAAACTAGGTCTAGGTGAGAAACCTAGAGGATGTACAGCTTAAATGTGTATATACTTTTATGGTTTTTCTGTTTTTATTTCTCAATAACTACAGTGTTATTTATTTTCCATGAAGTAGAAAACATATTCATTTTCTGCTATATTACTATTCTAGGTAAAGTGTTCTTTCTAGGGAAAAAAAGTTAAGAGACTCAAATATATTCAGAGATATTACCTAGCCTTCAGAGTCTTGAAAATGTACATATTAGCAGTTAGAAATATAACATATTTAAAAAAAAGATTAGCTGTCTAATTACAGATTTCACACATAATCTGTCAATTGGCTAAATATGTGCTGACTGTCATTAAGCTGTTCAGTGAAAGATGGGTAGAGGGCTGGCCTGCTGCTTCTCTCAGAAGTACAAGGAGTTGTCTTTTAAAGAGAAATTTTTGAGTAATATCCGTATTCTCACTTTTTTTAAAAGGTTTTATTTATTTATTTGTGAGAGAGCGCACAAGCAGGGGGAGGGGCAGAAGGAGAGGGAGAAGCAGGCTCCCCACTGAGCAGGGAGCCTGACACAGGGCTCCATCCCAACCTCCATCCCAGGCTGGATCCCAGGGCCCTGAGATTGGCTTAACCAACTGAGCCACCAAGGCGCCCCTCTATAATCTCACTTTTCAAGGCAGCTAAAACAACCTACAATCCAACTTCCTTTTGAGCCACTAATTTACGCTATGATGGTAATTGATTTATTTTAAAAAAATACAAATTTACTGACCCTCTTTCAGATTTATTAAATCAGAATCTGAGGGAATTGATTTTGGAAATTTATTTTGGAACACGTTTTTCAGCTGAGTCCTTTGCTACAAGCATAGCATTTCTCCATTGGAAACCTCTGAAACTTGAACCCCCATGGTCTTCAAGATTTGGTTCTGTCATTGGCCAACAGTATGGTCTTAGGTCACTCTTTTCATCTCTGTAGATCTTAATTTTTGTATCTGTAAAGTGATACAGTTGCTCCAGGTAACCTCTAAAATCTTTTCCAAATCTATGTCCTGTCATGAGTCTATGTAGGACAATTCAAAAGCTTGTGTCTCTGAATCAGATTGAGATGTGATTATAATGTGCATTTCAATAGCCCTTCCACATCTTAAAATGCTTCCACTTTAGAGATCTCACCTGAGCCTGGTAGGGTTGAACAGTAGAAAGTACAAGTACTACCCTAGCCTTTTTACAGATGATAAAACAGGTTCAGGAAAAAAAAATAAGAGGATTCCCTCGAGGTTAAATAGTAAGTGGGTGCCAGACCAGAATCTTGGTGTTCAGATAATTACACTGTTACGTATTTACAAACATTTTTATCTGACCACAGTCAAAGTAACAGTATAAAACCAGTATGATCAAAATTTTACTTTTGTCTCACCTGTTTCCAGGAACAAGGGTAAAAACACAATTTTAAAAAGTGGTGATTATATTTTCAAAATTCGCTTAAAGTATATAAATTCACTTTATGAGTTTTTCTTATACCCTCCCATTTCCTCGCCCAGTCTTTGTCAACAAAGGCAATATTATGTGCTTAAAAAAATAGTTTCAGGTTTTTTCTGGAACCACAGCTAAACTACATTTCCCAAGCTCCTTGTAGACAGACTGGGGCCCCAGGACTGAGTTCTGGCTAATGGAATATGAGTATGAGGGACATACATCACTTGCAGAGGTGATCCGTAAAAACTCCCTATGCTGCATCATCCATTCTTTTTCCCGTTTCTGTAGTGGTTTAGGAGGCCATGAGCTGAAGATAGCATAGCTGTTACGTGAAATAATCTGGCTCCTTCCATGGATATAAGGAGTCTTGTCCCACATCCTCAGTCCCAACCCCATCAATCCCATTGGACGATCATATCATAAGAGTTAAACCAGTAAGTGTTAAACTACTGAGATTTTGAGGTGGTTTGTTACAACAGTTAAGCTATTCTGGCTACTAACATTCTTAAATTATGTATATTAGCTTTCTATTTTTCTCTAACAGTTGATAATTTATAGAATTATTTATTTATTTTTTTTTCGAGTATAGTTGACAATGTTACATTAGTTTCAGGTGTACTAGATAATCATTTTATGACCTTATAAGTCGTTTCTCTGCAAATTAAACATCATCCTTGACTTACCTCCTTCCAAAACAAAGCAAACACCTCAGAAAATTTCTTTAGGGTTATTGTGAGCTATTGCTTTTGAATTTTAATATCCTCTCTATCTCTATCTGTATCTCTGGCACCTAGGTCTAGGTGTAGAGACAGAGATAGCAAATATATGCACACACACACAACACATGGGTACATTTGTACATATAAACCCACAGAAATTACTATTATTTTATATAATGAATATTCATTTAGATTTGCCCACATATTTATTACTTTAATTGCTTTTTTATTCATTTCCATAATGGCAACTTTCTCTCTAATTTTCCTTCTGCCTAAAGAGCATCCTCAGAATTTTTTTGTAATAGGTCTACTGATAGCAAAATATATCTGGGTTTTTATTTTATTTTGTTTTGGTCAAAAAATTGTTTGATCTCTGTTCTTTTTTTCTCCCCAGCTTTATTGAGATACAATTGACACGTAACATCATGTAAGCTTAAGGTATACAGGGGTGTGCCTGGCTGGCTCAGTTGGTAGAGCATGCAACTCTTGATCTCAGGTTTATGAGTTTAAGTTCCATGTTGGGTGTAGAGCTTCCTTAAAAAAAAAAAAAAGAGTGTACAATGTATTTGAAACATTTATAAATTGCAAAATGATTATCACCATAGTATTAGCTACCACCTCCCTCCTTTCACATAGTTAACGATTTTTTTCTTGTGGTAAGAACATTTAAGATTACTCTCTTAGCAACAATCAAGTATTATTAGCTAGACAGTATTACTAGCTATAATCACCATGTAGTCCATTAGATCCCCAAACTTGTTGGTCTTAAAACTGGAGATTTGTACCCTTTGACCAATATCTCCCTATTTTCCCCACTCCCAACCCTGGTAACCATTACTTTACTCTCTGTTCTTCTGAGTTTATCTCTTTTAGATTCCACGTGTAAGTGATATTCTATTTCTTCTTCTGAGTTGTTATAGACAGTAAAATTTCCTTCTCTGCATGGCTGAAATAATATTCCATTGTATGTATATACTACATCATCTTTTCTATTCATCCATTGATGAACACTTGGATTTCCATATCTTGGCTAGTATAATTGCTGTTGCAATGGAAGTACAGATATTTTTCCAAGATCCTGATTTCAATTTCTTTGGATATATACCCAGAAGTAAGATTGCCGATTATATGATAGTTCTATTTTTAATTTTGAGGAACTGTGGCCATACTATTTTCTATAGTGGTTGTATTAAATGCATTGCCACCAACAGTGCCCTGGAATTCCTTTTTCTCTACATCCTCACCAATACTTATTATCTTTTGTCTTTTTTTCTTTTTTAAAGTAAGCTTTACACCCAGTGTGGGGCTTGAACTCATGACCCTGAGATCAAGAATCGCATGCTCTAACCTACTGAACCAGCCTATCTCTTGTCTTTTTGATGATAGCTAGTCTAACACATGTAGGGTGATATCTCATTGTGGTTTTGATTTGCATTGCCCTGATGATTAGTGATGTTGAGCACCTTTTCATATACTGACTATTTGTATGTCTTCTTTGGAAAACTTTATTTGGTTCCTCTGCCCATTTTTTTAATCAGGTTGTTAATCTTTTTGCTATTGAGTTGTATTCATTTTTTTTTTAAAGATTTTATTTATTTATTTGACAGAGAGGGAGAGCACAAGCAGGGGGAGTGACAGGCAGAGGGAAAGGCAGGCTGCCCCCTGAGCAGGGAGCCTGATGTGGGACTCGATCCCAGGATCCTGGGATCATGACCTGAGTTGAAGGCAGACGCTTAACCTACTGAGCTACCCAGGTGTCCCCTATTCATTCTTTATATATTTTGGACATTAACCCCTAATCAGATATATGATTTGCAAATCTCTCATTTAATAGATTGCCTTTTACTTGATTCTTTCTTTTGTTGTGTAGAAGCATTTTAGTTTGATGTAGTCCCACTTGTTTATTTTTGGTTTCTACCTCTGTTCTTAAAGGCTATAGAATTCTAGGTTGGCACTTATTTTCTTTCATATATTTCTTTCCTTTGAATATATTTCTTATCTTTGACATTCTTAGTTGTTGTTAGAAATCAACTCTCAATCTGTCCTTTCTCTCTCTGCTTTTAGAAATGTTCTCTTTGTCTTTCTCAACTTCCTTTCTTCCTCCTTTATTTCTTCTTTCGTTGTTTTTATGCCTTCTCTTGACTTTTTTCGCTTTCTTTGTTTTTGTTTTTAACTTTTTTTCTTTCCTTAATTTTGTATGTATTTAAACTCGGATTGGGATTTGTTGGACTTCTGGATTGTGCTGTTCTATTTCTTGAAAAGTTCTCAGCCAGTACTTTTTAAATTATCATTTCCTCCTCACATTCTCTATCTTATTTCTTTTTGGTTTTCCATTTAAACATGTGTTAAATGTTTTATTTCATTCTCTATAGGACTCCAACGAAGGTATGTCATGCCTTTTATAGCATTCTCTCTCTATATTCCCTCTATTGTATTATCTTTTCTTTGGACTTTCCATGCTTTATTCTGGATAATGTCTTCTGATTCATTTTCCATTTCATCAATTCTCTCTTTCAGCTGTTTCTTATCTGTTGTAAAGCCCATTCATTGAGTTATTTTCTAATTATGATTCTTTTAAAAATTTTGTATAACACTTTCTAGCTATCTGCCAAATTTTTCCATTTGAACCCTTTATTAAAAAAAAAATAGCTGTTTTATGGTCCATGTCTGATAATTCAGTATCAGAAGTTATTTTTGGTCTCTTTCTGCTATTGTCTTATTGATTCTTGCTTGCTTTGTTTTGTTTTCTCATGAGATTAGCTATTTTTGATTGTGTGCTGAATGTTGTATTTGAAAAATTATTGGTAGAAATTATTTTGGACCAAGATGATCTTACACTTTTCCAGAAAGGATTTTCATTTATTCTTACTGTCACTGAGAGGCACAGTCTGGGATCACCTTAATCCAGTTTAAGGATTTAGCATTTTCCATCACCTAAAACCTTGCTATAGGCAGTCTGAGGGCTAGTTTACTTCTGATTGACCCTTGTATTGAGAATGCTCAGCATTTGAGCTCAAAGTAAGTGGTAGTAGGTTCCTAACCTTGATGGCCTCTGGACCCCAACCAGTTTTAGGAACCGAGTTCACGTTAGACTTTCTAATGCCCATAGGAAGAAAGCAGCCTCGAATGTCAGGTTTGCTCTCAAGTAAGCTAATAAGGTTCATCTTCTCTAAAACTTTAGTCTGGCATGTTTTTATTCTTGTTAGATTATTATGATTGATATAAGAAGTGACAGCCTGAAGTGACCCTGGTTCTACCTTACCGCAAGCCTATGCTCTTATCTATACTCTCATGCTTTTCTCCAAAACTTGTGCCTCATGTACATTGTTCTATGTATATTTCCAAAACCAATTTCAGATCATTTTGTCACCTATATCTTAATATCTATTAAAATACAAGCAGAGGAGAGTTTCTACTTACAGTCGATTTGAGATAAACGATACCAACCACAGGCACAGTGATGCAGTGATAGAATAAGCTTTGGCATTAGAGAGCTGCGGGTTTTACCTCAGCTTCACCTTCTAACTGCTTGTGACCTTGGGCAGGTTGCTTATTCTCTCTAAACCACAGTTCGTCTTTCATAAGGACAAGTAAAGTCCAGTTTGGCAGACTCACGCCACCAAAGTATATTTCACTTATTTCAAGGCTTGAAGGATGCCTTTTGCTTTTGTGCTTCATAATCTTAAGAATATTTCAGAGTAAGAGCTCATTTGCTTAGCTACTATTATGCAAATACTCTAAATTTCAGTTATTATTAAATATATGTCTTTTACAAGACCCACTTATGGATCTTCTTTTGCAGTTTGAAATAGCCTTATTGGTTGAGTGTATAGGCTGATGAATTACTTAAAAAGAGGTATAAATGTGCTATACACAAACAGAATACCTGACACTTAAGATGGATTAAATGACTTCAGAAAATTAACTTGTTTGGGGCACCAGGGAGGCTCAGTTGGTTAAGGGCCCCACCCTTGATCTCCTCAGCTCAGGTCTCCATTTCAGGGTCATGAGTTCAAGCCCTGCCTTGGGCTCTGCGGTGGGCATGGAGCCTACCTAAAAATATAAATTAACTTGTTTATGTTTATTTTAAAAATCAGTTTTTGATTAAGATGCTTTCTTGTGAGTGTTAAGATAACTTAAGTTGGTTAAGTTAACAGAAAATCTGATTCCTATAATAAAATAGGTCTTGTGAGAAAAAACAAAGAGTAAAAGAGCTCCGGTTTCTTCCCTAAACTTTGTGAGTTAGATAAGATGTAAGCATTTATTTCTGCAGAGAAGCCAAAGTTGTGGAGAGAGTCAAATGTAAGGGAAGAGTTCAGTTTCAGAAGGAAGAATCCCAGTTTCTACTTTGTCAACTTTTGTTAAAATTTCTCTATGACAAAAGAACTGCCAAAAATTCTTGGGAGCACTATTCCTGACTGAATAACTATTACGAATCAGAGCTCAATACAAGGGAAGTAATATTAGAGATGGCTGAGTAAAAGCCATTCTTAGTAATTTTATACCTGGGGTCTTCTCACACTTGTACCTTCATTCACTTTATAATTGTCTCTGACTCCAAGAGACCTGAAGAAGACATTTGGCCAAACATGATTTTTAAAATTGCTTATTTCTCCTCCATCCCCCAACACGCTCACAAATTTAGGAAACCAAGGAGGCCTGGATCTAAGATACAAGTTCTACAAAATTCCCTAAAACACTTTATCCACACGCGTTCTCCCCACGCTGTACTCTCCACCTCTCCCACACAAACTTTTCCATTTGGCTTGGAAACTCATCCAGAAAGTGAGGATGGTGGCAGCGTTAGGTGCCATGTCAGAGTGACTGTAACGGTGTAACTAGTACCGTTACTTCGGGGGGGAAGAGGCACGCCATGGCTGCAGCCATGACCTTGATCTGGGGAGTTGCTTTCTCCTCCTGATTATCCCTTCCCAATTCTGATCCTCTTGTTCTCCTGAGATTTAGACAGGAAATCTTAGAGTTAGACCCTGTTCGAGGACCTTCACGTTTAATTTTGGTGGTAGCCCAAGACTAGGAGCCTATGCTATTCATTCCTTTAGTCATGGTTCATACATTCATTCGCTTGACAAATTTACCGAGTGGGTTCTTTGTTATGTGCACTTCGCTAAGATCTGAAGGTGTAGTGTTAAGCAAGACAGATTCATATTCTCATGGAATTTAAAATCTAGAATAGAGATTGGCAAACTTTTTTGACGAAGAGTCAGAGCGCAAATGTTTTCACCTTTGAAGCCCTGACAGTCTCTGTCATACCCACTCACCTCTGCTAATGGTGGAATAAGGGTAGTTGTAGACAACAAAGAAGTGAATAAGTGTAGTTGCAGTCTAATAAAATCGTACTTATGGACTCTGAAGTTGGAATTTTATATACTTTCCATGTGTCACAAAATATTATTCTTTCTTTTGATGTTCTTGAATTATTTATGTAATGACCATTATTTTTGCAGTTTGTACAAGGATAGGATGGGATGCCCGATTTCACTCATGGGTCATGGCTTACCAACTGGTCTGGAAGGAAAGATAGTAAACAAATGATTATTCTGATTAACACATGATTGGAAACTGTGATAAATAGGTGAAGAACAAGAACAGGGTGAGAAAGCATACCAGGGGGCCCCATCTAGATTGGGGGTGGTAATGGATGTTTAGGCTGAGATATAAAGGATGGCTGGGAATTAGTTCACTCATTCAGCATTCTGTGGCTGAAAGAAGCACTTTCTAACAAACTTCTTTGGCGGTATACAGTTTTTCAGTTTTTTGGTCCACTTCTCTACAATCCACCCAAACTTTTTGCCCTGTGTCTGTGCCTCACAGAATCTGGCCTTCTTTTCTTGTGTTGTTTTCTTCGCCAGAAAACAGCATTGATGTGTAAGAAGTTGAATCACAGTTGGGACTTAAATAAAACCAGTTATCACAGCATTTTAGATTTACAACATATTCTGAGGGACTAGGAAATAATAAAGCTGGATTAGGAATTGTATCCTGTGGAATGTCAAAGAGGATAAATCTGATAATTTTTCTGTATACTTAGAGCACTGGTCTCATTTTTTTGTTTTGTTTTTAAATTGGGGGGGGGTTTCTTTTGTCAGCTATTGTCAGGTTAGTAGCAAAAGCTAATGTTTGAAACGCAGAATTACTCGAAAACAGACCGAAGAAACAAAATCCACACTAGACTACCTTTAAACCAATAATCAGGGGGAAATGTGCTCATTTGTTTTAATTCCCATAGTGTTAGTACTCTGCCATAGGCTCTCTGCCCACCTAAAAAACTGAGCATAATGACTCGCTGGGCAGGGAAATGAATAGGCTTCATGGTTAGCATGAGTCTCCTAAAATGCCTCTTGTGCCTCCTTCTCATGACAGGGCTAGCTGCTTTTTGGCAATCAGCAAACGGCAGAAACAATTCTATCCAAAGTGAGTCATCGCTCCAGTGACCAGAAACGGGACTCTCCCTTGGGAGTCTCCTTTAGTTGTTATGTGTGTTTCTTGCTGTTGTTGTTTTGGATCTTTGGAAATCTTGCTTTTATGCTAAAATGCCACTGATTATTTTAGTCTTTAAATGATGCAGACTAGGCATGTGTCCTGGAAAACTTCAGCAGCTGCCAGGCTAATCTGAAACTTGGCAACCTGAATGAGGTGATTCGGCTGAACTCCACTGCTGGGCAGACTCAGACACAGACTGCCAGTGTCTACATGCAAACAGTCTACTTCATTTGTACCAGGCACGGCGGTAGGCACTTAAGTACGCTATCTAATGAATCTTGATGACAAAATATAAAGTCAGAGGGTTATTGAAATGTAGTCATTAAGAGCAGAGACCTGGTTCTAGACCACCTCGCTCATTGGTTGGACGTTTTGTGACCTTGGGCAGTAACGTGTGCAGCTCGGAGCCTTAGTTTCCTCATCTGTATGGTGGTAGAGATAGTTGTGATGGTTATAGGAGATAATTTTTGAAGTGCTTAGCACAGAACCTGGTACATGGTAAGCATTAAATACAGGACAGCAACTATCGTCCTCACTTAACAGACAGGTACCCGAGGTGAGACGTGCCCCCCTGCCTTGCCCACATTTACAAGGGTAGCGAGAGAGCTGAGATTTGAACTCAGTCCGTCTCAAGGGTCCTTGCACTTAACAACCACGCTATTGTCTTCCTCACTATCACCCACGCTATTATTATCTATAATTAATGGTCTCGACACAAGCCAAAGGAAATTCTTGCCAGACATACAATGCGGGGTGTGTACACAGGGCCACAGAGAATTATTTTTAGTCACAATCACAGACAGGAAGAAAAATCACTGTAAGTATGAGGAACTTTGGACACAGAATTGTCAAGATCTATAGCCTACACATTTGTTAACAAAGACTACCCCTCCCCCCCCACTCCACATACCATGGAAATAGATGATTAAAATAGATGCATGCGAAATAATTTATTTTTCATGAGAACTATTCACTGAAGTAGAACCACAACTCAACAACAGCAACAATAACAAACACTTCAAATCTTAACTCAGAACTCTTAATCAGAGCCCACTGACATCTAGAATACGCTTGATTGGGCTTAAAATTGACGAAGTCCTAGAATTCAAGTACGGTGTTTGGAGGTGTCTGAGTTTCAGTGTGTTTTTCTCAGGTGAGAGGCTATAACCACCATTAGTCCTTCCAGTCCAGTTACAGTGGTGGTTCCTCAGGAAGCCCCAAGAGCAGCTGGTTCCCATGAGGCCCCTCATCACTTTCTCTACTTACTGACTCTACTCCTGTGCCTGGTCATTCAAGAGGGCAGAGACATTTCATTTAGGATAAAAGTATCCAACACATATGCTCCATATGAGACAAGCAATTCTGGAGTTAAATTTTGATTTAAAGGCACTTATGATACAGTTCAGGAGTTGGTCAATGATAGCCTGCCCCTACCTGGTTTTGTAAATAAAGTTTTATTGGAACATAGCCATACTCATACCCACTAATTTATATATTGCTTATGCCCACTTTCCTGCTACAAGGGCAGAGCTGAGTAGTTTTGATGGAGCTTATGGGCCTCAAGGTCTAAAATATTTACTATCTGGCCCTTTCCAGAAAATGCTTGCCAACTTCTGATGTAGTTGAAAGAATCTTGGCATCATAATCAGGGTGAGCTTGAGGTCTGGCTCTCCCATTATGTGTGTGACCTTGCACAAATCATTTAATTTTTAACCTCAGTTTTTCATGTATAAACTGGGGGATTATTCCTAGTCACTTTGCCTGCTTTTTATAGTTCCTATCAAGATCAAACATGATAATGAAAGCAAGTGTTAAATGTGCATTATTTGTTTTATTAGGAGCAAGACCATCATCCCTAGTTTGTGTACACGTGGTAACACGTTATTTCTCAGAAAGGAGCAGAAAAAAATAATTTAAAAAAAGAAAAGAAAACTGAAGACAATAGCAAGTACATACTGTACCACAAAATGGCTACTCTTTGTGGAATTCCCCCCAAGGCAACTAATGATTAAGTGTTAATTTTCAGGGAGGAAAAACAAATATTTCATGAATAAATTGCCAAAAAATGAAGTACTAAGTAGGAATAACAAGCCCTAAACACATTTTCTCATTCAAAGGTCTGTTCAGGAGCAGCACCTGGGTGGCTCAGTTGGTTAAGTGTCTGCCTTTGGCTCGAGTCATGATCTCAGGGTCCTGGGATCAAGCCCCGTGTAGGGTTCCCTGCTCAGCGGGGAGTCTGCTTCTCCCTCTCCCTCTGCCCCTTCTCCCTCTTTCTCTCTCTCAAATAAATAAAATCTTTAAAAAAAAAAAAGTCTGTTCAATTGAGATTTTGCCCTTGATTTTAGGCCTTGCTGTTCACGGTCAGAGATAAGGAAAAGCTGAGATAGTGTGGCTTATGAAATATGAGTAGAGTGGCTAACTGAACATAATAATAAAAAAAGAATGAAATATTAGAACTTCTCAGCTTCTGAACTTTAAAAAATGTCTTATATTTGTGACTATCTTTAAAGAATGCTTGAAATTTAAAAAGGAAATGGTGTGGCCTATGTACCAATTTTTGTGAATAAGAAATGAATCACATCTCGACTCAAGATCTGCTTAAGTTAAAGGAAAGTTTTGAAATTTCCTGAAAAAGATTTAAATAATATTCATCCCTTCTTTTCCTACAATTCAAGCATTACTAGAAAAATTAAAAGTACATATTTTTTCTCTTTAGTGAATTATACCATGATATATTCTTTTAGCTTCACTGAAATAAATGAGTGGTTGTTATTTCTCAATTATTTAGGTCTATCAATGATATGTAGTTTTTTTTAAAGATTTTATTTATTTATTAGAGAGAGAGAGAACACGAGGCAGGGGGAGAGGGAGAGGGAGAGGAAGCCCGACGTGGGGCTCGATCCCAGGACACCCAGGTCATGACCTGAGCCAAAGGCAGATGCTTAATTGACTGAGCCACTTAGGAGCCCCAATGTTATGTAGTTCTGAACCCAATAATACTTGAAGTTACCTTCTTCTTTGCCTTTTAGAATAGGGGTACAAGAAGACCTAATCAGGGAGAAGGGGCTCACTTCTGGGCAAGAAAGAGTTAGTAATCCGGGAGTTGACAGGGTGCTTGCAGATTTAAGCATTTCTGAAACAAACTCTACGAATATGAGCTAGATTACAACCAGACTTTCCAAGCAGTTAAGCTATTTGCAAATACACTAAATAATTTTGATGACCAATTTCTATTTTCATATAAAAGGGGGACCGGTGTAGCATACTGGAAAGAAATAAAGTGGGCTTGGATCTTGTGTCCATCTTGAGAAATTTACTTATTGGAAGATAATAACGTGTCTCAAAGAGTGGAGGGAGGGTTGGAGAACTACTCTCAAAAACTGACAAGTATCAAGTCAGTACTCAAGGAGCAGAGAGCGGGACTCAATTGAGAGCCTCAGCAGGCCGCTCCTGGGGTAGCAACAAGCTCCAAATGTTTTCTCTAGCCTCATATTACTTCATTCGAGTGCAAGCCTTGGAGAATGAATCCATGTAGCTTGGGTTCTTTGTCTCACTCACCCTTGACTAGGGGTAAGGTGGAGCACTTTGAAGATAGTGCTCTAAGAGACAGCTAGAATCCAAAGGAAATCAGATGCTATGAGCAAAAGAAAAGGATCTGGAGCTGAGGCCTCCAAAACAGTAGCAAGGAGGTCATGCCTGCCTCCTCAGGTTGTTGAACATATCAAAGGCAGCATGGTATTTAAAATATGGATCACAGAGAGTTCCACTTGAAAACAATAGCTGAATAGTGGCCTCAATCTAGCCTCTTTTCACTAGTTGAGAGCATAAAAAGCATACCGCCAAAGGGGGGAAAAGACTTCCTCTTCCTTCTTCAAGGCAGAGCTAGCTTTTGTCGCTTGAAACAGAAACTACTTGAACACAGCTAGGAAGACTTCAGTACCTGTTTCCATCACCACTGCCATCTTTCTGCATTCACTTCAAAATAGGCCATCCCCCCAAAAAACCAGGTGGGACAAAGGGGTCATGAGACTCTGAGACACAATTCTGAGAGCCAGTAACCATTTGTTTCATTTTGTTGGATTGGGAAGTCAAGTTCATTTATAAGCGAGGCCTCATAAGCGACGGTGGAGGCAGAAAGAACACTTGTAGTCCTACAAATTAGGAATCGGAGATTTTCTTCCACTCCATCAATTGATAGCATCAGAGGATCAGCCAGCGGGGATAGCAGAGTGACAGTCACCAGAAATCAGGACTTAGAGAACCTTAGCTGGTCTGTACGCTGACCACTGGTCAGTAACAGTGACTGGACCAGCAACAGGCGGAGAGCAGGTAGAACCAATAACGAGCCCTTTTGTTTTGCAAGTACTGGATCCGGGAAGCTCTCCTTTCATTAACACAGAAGGGTAAAGAAATGTGCCTGTGGCCTGTGAAAGCCGTTGCGGAACCAGGCGAAGTTACTTTGAGGATCAGTGAGGTGTTGTATGGCAAGTACTTTAGGCCTGGGAAGAAACACTGAGTACAATAAGGAGGCTCGTCCAGAAAAAGCAGCAGCGGAGCAGACCTCTGAAAACGACCTCTTGAAGGATTCCGAGGACATCTCAGAAAATGGTTGGGCGTGAAGAGAGAGCTCTATATCCTCTATAAACTGGCCTCCGTGGCAATTCAGGCAGGATCCACTTCATACGATGTCGACATTTATAAGAGTTCTGTCTGCTCTGTGAACTCTGGCCGCCTCTGTTCATTCTTGCCGGGGCTCCTGGGCAGGTGCTTCGGGACCTCTGCTCTACCCGTGTCTAGCCATTCTCACCCAGGCTCTGTGTAGGATTTTATTGGGTTGACTACCAGCACCCTTCAAGTGGTTCCATATGCCAACCCTGGCGTAACTACCCTTTCCACTGATCCTTTCCTGAGGGTTCCAAGTCTTTTCAGACTTTTAATCTGGGTTCCTGTGTCTTTTCCCCCTTGGCTGCTCGTGGCCTAATAGCCTTTCTTCCCCCTGTGGCTCTGTTTCATAGCCCTGCTCGAAAGCAGATGCTCTGGCTCCTTCCACAGCGAACACTGCCAGTTTCATGGCATTTTCTTGCTGCTTTTGGCTGTAACTCTCAACTTTCCAAGGCCCGATTGTAAGACACCATGTGGGATAGACCCAAGAGGAGGGATATGGTGGGTGGGGGAAGGGCATGTTGTGGAGAACATGTGAAATGAGACTGAATTTATTCTCAAGGCATAAGTCACATTTTTCTATCAGCTTGGTTTTTGCACAATTCAGATGTCAATCGATTAAAACGAACACTTTCCCTATGGGATGGGAAGAATATTTTTCAGTGGAGATTGTCCTTTTAAGGAATGCAATTCGAGGGGCCTGCTTTTGGCAAATGTTCTGCCTTTAATCGTTGCTTCTGTTTACCTTCCAGTCAAGAGGCAGTCTGCCATCTCCCTGCACATCACCTTCCCATTGGTTCCAGCTGCCTCTGCAGTGCCCATACCGTGTTCCTGACTTTCCATTTCGGATATGGACCGTTTTACTGTTAGAACAGGAGAATCTTTGAATGTACATGCTTCCCTTTTCCCTCCTCTCCCCCATAGGCGAAGACCTCTTCTATGAAAGAAGACCCAGTGGATGGGTCAGTAATTTTAAAAATGGACATCAACTGACCAGGTCAACTCTTAAGAAATGATGGTGACTACCCACTGACTCTTTATTGTAAAGCAAAGTGGAGTGAGAGAATCACCACTGAAAGCAATGAGGAGGGTCAAGACAGAGAATGGCGGTCAGCCTTCATGATGTTGGGTGTACCCCTTCTCTGGGTTGTAGCTCTCTACCAGTGGTTCTCAAGTGGGAACGGTTTTGCCTCTCAAGGGATGTTTGGCAATGTCTGGAGGCAGTTTTATTTGTCACAACCGTGAAGGGGTATGTTACTAGCATCTGGTGGGTAGAGGCCAGTGATGCTCCATACATCCTCTAGTGCACAGGACAGCACCCCATAACAGAGACTTCTTTAACCCAAAATGTTAATAGTGGTGAAGTTGATACACCCTCTATATCTCTAGCTGCTTACGGCCATGATTAGGTCCTGAGAGACTTTATCGTTAGTCCCTTGGGGAGCTTTCTCCCCATGAATTAGATCATTTATCACTCACCCCTTAAGCTTAGAAGCAAAGTCAATTCTGCGAAGCAAAAAGGAAATCACTGAACTCGGTGCCCCAGTATAATTTTGACTTTCTGTCCTATGACTCCTTGGAGCCTGCAATGGCTCCTCTTGGTTTCCTGGAGTCAAAAGTACCTCCTAAGTTGATCAGCTCAGATCCCAACTAGAAAGGAAAGAAAGAGAAAGACATAGAGCATCTCAGTTGTGTGCATGTGTGTATATACTATGTCTGACAGATACACACATATAGGTCATATATCCGTATAAATCATAGGTATGTATTTATATACATGTCTTTATATTTTATACTTTCTTTAGTGCTCTGCCCGGCCCCTACTCTGCCCTGCAGACCTCATTCTCTCCCTTCTCCTCACCGCTGGTCATTGTTTCTCAATACCGTGTCCCACAGAGCACACAGAGCCCCTCTCCGAGGTTGGTTCCAAAAGGAGGAAAACCTTTCAAAGAGGCATTGTGTGACATTTTAAGTTGGCCAGTCGTCTCAGGTACAGAAACTCACAGGCTCCGTGTTGTTCAGTATTAGTGTAATTTCATCACAAAACCATGGTCAGTATTTCACCTTTATCATTTCAATTCTTAATTAGGCAGAGTTACTATAAAGAATAGGAGAGATGATGTTTATAAATCCTTTTGAGACTTAAATTAAAAGGTCTTATTTCTATTTAGAAATATTCTTCATCATTATTTTTATGATTTCTCTATGTGGGTCTAGTTTGTGGTTCTCTAACCCAAGGAGATGGAGTAGCAGGACATCTGCTTTGAGTAAACAGAAGTTCACTGGATAAGCTACGATGATTATCGATAGGAGGCTAACAAAACATCAGGGGGCAGGTATTGCTTATCCTCTAGCCAAAGCTCAGTGGAGGCCATGACATAGGACAAGATCTGCAGCCAGAGCACACGTGTTCTCTGGAATTGATTTTCCTTTACTTATTTGCCTATATTCACGGATTTCCTATTTTAATAATTATAGTAATGAGGGAGTAGGGCTGAGAAATGTATATATTTTATCTTGAGCTTTTCTTTTTTTATTCAAACTTGAGGAGAAGCAAAATGGCTCTGACCTAATGATAAACTTGTTGGAGAGTCCAATGTCCTGGGGTAGGTAATACCTGGCCTCCTTCCCTCCCTTCCAAGCTACATTCATACGTGCCCCAACATCTGCCCATCCGGGTGTTATGTAGGTGGGTGTGCTAACACTTAACACCCGCCACATGAATGGAATCGATCTCTATAGTGGCTGAAAAAAAATATGTATTTAGTTTACATCTGTTGATTTGCTGCAGTTTATAATTATTATTTCACTTTATTTTTATTTATTTTATTTTAATTCACAGGAAGTCTCTTCTTCGGTGAGCACTAATAACTAACGCGAGACTATGTAGAATAGTGGAAATAATATGGGATGGGGATATGGAAAATAGGTTCCTGCTTGGTTATTATCTAGCTCTGTGACCTTGGCCAAGCCATTTTTTTACTTTGTGCCTTAGTTTCCTCATCTATAAAATGAGAGAGATGGGCTAAAAATCTTCTACAGTGTTTCCAGAGTCACAACTCAAAATTCTATAGCTTTAAACTGTAGATGAGATATACATTTCACAGGGATATGACAGATATTTATAATTTTGGCTTTTTGAGTAGAAGAAAAATCTTGACAAATCCTCAATTATGTAATGTATCTCATTCACAGGCACACACAGAAAATCCCCAATCTTGAGACAATTGGTTTCACTTAAATGTTCATCCATTTCCATGCCCTCCTCCAGCTCCACACCCATATTATGTTTATGACATAGTTTGAAGCTATTTGCCATGTGTCCGCTAATGAAAATTTACAGAGGAGAGCGCTTTCTAGAATCTACCCATTACGATTATAAAAATAAATTATTCTGTTGTATAAAAAGAGGGAAAAATAATGGGAGGTTTACATGAGAAACTTCAAAGTCTAATGGAGGAAGAAGGCAGGATGTGGTTCTATTTGTTTAAAACTGTTTAACTTTTTAGGTCCAAGGAGTGATAGGAATACCAAAAGGAATGAGTTCCAGGAGGAAGAGAAACTTTTGATGGTTGGCCTAATAAAATAAAACTACACATTAGTGAAACTGAATTCAAAGATGATTCCAACGCTGCTGCGTACAGATGAGCCTTGTCTCTGGATCTCATCCAAGCCCAACGGCTGTGGACACTGTAACCACCATGTGTTATCCGCAAACCAGATCGTCTCTGTGCCGTAAAGACCAGCCAGCTTTCTTGGCCAAGCTGCTGCCATAAAACACACTACTGATTTGGTTTCTCATGTTTTTTTTAAGGATATTACTCTTTGCAGCGCAGTGTACGTTTGGTCTCAGATTGTCCAGAGCGCTATCACAAATGACTGGTTGATGAATGTTTTAACCAGAATCAGGTCGCATTTTGTCAGGTTGTTGGTGTCACAGCAAATCATCACTTTACAACGCGGACTGTTTTGTTTTTTTTCTTTCTTTCTTTCTTTCTTTCTTTCTTTCTTTCTTTCTTTCTTTCTTTCTTTCTTTCTTTCTTTCTTTCTTTTTTTAACTTTTCAGTGTTATGCAAAAGAATACAAAGTGCAGTTAAACACTCTCATTAGGAATAATCTGCCTTTAACAATTTACATGCATCAGCTGCCTTTTGATATCGGCTGTGAAAAGCAAAAGCATCATGGGATCTCATAACAGAACTGGAAAACTAAATGTCAGAACTGCATTTTTGCGCTCGGCTAGAGAGATGCCCGCCTGGTATAAAATACCTACATTCCAACACCTAGTGTTTCCTTTGGAGACTTACAAAGAGTTAATACAGCTTGTTTGGCATCAGATATCGGTATAATGGGCTTTTACTGAAGTAATTAAAATTTGTTTATAATTAATACAGATGAATTGGTTTCTGCACAATAATAGTTAGGAGATTAACAAAGGCCACATTTTGGCAACAGGACTACATTCTTTTCCAAGTGCTGTGGGACCTTATCCAATGAATGTCTGTCCAATCCGGCTGATTCTTCAGAGATGCCATATGGCACGGCTATGCATTATGACTTTTTTTTTTTCTAAAAGGCAGCCATATGACATAACTGATCTTTAAAACGTTGTCAGAAGGCATTACCTGGGTAGGCTTCGAGCTGCTTTCCAAAAACTTAGCAAGCACAGGGGCTATTAATTATGAGCAAAAGAAATGAGCACACACACACTGGAAACTTGGCATTCTTTCCTCTCTGGTCACAACTGATCATGTCTCAAGCCTTCCTAACTGGGGAAGGAAGGAGGCTTTTTTTTTTTCTTTTTTTTAACTTCCAAAAGTCAAAAAATATATATTCCTCTTTAAAATATGTATTTAGCAATTTCATTATAAAATGTCTCTGCACTTGACTCTAACAGGTAAGTACTTTGCCATCTGTATTTTTACCATGTTCACTGCTTTAAAAAAATGCTATTTACAGCTAAAATTTTTCAAAACACTGTTTGGGGTACCATGATTGAAAGAAAAAGAGTTTTCTAGTTGTGGTGGTGGTTGATTTCTAGCTGACATCTATACCCTCTGGATTCAATTTTGGGTGGCAGAAAATGTAAATAGCTCAAATATTTTCTCTCTGATTTCCTCAGAAAATTAGTTGGTGCAGGGGGGAACATCCATTTTAAACTTTCCATTTTTGTATGTGTGCTAAGAACAAGTTGATGTATTAGTTTCCTTTTATAAACACCCTACTGAAATTTGCCGAACTCCATAGAGGGGGGAAGAAAAGGGAATCGAGAAGAAGTCCATTAAGTCAGTGGGGTCCCTGCGGCTGCAGCACCAGTGAGAACTGCCTCTGGCTTGGGTGCTCACCTCCTAACCTACTGCTACTCCGTATCTGTGCTGATATTGTTTACTGGACCTCTCCATCTGGGTCTCCAATTCAAGGTGTGTGAAATCAAACTCTCTCCAACGGGGACCTCCCTCAGTCTTCCTCTTTTCTGTAAATATCAACTCCGCCTTTTCAGCAAAATCAGTCCAAAAACCTTGCAGTCCTCTTTCATGCCTCTTTCCCTCACAGCCCCATCCAACCCACCAGCAGATTCTGTTGAGCTCTAACCTCAAAACATATCCTAATTTACCTTCTTCCTTGCTACTTCCACTGCTAGGGGTCTAGTCCTGGGCACCGTTATCTGTCTCCTCTGTTACTGGACTTGTCCCCCGTGTCCCTGTTTCCACCACTCTGCGCCTGCTGTTTCCATGGCTGAAGTCCAAGTGACCTTGTCAAAGTAGATGTCAGATCATGTCACTTCCCTGCTCAGACTCCTCCTTCCATTGGCTTTCCAAGCCCTCACCAGGCCTCACTCCATTTTGTAAGGAGTCTCCTCTTTCTTTTCTAAACTTACCCCTACACTCAGCCTTGGCTTACTCCTGTTCCACACTCACTGACCTCCAACAGGGCGTGGCTGAAGCATCCAGCTCCTGCCTCAAGGCTTCTGCACTGACTATTTATTCTTTCAGTGATGTGTTGGAGTGGGGTCCAACTGGCTTGTGAGAGTCCATGTTCAATTGTCATGGACGATGACAGCAGTTGTTAAATCAGTGGTAGCTGGAAATCGGCCGAGGTGGGAGTATTTATACCTAGGACATGGGCAAGCTCTAAAAATCGGGTCTCCTCATCCCACTGAGAAGCTGTTGTTAAACGCTAACCAGAATCCCACAGTGCTCTGTCTTCCTAGAGTGTGTGCCTCTTACAAGAGCACCTCCCCTCCTTCCTCACCTTCTTCAGGTCGTCATGCAAGACCTTAGGAATGAGGCCTCCTGTGGGGACATTCTACATTAAAATCGACTCATATGTCCCTTTGACAAGCCCCAACTTTCTTTGGAGCACTCCCTTACACTTTGGTATGACAAGATTTTTTCAGTTAATCTTGTACTTTTCTGCCTTTGCCCTGGAATCAGCCATTTTCAAAGGAGTTCTTGTTCCTTTCATCCAGAGAATGGGACTTATTAACCACGTGTTTTCATTGTTATTAAGGTGTCATTTCTTCTAGGTCTTTTCAGCAGACAGGACTGGGGAAAAAAGGAATTGCATATGAATCATAAACGTATGTATGTGTGTGTGTGATACATATATATGTGATACATATGATACATTATTTATATGACATATATAAATCATCAAGATTTTTGGAACACACATTATATACGTGTGTGTATATGAGATGGGTGTGTATAAAATCACGAATTAATGATAACTAATTCCAAATTAAGACCAAAGGGTTCTTCCTTATTTTCCATCACAGCATATTTTTATCTTCTATCTCGCATCGTGGGAACCCTACCTCCTAAGGATATGAGCATCCTTAGTCCTTTGGTCAATCCTACAATACATACTAAAAATAGTTGCAGAATCACTGTACCCATGCTTGTCTGGAAACAAAAATAAAACTTCTAGGTAGATTTCAAGGTTGGTTTGAAGTTCTTTTTGACTTTTATAAAATGAAGATTAATAATTAAAGCACTGTGTTCAAAAGCTATTCAGTTTAGTTCTTTATTACACCTCTCTCAAGGTGTTAGAGCATTTATTGGAAATATGTTTAGGGTCTTTTGTTTCTGTGTCTATACAGTTTGGCATTGTTACCCTTCCATTTTGTTGGTTTAATTTTAAATTTTGAATATGTAAAACATTAACGTGGTTCTAAAAGTCACAACCCTACAAAAAGGGTACTTAGAGAACCGTGGCTCCCTCTGCTATCCCTGTCACCCCATTCCCAACTACCCTTTGTGAGAAATCAGTTTCAGTAGTTTCTGACTGATTTATTCTTCCTGAGTTTTCATTTGTTTGCAAAAATAAACATATGTGGGTTTTTTAAAATTCTTTCTTCTTCTGTAAACAAAAGACTATATACTTCATGTACACTTTTCCACACTTTAAAACATTTTTTAAAACACTATACCCTAGAAATCACTTCATTTCAGTTCACATAGGTGTTCCTCACTCCTTTTTTTTTTTTTTAACAGCTGTGTGATACTCCACAGTGTGCCTGAAGGATAGTTTACTCAAGCAATCTACTACTTATAGGCACTTATTTCTCATATTTTGCAATTACATATAACGCTATAATGATTAAGTGCAAAATTTTAAGAGTTTGATTTTCTTAGTTTAAGATCATTGACAAAATGTGCGAAAGCTTGAAAGCCATGACTTCCAGTCATTTATATCATACTGTGAACGCATGATACATCAACAACCCCTCGTGGGGAAGACCTCAGAGAACAGCAGCATACTCGGGAGTGGGAGTGTGTGGGCCTGTATGTGGGTGGGCGTGGGTGGGCGTGGGCGGGCGTGGGCACCTGCGTGCGTGGGCACCTGCGTGCGTGGGCGTGGGCATGTGCAGGCATCGGCGTGGGTGTGTGGGCGTGGGCATCTGCGTGCGTGGGCGCGGGCGTGTGTGGGCATCTGCGTGTGTGGGCGTGGGCATGTGCTTGTGCATGTGGTGCACAGGGAATAACCAAGACGGGATTCGGGGCAAAAATAGGGCAGCTGGAAAGGCTTGTTTCTTCTACTTTGAAACTGAATTTAAGCCTGGTTTGTGGTAGATATTTCTGTTCATTCAACAAATGCTATGGGAAACTTGGACTTTTCTAGGCGCTCTTCAAACCTCTGTGATGCAGCCGTGGACAAGAGGGACCAAGGTATTTTGTTATGGTTATCGGACTCGTGGTTACCAGAGGTGGGGGCAGGAGTGGGATAACTGGGTGAAGGTGGTCGGAAGTACAAATTCCGGTTATAAGATAAGTAAATACTAGAAATACAATGTACAACATGATGACTACAGTTAACGGTGCTGTATGGAATATTTGAAAATTGGTAAGAGACTAGATCCCAAGAGTTGTAATCACAGGGAAAAAAATCATTTTTTTTCCTTCCTTCCTTCCATCTATATGAAGTGATAGATGTTAGCTAAACTTATCAGAAATCATTTCACTATAATGTATGAAGGTCAAATCATTGTGCTGTATACCTTAAACTTATATAGTGCTGTGTGTCAATTGTATCTCAGTAAAACCTGAGAAAAAGGAAGAGAGACAAAAGCTGTGTTTGCATTCTACCGTAGACACAAACAATAAATAAGTACACCAATAAATAAATACACAATTTCAGATAGAGTATATCTGTATGAAAAAGACAGCATGACTCAGAGGAAAGAAGGAGACGTTATTTTAGGTAGGCTGCTGGAGAACATCTTCTGTAGAGAGAGTGTTTGAGCAGAGACCTGAGTGATGTGAAAAAATATAAACAAACAAAAGTTTTTAAAAAAATTAATCGAGGCAGAGACGACAACCAGAGCAAAGGCACAGAAGTGGGAATGCTTTTGCTCTTAGTGGCTTCTAGGAACTTGAACCCAAATGAAGGAGAGGAGGGGTCTGTGAGGAGGCAGGTGAATGATCATTTAGGGTAAGGAGTTGGATTTTGTTCTGAAACTATTAGCAAAGGTTGGCCATTCTTCCTTCAGTATTTAACCTAAAAAAAAAGGTGGGGGGGTGCAAATAAAAAAAATTTAAGATGAGATTTCTTAAAAGAACCTAACTGACTAGTAATAACCATTCCTGCTAAAGGCTTAGAAGATATTAAAATTCCTTGCTTTCACAGAAAATATTTAGTATGGTTACAAAAATGAAGAGGCATGCCAGATTGCCTTTGAATATGAAAAGTTAGTGCTCATCGATATAGATGTTGACTCTCACATGTATGTTCAG
This sequence comes from Eumetopias jubatus, assembly GCF_037043125.1. Taxonomy (NCBI): domain Eukaryota; kingdom Metazoa; phylum Chordata; class Mammalia; order Carnivora; family Otariidae; genus Eumetopias; species Eumetopias jubatus. The sequence continues at coordinate 151,113,306 of NW_028274810.1, read as the reverse complement.
TTTGGACTATATGCAGGGCAGATCCTGGACTAATGCAGCAGTTCTCAATGTGTGGTTCTTGGACTAGCAATACATCAGCATTACCTGGGAGCGTGTTAGAACTGTGTATTTTTGGGGCCTCATCCTAGAGCTACTAAATCAGAAACTTGGGGAAGGGGGATAGGAAGGGGGAGCCATCTGTTATAATAAGTCCTCCAGGTAGTTTTGATACTTGATTCAGTTTGAGAACTACCAGGCTAAAGGAAGTATTTTCCATTCATTCATTCAGCACATTTTCATCGATTGCTTATTATGTCCCTGGTCCTTTCGTAGGTACTGGTATATAGCCGTAAACAAGGCAAACTAGGTCCCTCCTGGCAGGGAGTAAGCATATTCTATCAGCTGGGTCTGAACAGAGAAACATGAACTGCTTTCAATATTCAGAACAGAGGAAATTTAATACAGGAATTGATGACACAGGAAGCGAAGGGCTGTCAAGACAACAGGCCACGAGAGAGAGAATGAGGCCAGCTAGAGAATCTCAACGGCACCAAGTCACTCTTACCCCTGGGCTGGAGCACAAAGGGAGATGGTGTTCTCAGAGCGCAGGGGTCAAGAAAATAAGAAAAGTAGAAAAATAAGAAAAAAGTACTTGCTAAAAGATTAATTGAGGATGTGGTCTAATCATCTTCCAGAGCATTAAGCCAACCTGAACAGAAAGGTATTTTCAGCTTTGAAGAGTTGTTCTTATGCATGCAGAATTATAAATTGGGATTTATATTATAAATTTATATATAATATATATAAATATTTGTATATAATTTATAATTCTGCATGCATAATTATGTACTAGATCTTGGGATCTAGTCTCTTACCAGTTTTCAAATATTCCATACAGCACTGTTAACTATAGTCACATCACCTGGCAGGTCTGTCAGTAGGCAGCTGGAGGGGCAGAGAGGTGAGTGCTGCCTCAGATCCAAGGCCACCTGGGCAGAGAGAGATGGGGAACTGTGTTTTGGCTCTTCTCTTCTTTCCACTCTCCCACCAGTTACTTCTAATTTTCCTAGCCCCTTAGGAAACCTGCTGGCAAGGGGCCTGGGATGCCCAGCCTGCTGGGGACTGTCCGCTGAGATACAGAGCTGAACAGAGAAGGCTGGAGAACCGAGAGGATAAGCTGCCCAGCATCACCGCCCGTACGTTCTAGGGGATTTAGAGTCTTGCCCAACTCCTCTGCCTAGGCTGTTCTTTGCACCTACCTGTAATTTTCAGATAAAAGTTGAGAAATATTTTAAACTTGCACAATATATGAGAAGCCTGAGTAAATGAAAAACAGGGAGTATGGCAGGGAAAATAAAAGTTCTAGTTTTTTTTTCTGTCATTGTAATACATTTGTAGTCTCTCCTAAATGAATGAGATATTTAGCATGAAAAGATGTTCATGTGCAAATAGAATAGGTGGATTAATTATACCACATTTACTATCAATTCATTTTTTAATACTGACTACAGTGATTTAAGCTTTCAAAAAGCTAAGCGCTCACACAAATCATGTCTCCAGAGACTGTGTGCTTTGTGCTGATCAATAATTATTCTGTTAATTATGGAGATATAGGGAAAATTAGGCCATTTATAATTCTGCATGCATAAGAACAACTCTTCAAAGCTGAAAATACCTTTCTGTTTAGGTTGGCTTAATGCTCTGGAAGATGATTAGACCACATCCTCAATTAATCTTTTAGCAAGTATTTTTTCTTATTTTTCTACCAAGTATATTTTGATTTTGGAAGAATAAAAACTAAAAATTGCTATCAACCCAAATAATTTTTTTCCTATTGGGCTTCTACCCACCTTGAAGACATTTTCTGTGAAGGGATCTTTTATTCATTGAATAAATATTTAGCGCATGCCTCTCTAGTGCAAAATATTGTGGAGGATAAAAATCCTTTTACGAAGAATGAAGCTTGTACACAGAGCAGTCTCCAAGGCTGGGTTCGAACAGCCCCGTTGGTCAGATGGGCTCCACTTGTTAGATTTGTGACCTGACTCTGATTAGTTAAATTATCTGAGTGCATTTCTTTCTTTGCAAAAGGGACTTGCCATATCTATCTCACAAAGGGCTATGAGAATTAAGAATAATATATGTTTCTGTGGGTCTAATGCTGTGTCTGGAATACAGTGAATGCATTTATAACACTAAGTGTTAGTTCCCTTCCTAAATGTTTTTGCATACAGTCTCTCTCCTTAGATAATGGCATTTATTTATATTTCTTCTCTTATTCCACCTAAGCCCCCTCTGTACCTTTCTTGTGGTCACCCTATATTTTTCACTCTCAGAATAATTGACTGCCATTGGCAGCTAATTATCTTGGGGAGAAAAACTCTCTCTCACTCATGTTCTACTCTGACATTGGCTTCATTCATTCAAAAATATTTATTGAGGCTCCGCTGTGTTCTAAGCACTCTTCTGATGGGTCTCCTAAAATATCTTCTCACTCAATTTTTTGATATTTTCTCACTCAATTAAAAAGGTGTGTCAGCAACCACTCGCTAAGTGTATTCTATATGCCAAGTTTGTTCCCACAGCGGGAATACAACAGGGGACAAAAAAAATCTTTGCCCCCATGAAGCTGAAACACTAATTAGTAAAGACCAACTGATCAATTAACAGCCAATTCTAAAATGTGCCATGTAGCCATGAGAACTTTGAAGGCAAATCAAGCAGGATGGAGGCACTGCGGGGGTGGTGTGTGAAAACCTGACTCTTGGGCAGAAAGCAGAATGAAGAGGGAGAGTAAGCAGCGGGAGCATCTGCAAGAAGAGAGGCTGCAGGCAGTGGGGAGGCCAAGGGCCATGAGCGAAGGCCAGGACAGGGTCGGCCTGGGGGTAGCGGAGGCTGCTGGGAAAGAAGGTGAATAAGGAGCAAGGGTATCGTGAGGGGACGGGGACTGAGCGGGAGTGGGGCCAGTTGCTACTGGGCCTTGCCAGCCAACGTGAGCACTCTTCATTCTGTGAGAAATGAGGGGTGGAGAAGGGCATTTCTGACTTTTATTTCCTAAGGAACCCTATGGCTGCCTAGAGGAGGAAAGTCTGCAAGAGGCAGGCATGGAAGCAGAGAGGGGGCATCAGGGATCAGAGCTGGTGGCTTGTGCTAAAGGAAATGTGGATGTATTTTCAAGGTGGAGCCCATAGGATTTGCTGAAAATTATATATGGAAGGCGGGAGAAAGAAGGCGGACATGACTTCAAGGGTTTTAATTTGAGCAACTGGGGAAAATCCCTTGCAGAGTGTAGACTCTGGTGAAGGAGAAAGGCACTGAACAAGTAAACCCAAATGAATTGAATTGACTAACCTGATGGGTGGTGGTAGTGGTCGGGGGCAGGTGGTCAAGGACACTTGTCCAGGAAGTAGTATTTAGCCTGGGACCTGAAGGATGAGTGAGAGGTAGCTGGGGGTGAGTGTCTGCAGGGGTGGTGTTGGTGAGGGGAGGCAGTGGACGCAGTGGAGGGCACGGACATATGCAGAGACCCTGACCCAGACAAGAGTTTTATAATCCATCCGACTGTAGAGTAGGCTCAAAAGGAGCATCCGGCTTGGCTAGTTCATTTGTATCTCCTCTACTGATGCCTAATTTTTGCCCAAGTTCACATAAGCCAAAGGTCTTTTGTTTGTTTGTTTCTCATTCAGCAAAATTCCAGTTTTAACTTCTGGTTTATATAGCTTTCTTATTTAAATAACACAATCATTTTTACTTTGAGAAATTAAAAAAAAAATGAAGTTCAAAGAACAATGAAACACTTAGACACCCACCATGCAGAATCAATAGCTAATAACCATATTGCTTTCCGGTTTTTTCCTTTTTATTTTTAAATTGGATTATTTAATGTTTTAGATTTTTAAAAATTCAAGTATAATTAACATATTAGTTTCAGGTATACAAAATAATGATTCGAAAATTCTATACAATACTCAGTGCTCATCAAGATAAGTGTGCTCTTAAACCCTCCTGTCCAGTTTACCCACCCCCCCATCTCTTCCTGGCAACCACCAGTCTGCTCTCTGTACTTAAGTTTGGTTTTTTGTTTGTCTTTTATTTTTGTTTTGTTTCTTACATTGATTTCTTGGTTTACCGTTTATTTATTGACTTCCTGCTATAGGATTTGAGAGGGTACCTCTTTTTTCTCCTTATGCTTGCCACACATAGCATTCTTTCCATTCCCCCGTGGACATTTGCATGTAATATTTTTATTGTTAGGATTCTCTTACTGCTATTCACGACGACCATCGGGTAAACCATATGTGTTTCTCCTTTCCTGTACACTTTTGCTTTCCCTAGACTTAATAACTGTCTTGTTTGTTTGTTTGCCTGACGTTTTGTGTACTTAATCACAAATCTAACCTCAAACTCTCATCCTGCTGTCAAAGCTCCTGGTTCAGGCACTTCAGAAATTCTATCCATTTCATCTTCTGTGGAAATGACACTGGAGACCTTTGTGGGCTTCAGTCCTGGCCAGGGGTGTCCTCATCTCGTGTAGAACTGGTTCCAGGACATCCTTCCTCCAGTATCTGAAGGGTTCCTTTTTCTTCCCTCCTCCTGTGTATACCTGTCTCCTTGACGCTCACGTCCTCAGTGTTGTTCTTACTCCCTCGTCTGGATACTGCTAATCCTTAGGAGCTCCATGAGAAAGAAGGCATGGGCAGCGCATTCGTGCTACGTTCTATGCTTTATTCTAGCTGTACACTTGTTACAGTTTTTTCGATGCCTCTTTTCTCTCTTGCTCTGCTGGAGGCTCTGTGAGGACAGGGACTCTCATATTCATCTCTGTGGTCCTTCAGGGCTAAGCCCAGCTCAACAATTACATATAAAAACAAATTGGTGAAATTTATAACGTGTACACTGGGTCTATCAATATTATACGTTTGAAAAGAAATTGTGAAACTTAAACTATCAGAGAGGTATTTCCAAATACGTGTACACATGGCATCATGTTGACCAACTGTACGGATATTTGAGCATTTTGGTATTCATATGGATGTTTGATGTTTATTTATTTATTTATCTTTATTTTTATTTATTTATAAAAACATTTTATTTACTTATTTGACAGAGAGAGAGAGGAAGAACAAGCAGGGGGAGAAGGAGAAGCAGGCTCCCCACTGAGCAGGGAGGCCGATGCGGGACTCGATTCCAGGACCCTGGGATCATGACATGAACCATAGGCAGCCACTTAACCAGTTGAGCCACGCAGGTGCCCTGGATGTTTGATGTTTAACAGTCACCTAGGCCCATTGTCAGATTTTATTTAGGGCTTGATAATTTCCATTTAGGTGCATCTAATATGTATCTATATATCTACGTATATCTGTATCTATAATTTAAAAATAAAAATAAAGTGTACAAAATAAACAAATAAAATGCAATTATGTATATAAAATTGTTTATAGAATATAAGTATAAAATCTTTTATATAAAATTATATCATACATAATTATAATAATATAATACTAATATAGTATAAAAATATATTCAATTATATATGAGTCAATGCCATTTTGTCAGTTTTTTTTACTATGTTTTATTGTGCTAAAATATATATATAACAAAATTTGCATCTAATAGTATTTTGAAGATCATTCTTTAGAAATTTGTGAATCTATGACTATCTATGTCTGAGAGGACTAATGAAGATAGACTGAAACTCACAGGGCAATACTGAGAAGTAGATCTGTGTTTGTAAGAGTTTAGATAGTTTTCCAATGTAAAGTCACTGTAAATCTGTGTTGCATAAAGTGATTGCATATGGTCAAGATAGGATATTACTAGATAAGAGTTAAAGCAATTGTATATATTATATGTTATAAGCCAATTAGAATTGTAATAATAACCAAAATTTACAGGGCAATTGGTATTTGCTGGCACAATTCTAAGTATTTTACATATATTAAGTTTTCTTTAAAAAATTAGTTCTCATAAAAATAATGAATTAAATACTACTATTTCCGCTCTTTTTTATATATGTGGCATAGGGAGGTTAGGCAAAGAGTCCAAATTACACAATATCAACTGCTCTGGCCAGGAGTTGAACCAAAGCAGTCTGACTCTAGAAACTAGACTACCAACTGCTAGGCACTACTGTCCATACTGGAATCAGTCTTTGCAGTTTTAGAGCGAGAACTTGATTTAGATTCAGAAGATTTAGAGTTGGGTTCATATTTCAGCTATGTCACTTATTAACTTTTTGAACTTGGCTTCAATCCACATGCTCTCATGCTAAAGAAATAGGGATGGATAATATCAATTTGTGCCAAAAATTCTGTGTGGCAGTAAGGGGTAGCACATTTTTTTCATTTTGACTTTGATACTCATCTCAGAATAAAAGATATTGTCTTATACCCAAGCACTAGTATGTTTAGGCAGTATTTGTAATAATAATTGACCACCAAATTCAGGAGAGCACCCATGTCCTTTCAAAACTAGCATATATTAACTTTTTTCAGGATTTGAGAGATATATGATTCACAGACATCCAATTAACAGTCTAACAGGACAGAAACAGTTACAAAATTAATTACCTATGATTATCACACAAAAGGAGGTGATTACATTACCTGAGTGACAAAAAGAAAAGTATTCAGTGAAGACAAAAAAGCACCAGCAGTAGAAACTGATAAAAACAAGGTTACCCATGGTTCAAATAGAAATAGCACACTTTAGTTTCTGTTTTCACAGTAACATTAAAATAACGCGTTTTCCATTTTCTTAAGCATCAGTGCATCTTTTCAAGGAACATAGAGTTGTCATTAAACCTTTGTTTTGCCTTTTTCTCACTACATTTTATAAACATCCATCACTAGAGAGAAGTATAAAAGAAACAGTCTAGTGGCTACAAAGGTGGTAGACACTGATGGGCAACTGAATCACATCAGAGGCGTAATTAATGTCTTCCAGCTCTTGCGTGTTCTTTTGGATTCAGCTTAAAAACCCTTCTCCCCACAAGCTTTGTCTAGCCTCCTTGATTGTTAGGTGCCTCATAAAATGATGCTCTCAGAGCACCCTGGACTTCCAGAGAAACTAAAATCACATAAATTTGCTCGTCTAACGTGTTGCCCCATGGACTAGAAGTTTGCTCCAAAACCATGCACCATGTTGACTTAGTGCTCTAGCAAATGTCTGGCTTTTAGAATGCCCTAAACAAATTAGTTCTGTATTTAAGACTTTATCCTAATTTGATGTACACTTTTTCTTGTCTCATTCTTTTTTCCCCACTAACCTCCAGACCCTCCCTTAGAGTACTCTTAATACTCTTCAAAAAAGCAAAAGGGAGAAAATAAATCATGGAAAGCTTTCATCTCTAGACACTGCCTCATCACCAACACAACACCTTCTTTGAGAACATGTCACCTCCAAGCAATTTTCTCATTCCTGTATCACATTTACCAGAGGTCAGTCATGGGAAGAACTCTATCATTGCTGTCAGCATTTTATATTTTATTTCATAAGTCTAGCACTCTGGAGGTTTTTTCTTTAGTATTCCCTCTATAAATAAAGTGCATTGTCACTTGGTGGCCCATGTGACTTGGTTATTTTTTCATTGGGTACCTACTGGTATTTGAAGGTAAATAAAGATAGGGAATTCAGACTTGTAGCAAAGTCATACAGTAAAGAAATAATTAGAAATAAATAGTTAAAATTTCTTTGCTCCCTATTTAACAAAGGAGAAATGAAAGAGGTTTCTGTGTTTGGTTTTGCCACTTTCTTCCCTCTCATTTTCTCTTGAGCTTGCTTTCATCAGGCTTTTGTCCATTTCACTCCAATGAAATGACTCTTGTCAAATCGTGAATGCCTTCTGACATTACCAGAGTCAGTGTTCAATTCTCAGTCTTCATTTTACCTGAACTTCTTGGCCTTTGGCACAAATAATTCCTGAAATAATTCCTGAAACTTCCTTGACGTAGCTTTTGGACCACCACTAAGATACTGTAAACAGACCCCTTTTAGACCTCATTCTTGTATATCAGATCCATTTGTCCAAGTGCCTACCTAACTTTTCTACTTAGAGAGTATGTTCAAAACTGAACTCATGGCTTTCTCCTTAAAGTGTGCTCCTCTGCCATGTTCCCCGCCTCAGTTAGTCACAAACCTCAGAGTCACCCTTTGTTCCTCTCATTTTTACATTTCTCCTTATCCCAGCAAATCCTGTTTTGTCTGCAAAATCTCTTTTTTGAATATATTCTTTGATCACTACCCCATGGCACTCCTTGGTCCGAGCCAATGCCATCTCTTGTGGAAGACTCCAATCATTTCCTGACTGGTCCTATTCCCCTTTTCTTCACCCATTTCCCACTTCCAGTGACCCAGTCTAGTCTCCTAGTGACCAGAGTGAGCCTTTAAAAGTTTGAGTCACATTTTACTCCCTGATTCAAAAATATTATCATGGTTTCCTCTCTATAAAATCCAAGTCCTAACAATGACTTAGAAGGCCCTATGTGATCTGACATCTATCTACCATTCTGACCTAATTTGTAACACTCTTTATTGTTCATTTTGTTTCAAACACATCAGACTCACTCACATCTCAAAGCCTTTGCATTTGTTTTTCTTTCTGCTGGAATGCTCTCTACTCAACTATTCTGAGGGCCCACTCTCTCACTTCATTTGGATCCCTGCTCAAACATTACTTTCCTATCTAAAATAGCATCTATTTGTCATTCTCTATCACCTTAGCAGCTTTAATTATCTTCACAGTATTTATTAATGCTTGACACTGTATTATACTTTCTAATATGCTTGTTTGATGGTTGCTCATTTCCCCAATTAAATATAAGCTCCATGACAGCAAAAGATTTTATTTTGTTAACTGCATCCTCAGTGCCTAGAACAGGTCTGTAGGTACCAAATAAGTACTTATTGAATGAATAGATGAATAAATTTACAGAATGCTAGAAATGGTGGCAGTGTAATATAATTATACTTAAAGTACCAAAGAAACTATAAGTGCTTTCATTCAACAAACCTATTCTGAGTGTCTATGATAGGCCTGCCATTGTGTTGAGTACCATGGTTATAAAGGTGTGTGGAAAAGATGCCCGTCTTCTGAGTTCTCTTAGATTCCAGAGTGGTAAGCATGAAAATTTACCTATCAATTGCTTAAGAACCAGGGACACAGTGTTCCCATTGAGGTTTCTTACAGTGGTCTTTCAGTTTTGTCCCTTTAGTCATACTGGAATTATAGATCTTCAAAATAAATTGGTCAGCTCATAGTCAACCAGGATGAAATCGGTCATTTTATTTTGTTCTCAGATGAAAGCAATTCCACTTGAGGTTCCACGTGTGATTCCGTTTAGGGTAGAGGCAGTGTTCCAAAAAATAAAGCCTTCAGGTTATATCTGAGTTGTTTCAATAGTTCAGATAATCTTAAAACTTGAATTATTAATAATCATTTTCTTTAGAAATATGTTTATTCACATCAATTTACGAATCAATTTACTCTGCTATTACAGGGTTAGTAGGTGTCAAGATATTTATCTCAAAAAAAAGATTAAAGAGGGTCAAGCAAAATGCTTCCATATGACCTCTACATGAGCATAGTTTATATAACTGTCACACCTGCTGTCTTAGTCATTTTGAGCTGTTATATCAAAATACCAGTCTAGGTGGTTTAAAAGACAAATTTATTTCTCATAGTTCTAGAGGCTGAGAAGTTCAAGATCAAGATGAGAGGTGATTTGGTTCCTTGTAAGGACTCTTCCTGTCTTGCAGATATCTGTCTTCTCATTACGTCCTCACATGGCATTTGTTCAGTGAATGCAAACTAGGGGATCGGGGAGTAGGGGTAGAAAGAGAGAAAGAAAGAAAGAGAGAGAGAGGCAAAAGGGGGAGGGGAAAGAGAGAGGGGGGAGAAGGAAGGGGAGATATCTTCCTCTTCTTGGAAGGCCACTAATCCCATCACAAAGGCCCCAACTTTATGACCTAATCTCATCTTAATTACCTTCCAAAGGCCTCATCCCCAAACATCATCACATTGGGGGTTAAGGACTCAAAATATGACTTTTGGAGGGACACAAACATTCAGTCCATAACATCATCTAGCACAATAAATAACGTTTATTGTATTAAGTTGGAATTATAGGTGTGCTGGTTGATGGGGAAGGGGAAGGAAGACAGGACCTGGAGAGACAAGAATTGCTGGGAATAAGGAGTGAGAGTTGAGTCTGTCCAGGTTCCCTAGGTACAGAGCCCAAGGAAATGATTCTAGAGTAGTCTAGCACAGGAAGTCATGGTAAGGCAGAGGGTAAGAAATCGGAGAGAGAGAAGATACCAGCACAGAAGAGAAAAGTTGCTGTGTTTTTGGAACAAAGGTAATTAGCACCTGGTGCAGCATGTATTTTTGTTTGTTTTTAAATGAGAGTTGTTTCAGTTTTTATTTTTTTAAAAATTTTATTCATTTATTTGTCAGGTGGGGGGGAGAGAGAGAAAGCACATGCAAGAGGGCACAGGCAGGGGTAGCAGCAGGCAGAGGGAGAAGCAGGCTCCCCACTGAGCAAGGAACCCGACGGATGTGGGACTCAATCACTAGGATCATGACCTGAGCTGAAGGCAGACTCTTCACTGACTGAGCCACCCAGGTGCCCTGCAGCATGTCTTTTATATGCATCCTACTTGCAAGTAGGGAAGTCTGTCCTTCAAATGGTCAGTTAGGTTCCTGAGAGTAGAAGCTGGTGGGTCACAGAAAGGATGAGTTGTGCATTACACTGGTTGAAGTGAGGGTTTGGGAACAGAAGGAAAGGCAAAAATGGACAATTCTTACCTGAGCTAAAGTTGACTAGGTAAAAATTTACTACGTTTTCAAGCATACTCTCAAATTCCATCAACATCTCAAACATCCCAGCCATTAGCCCTGAGTTCAAAACTATCTTGTAAGGGAAAACACTATACTAACGACCCAGGAACCAGGAGAAGGAAAAGGTTTATGATGCGTCTCCTCTTTTCTTATTTCTTTTGACTTATTAATAAACTATAGAGAAAATTGGTCTCATCTTTGCTCTACAACTCCTGTAGTTTAGGAATGTGGTTTTAAGCAAACTATTAATTTTAACACAATTATATTTCAAAAAAACATTCTTGATTTCCTATGGGGTTTATTACAGTGGGGGGCTTCCCTGAATTAAAAACAGTTTTATGGCACCATTTGTCGCACTTTATAATAGACTATATGATAGAATGGGAACAGAGGGAGAAAGATCTTAAAAATAATTTATCCACTCTGTGTTTGAGTTTCTTTTGCAGTAACCTTGTCCCATCTTCCCCGTCTTGTGCTTGAACCCCTCCAGAACTAGAGAACTCACTTTCTTAAAAGGCAGTTCCTTTCATTTTTTGGACAATCCTGAATTTTTACAAAGTTCTTTCTTATATTGAGCCAAAATTTATCTGGAGCATTCACCTAAAGACAGTCCTACCTCATGATAAAAGTACTGACATCACCCGAGGCGCTTACTCTGACATTCTCTTCTCCTACTCTGTTTTGCCTCCAATTTCCCACTTTTCCTTTATTTTTGCTTATTATTTTATATATCTGACTTTTGAGTTAAAGAAAAAAACAAAATGGAATTTTTGGACTATTTAGAAATGAGTGATACTGTTAGTTCCATATCAAAAACTATAAGCTTGGGGCACCTGGGTGGCTCTGTGGGTTAAGCCTCTGCCTTTGGCTCAGGTTGTGATCCCAGGGTCCTGGGATCGAGCCCCACGTTGGGCTTCCTGTTGAGCAGGAGCCTGCTTCTCCGTCTCCCTCTGCTGCTCCCCCTGCTTCTTGTACTCTCCTCTCTCTCTCTCTCTCTGTCAAATCAATCAATCAATAAATCTTAAAAAAAAAACACAACACATCTATCTTTTGATGTGGAACTAACAGTATCACTCATTTCTAAATAGTCCAAAAATTCCATTTTGTTTTTTTCTTTAACTCAAAAGTCAGATATATAAAATAATAAGCAAAAATAAAGGAAAAGTGGGAAATTGGAGGCAAAACAGGCTACACTCTAAGAGTTACTTGGGGAAAAAAGAAAGCCTTAAGTGAACTTATTTTTAAAAAGCATAGATCAAAAATACATGAGTGAAGTATTTGATTCAGGAAGCTAGATAAAATCTAACAAAATATATCTAAGTAAGCAGAAGACAGAAATGAAGATAAAACAGAAATTAGTGAACTAGAAAGCGAAATAAATATTAGATTTGATCAGTAATATCCTAGCTTTTTTTTTAGATCAACACAATAGGGGGAAAAAAAAAACTTTTGTAGTTGTCTTTTAAGATAATGAGGGTGTGTCAGAGAGAAAACACAAAAGACATTAGGATAAAACCCAAAAAGAGTATATTATATGATTGGATGAACAATTATAGAAGAAATTAAATAGTTAATCAAATATCTAATAAATAAATAAAAGGTCTTCATAAATTCTAGCTAACCATAACATCAAAGGTGTGTTATGTTATTTTAAATTCTAAAACACTTAGAAGAGCATTGGAAAATATGGAAAACTGGCTAATATAGTCTATGTGTGCTACACAATCCTGATATAAAGTCTGGATAAGGACAGTTTAATTAAAGACCAATATCACTTATTATTATTGAGGCAGAAATACTAAATAAAATAAATGCAACAGTGTATTAAAATATTAAAAGAATTACACAATATGATCAAGTAGAATATATTTGTAGAATACAAGATTGTTGAGCTTATGTAATATACTATCCACATTAACAGAATAAAGAATGACAAATATATTGGGTGAAAGGAAACAAAGGGCTAAATGTTAAAAAACAAACAAACCCTCTAAAAGTAATATTTTTATGAACTGTGCGGAGAAAGGTATAACTTTGTAAGACACAATACCCAGGAGACACAAAGGAAAATATTCATAGGTGTATGTAAACACAATTTAAGATCAGTAATCATTAGGGAAATGCAAGTCAAGACCACAATGAAATGTCACTTTACATGGATCAAATTGGCTACCATCAACATCAAAAAGAGAAATAATATCAAATGTTGGCGAAAATGTGGAGAAAAGAACACCCTTGTGCACTATTGGTGGGAATGTAAATTGGTGCAGCAACTGTGGAAAAGAGTATGGGGGATTCTCAAAAAATTAAAAATAGAACTACCATGCAATTCAGCAATTCTACTTCTGGGTATTTATCCAAAGAAAATAAAAACACCAATTCAAAGAGAATATATGTACCCTATGTTTATTGCAGCATTATTTACAGTAGCCAAGATATGGAAGTAACCTAAGTGTCCATCAATAGACGAATGGATAAAGAAAATGTGGTATATATATAATGGACCATTATTCAGTCACAAAAATAGTGAAATCTTGTCATTTACGACAACATGGATGGACCTAGTGACTATTACGCTAAATGAGTAAGTCAGACAGAAAAAAACAAATCCTGTATGAATTGTAATTATATGTGGAATCTAAAAAACAAAACAAACAAGAGAACTAACAAAACAGAAACAGACTCATAGATACAGGAAATGAACTGTTGGTTACTAAAGCAGGAAGAAGTTGGGGGTGGGTGAAGTAAGTGAAGGGGATTAAGAAGTACAAACTTACAGTTATAAAATAAATGAGTCATGAGAATGTAATGTACAGCATAGGGAGTATGGTCAATAATATTGTAATAACTTGGTATGATGACAGATGGTAACTAGACTTATGGAGATCATTTCATCATATATGAAAGTACTGAATCACTCTGATGTACACCTGAAACTAATAAGATAATGTAAGTCAATTGTATATCAGTAATAATGATTTAAAAAGCAGTGTTTTATATATGTTGACCTTGGATTCAGTGATTTTGCTAAATTTACTCAATAATTCTGAAATTACCTTTTGGTGTTTTTAGATATTTATGTATGTAACCATATCATCTGTGATAAAGCAGTATTATTTTTTTTCTTCCCCATAATACAAAATTTAATCTCTTGTAAGGGTTGAGTAACAGATCAGGAAAAAACATTTTTCCAACATATATAACAGACAAAGGTTAGTATCCATCATATATAAAGAATACTTAGGCATCAATGAGAAAAAAATAACCAAAATTGGTTAACTGAGAATTTATATAGAAACAAAGAATACATATGTATAATAAACATATCAGAAGTTGCTCGAGCTCAATGGAAACCAAGGAAATGTAAATTAAAGCAACAATTTTGTAGGTATACTTTCTCATCCATCATAGTCATAGAGTTAAGTGTTGCCAAAGTCTTAATATAATTGATAGTTTTATGTGCTATTGGTAAGAGTATATATTGGAACAATTTTAAATGCTTGTATGTTCTTCACCTAGAAATTCCATCTCTAGAAATCTATTGTGCAAAAAATTTCCATGCATACATAAACATTGCAGCATTGGCCACAGCAGTAAAATGTTAGGCACAATATAAAGATGAATGATGAAATAAATTATGATTCTTCTATACTATGGAAAATGATGTAATTGTTAAAAATGAATAGATGGCGAGAACTGGTGGAGAGAGAGATGGAATTGTAACAACTATCAAAGGATAGGAAGCACAGTATGTTCACATTAATGTTGAATGTATATGCAAATGTACAAAAATAACCTGGAAAGATATCAATGTAGCAAATATTTAGTGAATACTTAACATACACTATTGATTGTGCTAAGGTGCTGGGCTTATGGCTCTGACAAAACAGGCAGATAAAGACTATTTTATTTACCTGTATGGTGTTGGATTGGGTAGTGAAGAGGGACTTTCACTGTTATCCTATATGTTATTATATTTGAGTTTTTTCTTGACTGGTATATATTAATACGCTACTTTTATGAGTCTAAAATATAAGATGAAGAGAGAAAAAACAATAAACCCATATGTAATCCTTGTCCATTTGAATCTTATAATTCTATCGGCATGAAATTGAATTTAACTAATTTGATAATTATGTATTTTGATACTTTTGCATTCACATTTGCTGATTTATCTACCAGCAAGGGACTACAATAGTGTTTATACACATACTGAAATTTTTAGGGTTAACATGTAGTTTGCTTTCATATATACTATGAAAGGAAACCATTTCAGACACATCCAGAAATCACTATCTGAAAGGCCATATGATGTTAGGAAACTTCAAAGAAATTCTCCATCTCTTTAGCTAGGGCATATACGGCAGCAAAAAATACATTTTGTGGGTGATACTTTAATTTGAGGAGGAAGAAAGAGCTTGTACAAGTAATTTGAAATAAATCATTTTAAGCAGATGCATATTCATTCAAAACAAGTAATTATACCTGTTTATACAACATGTATAATTTATCTAGTTTCTTTCAGAATGATGTGCTCTATCTCAGTGTACAGAGTTAGTTTTATAGCCTATATTCTGCAGAATATGGTAGGAGAGAGAATAAGCGCACTTCCAAGGCCTTTCTGTTTCCTCATGTCAGTCATTACTACTCTGAATTGTTTGAGTAAGTATGAGTAACTCTAAAGGAAAAAGGGGCATTCTTCTTTGCCTGTATTGAGTTTGAGGAAGTCAATTTAGTAGGCTGTAGAACTCAGAAAAGCGGCTAAGATGTGATAGAACAAGTGGGAATCTCAGATATCAAAATGGTAACCGAAGCCCGGACATAACACGGTATAAACGAGGAAGACATCCGTAGTGAACAAAACAGGCTGAGGATGGAAACGGGATGGTAGAAGGAGACATATCCAGTAAAAGAGACAGAATCAGGAAAGAGGGGTGTCACTGACAACGGGAAGAAGCATTCAACTTGGTATTCACCTGTACTTACCTTCTAGATTCTTCCTTTATCCTCCGAGTCATTACTAAGATATACAAAGGTTCTGGATGTGACTGTGCCAAACATTTAACTGAATCTCAACATTGGTTTATGGGTTTTGCTTGGAAATATTTTATGATTCCTTGACCAATTTGATTGCAACTGAATTTTGAAGAGGTTTAATTTAGCTGTTTATGTAGTCCCTTGAGTGTCCTACTTTTCTGGGTGGTTTTTTCTTTTAAGAATACATGGCAACTGGCATCTATCAAATCTTCAGGCCAAGTTTGCTCATTGTATACACATATCCTTCATTAATGCAGATTTGTGCTTTATTTGGTTGATGTCAAAATTGGTTTGTATAATCTGCTCCTAAGGAGATAAAAAAAAAATCCTTAACTTTAAATACAATACATTTAGTAACATTGATGAAACTAAATCAATAAAAGCACTAATATTTCTCACAGGCTATGCTGGCTTTATAAGTGAGAAGAATTGGAAATTCAGATATACTTCAGAGTGGTAATATTAGGGTTTTGGAATTCAGTTTTTAAAATTAATTCAATCAGACACATTTTATACTGATTTATGGTGTTTTCAACAGAAATGATCAAATTAATCAGATGCTAAGTTTACTCTCTTTTTCATGCTACATAGATTCAGTTGGTCTACAAAGGTTGTTTGGTTGAATTTACACCAGTTTAGCAATGTGTGCATTAAAGCTGCATTTCCCCCGAATAAAGAGCTGATTTCTCAGGCCCTAAAACACACCAGGAGTTAAATACCACTTATCCAGTCAAATAAGAGGTATTTTTGAAGCATTACAAAAGGAGAGAATAGACAAATATTATGGTCCAGTGATTCTGATAAATACAAACGATCCAAAACCTTCAATCCAAGAATCGAGTATAAGCAATGCCCAGTTTTCCTGAACTCCCTGGAGAAGAAATAATGGAAATAATTGTAATGCTGGAGAAAAGCTCAGCAAATAAGAGTCTAGCCAGGTTTCCTGTACAATCTCTGGCAAAGAAAAAAAAAAATCACAGCACCTCACACAGGGAGTAGGTGAGTGCTGGAAGTTCCGATTGCTTATCTTAGCTCTCCAACCTTTGGCTACATGCCCACCTTCAGGGCAGACCCTGTCATCCTTGGCATGAAACAGAATGAGGTGATCTGAACCTAGGAGTCTATTTCTTCCCTAGATGCATGTGTACAATTCCTATTAATTTTAATGAGAATTATGTTTGCACATTGAGGCAGGATAAATCCCTTTGGGAGGAATCTTGCCCTTGGATGCATACACATAATTTCCATTAAAGGGACAAAACCCCAGGGGAACCATACATGGTCGCCTGAGGGCAAGCTTTGACCCTCTGCATAAAAAACGCTGCACAAATCACCGGGTCATCTTAAACTTGTAGATGCCAAAAACGTAAGAGGTAAGTGAGCATTTATTTAAGCCTGAATTTTCTATTCAGTTGTGGATTTGTCAGAGAACTACCTTTACCATGTGATAACATAAAGAAGAAATGACTACCAAGCAACAGACTCTAGTCATAATGAGGATATTATTAAAGAACTGTAACCAATAGAAGGCGAATAGTATTATTATTTTTTTAAAGCAATAATACAGTTGAAATGAAAGAGACAATGAAAATTGTGTTAATGAGAAAAGTAACCTACTTTACATACTCTTGCTTCCGAGACATTGAAGATTATGGACAATTTAAATCTTTTCATCAGTGAATCTGGTGTGAAAACTTTTTAAGTGGCCCTAATATATAATGAATAATCTCAGGGCAGAGATTTGTTTGAAGGAGATATGATTGATGGTCTATCATTCCTAATTCACTGTTTATACTGGTAGCGAGCCTACTGGGAAAATACCTCATTCATCAGGGTATTAGTGAATTCAACCAACGTATGGCACCTTCATTTTAACAAACTAAAGGAGAAAAGCTAAATGGGGGAAATTGACAACCATCTCTGATTCTATGATAATGCAATTAGGCTGCTCCTCTCCAGAGCTTTTGCTAATTCACAAAACAGCTTCAGTCGGCAGGTCATAAATATATGATCATTTTTCACACTTTGAAAAGTAATGATGCCTTGACATGAATCAATAAATCTTGGTGAAGTCCTTTATACTTTTTATGTTCAGCATGCAAGTCAGTTTTAAAACTCATGTGTATTAAATCTGACTTGCTATCCAGCCTGTGTTTACATAATCTAATTTAACAAAGTCTCAAATAAACGTGTAAATGAAGTGTTTATAGTAAGCACAAGGAAAGTTTCCCTTTCATTGAGAAAGTGTGATATGGTGCATCAAACTCTTTTAATTTGCACCCTGAAATACCCATATTTGCAAATGTGCCACATACAGAGAGCTGTTGCTCTCAAAATTTGGTAGTTTCTATATTGAGCTTTGCATGTTATGCTCAATAGATGAATAAAAAAAATTCCACTGCCTATGACACAGTGTGTAATACATTATTTATCTAAAATGGATCCATTGCAAAACATCCAGAAAACATTAATAACTATCTTCCAGGCCGGGAAAAAAAAGGTTTGCTCATCTTTCTAAAACAATTGCATAAAAATATGTGGCAAACATATATACATGCATTAAGTCGCAAATACACACAGCAGCACAACATTTTTCTAACAATCATAGTTCCACATGCTCTACAGGGAATAGGAAGATGGACAGGCTAATGAATACAGCAGGTAGCAAGCAGTTGAGGTTTGCTTAAGAATGAATTATCAAACAGCTACAAATTGCCAATTTAAAGAGGTTATACTATACAGTACATAGCATTTTATTTTTTATTCCTGGAATGGTTGACAATTTTCCTGGATGAAAACTGAAATGATACTAAATCATAAATGTACCTGCTGTGCTGTCATTCCCATTAAACTCCCCCTTTGTTTTGTTTATTCACTGCTCATGGTTGCAAAAAATGATGTGCTTTGTAACTGAGGTGGACAAAGCAGCACTTTCATCAAAGATCTGGGTGACAATATATTTTTAAATTAAAAATAAAACAATTGGCGCTTGGCTCATGAGACTTTCACAGTCATTTGGAATTGTTGATGAAAACAAATATTGCATAGAAAATTGTTTTTGAAGTGTTCATGCATTCTGCTTTATCTCCATTATTTGATATTTGCTATGATGAGTAATTGATATGATATACTATTTATAAATAGACTCTGTCTCCACAATACAACATGGAGGGGGTGAGGTGATGTGACATCGATCCCACTGGTTGAAATTTCCATTTTGTCTTGTGCTTGGTAAATCTAGCCTTAAGCATACATGTTCCCTACAGACACTATCATACTGAGCCAAAGTGGGCGATGGTTAACACACATTACAGGTTCTTAAAAACTTGAATATTTTTAAAACCAGATTATCAAATCACAGACCCTCTCAGGATTGTTTGGGAAAACCATGCCGAGAACTCCCTTCAGATGTTCACAGACACCAATCGGTACTCGACAACCAATGTTACGGGGAGATTTACATCCATCAGATGCACACGCAGCACATCGAGCTCCTTTGCGTTTCTCGTTACAATGGATCCTGGTTCGACTCGGGGTAAAATATGCAGTTTCCTCCAAAATAACCACCTTTCCTTCAAAACAGGCTGTGAAAAGTGATGTGAAACAACCTCTAAAATTACTGGACTGAGTCCCGTGTCTTGCCCTCTAATTCTGATCACGAGGCTGCTGGAGGCCTGGCATCCATTTTATGAAGCTTCTTGCAAGGAAAATATTTGGATTAATGATATAATTTAGTGACAGTTTAGTGACAGTAGGTCTAACCTCAGCTGAGTGACAATAGAATTGAAAAAGTCAACCAGTGGGATAGAAGTGACGGTGGCTGTTGGGGCAGCAGCAGGGAGGCTCTAGGGGGTCACTCTGATTGGCATTGTCACTTTCCCCATTCATCAAGCAAGGCCAGACTTCCCGAATCATTTACCAGATGGGGCAGCGCGTCAGTTTAAACACCTGATATGAAGCCATCCGTCATCTGATAACACGATCGTTGGGCTGCAGCTGGCTGGGTGCTCCACAGCCCGAGTGCACATGTGATGGACTGAAGCCAGGGAGGCAGGCTTAGCCGGGTGGCCCTCCCTTGATAGGATTTGCAGTCCTCCACTGGACCATGGAACAGGTGGAGGCTGAGAGAGAATGAAAAGATTACCATGTGTTGCAGGGATTAGAGCCTTACACACTCACCACTCCACTTGAATACCAATCAAAGCTAGACGACCAAACTTGAGTCAGACCAACTTCAGTCCCGGCCATGCAACAGAGAATCAGGAGAAATGCAGAAAAAACTGGAAACCCCGGTTGCCTGCAGTGGAGAACAACTTTTCACATTTGTAACCTGCCCCGATGGTTTCCAAACCGAAAGGCTAGAGATAAGATTGGTCTCTAAAATTCAACTTTTTCTTTTCTTTCTTTCTTTCCTTTTTTTTTTTTAATAAACAAAGCATCTTGAGCATTTTTAAAAGAGAGAGGGAAAAGAGTAATCTCTAGGGAATCATCACAAATCCTGTTATTTTATGCTCACCATGGAGAAAACTAATGCAACAAAGAGAAATCAGACAAAGAGACAAATTATGCGCACTTAAACTGAAAGTGTTTATTGCCATGTGAAATATAATTATGCTGATTTAAAATGTTCGCTGCTCAAATAGTCTAGAGCCTGCCGGAATAAGGGCTAACCTTTCACTGGAGAACGAGGCTTTTGCTGAATTCCACAGTGGCGCAGAAAATAGGGCTGTGCCGAAGGGTGGCCTCATTTCTCAACCTGGTGGACCATTCTGTGAAACCATCCCTTTATTTGTAAAAATTAAAATCCCTCAGTTGGAGAGTCTATCACTGAGATAACAAGTTAACTAGTGAAGACTTAATCCTCTTATGTCCTTAGTGGAATAATATAAAGAAGTTTATTCTGCTTAGCATATGACAACCCTTATTGTCATAATTCCTAGTGAGGGTCTATTCTAGCTTATTTGCTGTTCTCCACCAGCAGTGAGCAAGCCTTTTTTTTCTCTCTCTCTGTCTCAGATGAGTGATTTGGTGTCTCCACCCGAAATGACTTGTGTCTCCAAGAAACCTCTCCACAGACATGATTTTGCAGCTGTGAGGGGGTGGAGCCATTTCTGAGGCTGATTCTACATGTAGCTTTCACTTCCTCTTTTCACGTTATCTCTTCAGGGTACTTTATCTATTGCCCAGGGACACCCATGGAAGTACCTGTCTGCTCCTATTTGGATGGGAATTGTTTTATTTGTTTATTTTTTTAGAGAGATAGGAGAGAGAGAGAAAGAGAGAACCAGACAGATTGGGGAGTGGGGGGGGAGGGGCAGAGGGAGAGAATCCTCAAGCAGGTTCCTGACTGACCGCAGAGCCAGACCAGGGGCTCGATCTCACAACCCTGAGATCATGACCCGAGCCAAAATCAAGAGCCAGATGTTTCACCAACTGAGCCACCCAGGCGCCCCTTAGATGGGAACTTTAAATGATTATTTAAACATACACGGAAAAAAAAAAAAAACCAACCCACAGAACAGCCAACCTCCTAAAGCGATGAGAAGTTTTGCTTCCTTCTCCTTTCTTCACTCATATTTATAGCTAAGTTTTATGCCCAAATAAAATAGAATCTCACAAAGATGTTACTGAGCAGACATAGGGAAAGATGAATAAGAAGCATACGTGGTTTAGAGATAGAATGTGGAGAGGAAAGACCAGAAGTTGGCAGTCAGACCCACTCGTGTTCAGACCCCAGTACTGCTGGAATTCACTGGGTAGCTTCAGACAAGTTATTTAGCTTCTCTGAACTAAAAAATTTTAATCTGTGAAATGTGATTACTTAATATACTTTTTATATTGCTCATTTTTAGCCATTCTGGTCTGTGTACAGGGGTATATCATTGTGGTTTTAATTTTCATGTGTGTGGGGTTTTTTGGTTTTGTTTTGATTAATATCTTCCATTATCAAATATCTTTCTTAAAATTATTTTAAGAGTTAAACACAATACTGAATTTAAATAGCTAACAGTGCTTGGCACATAGTAAGATCTCTATGAATAATAGCTGTTATTCTGCTCTATAAACATTGTATAACAATGAAACAATTTATTCACAATAGGCAGCAAAACTTGCATTTTAGTTCAATAACATTCATTAAAGGTTTACTTTGTGCTAGTTGCTATGCCAAGGATTAGAGATCAAAAGATACTTAAGACATAGTCCTTCTCCTTCTGGAGTCTAAGCCAAGGATGTTAAAATTACACAAGGAAAACTTTTATTCATGGTACCTTTTTATTGCTTTTAAAGGTTCTATCAGTCAGTATAGAACTTAAATCATAAATTCTTCTTTATGTGTAACACATAAAATGGGCCTAACACTGCTTGGATTAACATAAAGTATTTTCACATCTTAGAGCATATATTAGAATAGAGAAAGTTTAGTGATTAAAATAATATATACTCTTGGTCAGTGGTTCATAGCAATTCATTTTGCAAAGGCTTGAAAACATGAAAATGCAGTCTACTATATGAGACACAAAGAATGCAGAGTTAAATAAGATGGAGTTTTGCAATTAGTTGAGGTGAAAGACATAAAGATAATTGTTATATGATATGAAATATGCTATAAAAGATTTGTAATAATTGCAAGGAGAGAACAGTGAAAATAATTAATTTTGTGTAGGGCATATGGTCATCAGGGAAATCTTTGTAGGGGAAATAATATTTGAATAATGAGTAGGATTGAAAAGAGGCAAAGTTCACTCCAGGTTGAGAGAATAGCACAAAGCCTCTGAGGGTCTCCTGACACTGCAAAGAGCATTTCGTTTATTCATTCAACAAGTGTTTGAGAACAAATGTGTGTTTTTTTAAAGACTTTATTTATTTATTTGACAGAGAGAGACAGTGAGAGAGGGAACACAATCAGGGGGAGTGGGAGAGGGAGAAGCAGGCTTCCCGCTGAGCAGGGAACCCAATGCAGCACTCGATCCCAGGACCCCGGGATCATGACCTGAGCCGAAGGCAGACGCTTAAGGACTGAGCCATCCAGGTGCCCCTGAAAACAAATATTTATCAACTTTTATACAAGTGGCCCTGTAAATTTGTACTTTCTTCCAAATATAAAATAATGAAGATAAAATTTTAAAAGCAAAATTTAAGAAGATACAAAACAGAAATGTGGAACAGATACAAAATAGAAATGTTTGGTAGTCAGCAGAGGTGCAGATGAAGGAAGAGGGCTGCTTCTTTCTGGGCACAAAGCCGAGTAGTTCCTGCTCGTGGAGTAAATTGCTCTCTGTGAAGTGTTAGAGAAGAACCAAACTCACTAACTGAAATCAGGGCTGGGTGAGAAGCTGCTCTCTTACAAAAGGGGGTAAAATATGGTTCATATGAAACTGTTGGAGATGGAAGAAGCAAACACAGCTTTGTGACCAGAAAAGGAAGTAAGCCCCAAGATGACTTTGTGACAGCAACTGTTATATAATATCTAGTCTTCAATATAAGATGTGGCTTTGATATGAGGGACATGGGGGACATGGTAAAAACACCATAAAACTAGACATGGAGGAATAAACAGAGAAAGGAATTCTGGAGATGAATGATAATTACTAACACCATGGGGGGAAACCCTTAGTACTAAAAAGGTAGTCAAGAGAATAAAAACCTTGGGGGTGCTTGGGTGGCTTAGTTGGTTAAGCATCTTGGTTGGGTCATGATCCGTGGGTCCTGGGATTGAGCCCCTCATTGGGTTCCCTGCTCAGCAGGGAGCCTGCTTCTCCCTCTGCCTGCCACTCCCCCTGCTTGTGCTCTCTCTCTCTGTCTGTTAGGTAAGTGAATAAAACCTTTATTTATTTTTTTAAGTGAATAAAAATCTTAAAAAAAAAAGAAAAACCTTGTATGTTAATTCAATACCTAATAGTTAATGTAGTAGGACAACATGATAAGTGTGTTAAAATAAATATGTTTAGGATGTTCAGGGAGATTAATGATGGAATAACATCCATAAGGAACAAATAAATAAATAAAATCCAGGGTGAAAGGAAATAAGAGCTGGATATGAAAGAGTTAGTTAAAAATCCTGTAAGTGAATATAATACCCAGTGAGACTAAAAGCTCTAAAGGTGGAATACACTCTAGATTAGACACAGGCAAAGAAGAATTAGTAAATTGGAAGAGAGTAATAAATAATTCACACAGAAACTCCAGTTAGAGATGAGGAGTAGGTATATGAATGAACATTTAAGATACCCAGAGAATGCATGGACAGACTCCTGTGTACATCCAATTACAGTTCCAGAAGAAAAAGAGTACATTGCAGCCAATGCAAAGGAAGAATAATTAGACTGCGAGCAAACGTCTCAGAAATAGTATATGTCAGAGATGCACCGATATAATCGGCCTAGGAAAAACAACTGCCAACCTAGAATTTTATACCTAACTGAATTACCATTTAATATTGAGGCTGAAATGAAAGACATTTCAGGCTTACAAAGACTAGGAAAGATTGCAACAATCAGACACTAAAAGAACCACTAAACAAGAAGGGATAGAACACGTGCAAAAATTTTGAGTAAATTAGTAAACTTGGTAATATACTAATTGGAAAATAAAGGTATGTGTGTGTTTAGAACAAAGTAGAGGTGGTTAATGTGTAGCTACAGTAGGTAAAAGGCTTTGTGATCTGAAGAAAAATAATAATTTTGGATAATTTTAGACTTTTAAGAAAAAAATCCCATTGCTGCTCAGAGTTTTTAGGCCCTTTTTCTGAGGGAGTCCATATCCAATAAATGGTTGATGTGGGAATATGAAGGTTTGTCTTTTTTGCCTCAGAATCGGACAGCTCTGAAGGGTCATCCAACTCCATAACATCTCAAGGGATCTGCTGAAGTCTCTGTTGAAACTGTGTCTCACTTCAACTTGTCCTCCTGTCCAGTGATGCTTTTCTTTCTCCTTAGAGCACTTCTCAAAAAATCCTCAACATACAAGTCTCTGTCTCAGAGTCTGTTTCCAGGGAGCTTGACATAGGACCATTGGGAACCAGAAGTGGTTCCAGGAAGCAGATTCTAAAATGGAATATTAGAGCTGGCTCACTTCCTGACCAGCAGACAGTGCCAACCCCATCACTGCTGGTAGGTGGAGTCTGGATAACTCCAGGAATGATGTAGCAGTGAAAGAGTTAAATGACCAGTGGTGACGTTGGATTTGATACTAGTAGAAAAGAACACATTTGCAAGAATATCTTAGGCACTAAGATATTTAAGGGAAGTAGTAACTCTATGGACCATGGAACTTGATGGTTTTTGCCATCAGTGAGAAGGAAACACAGTGCTTGGTAGGCCTTCTTGCATTCTGAAGGAAGCATATTTCACACTTGAGAATGATTCTTTGATTTATTTACAAAGTGGGGGCCAGAGCAGGACAGAGTTCTGCAGCAGGTCTAGTCTGTGGGGCAGGCAGTCTTGCCACTTGGACCATACAACCTTGCAGGTCCAACGGTACTAAAGTTATATGTAGTGGGAAAAGACTCTAGAATATAAGGCAAGCCCAATAGGAAAATTAAAACCAAGATTCCTAGGATTTCAGAGTAAGGCCATGACATCTGCTGGAGTGCACTATACTCTACTTTAAAAATAGCGTCTGGCACGTTCCTGAGTCCTGGTGAGAAGCTTAGGAAAGATCATGGAGATCATGGAAACTCAAATAACCGAGTGGTCAGAGCTGACCCTTCATGGCTGTGTTCAGCCAGAACCATCATGTTACAGTGTCAGGAAGGCTTGATGCAATCCATTAATAATGTGGAAGCGGAATCAGAAAAGGCCGGGGCCAGACTATAGGAAAGCTTGACTAGTAAGTGGCCAGGACTCCATGTCATCCATTACTTTTGCCTACACGGGGGGTTTCTTATTACCAGATGAGGAAGAAGGAGAAAGGTTAAGCACAATTCAGGGATGAGTTGACTTTCTATGCGGGTTAAAGTTAAAAATGGACTGCTCAGGAGTGGCCCTGAAAGAGAGTTGTGTGAGGAAATCCTCCCAATAAGAAGAGCTTTGGGTGGTACAACTATTTTGTGTGGAAAGTGAAGTAGCCCAACAAAGAATATACATGGACTCATGAGCAGCAATGAATAATTTGGCTAGTTGCTCAGGAATCTGGGAGGAGAAAGATCGGAGGGTTGAGGAGAAGGAATTCTGGAGAAGAGGCATGTGGCTGGCCTCATGAAAATTGGCATGAGTATCTTTACATCACAGTTAGTATGAAACAGAGAATATTCAACATGAAAGAGAGGAACTGAACAGTCAAGTAGACAGAATGACTCAGAAATTTGGTCTTGGCAAGTTGTTGTCATAAGTTAATCCACTGCTGCAACAATGAGCTTCTGAATAGAGCAGCCATAGTGGCAGGGATAGGGGTCCATGATGGGTTCTAGCAAATGGACTCCCACTTGCCAGGCCTCATACAGCTACTGCTGTTGCCAAATGTCTCACCTGCTACCACAGAGACCAAGGCGGAGTACTTTATTGCACTGTCTCAGAGACCAACCTGCCTTTTGATGACAAATTGACTATATGGATCCCTATCTTCTCTGGGAAGGGCAGCATTTCATTTTGGCTAGAACTGACATATATTCTGGGTAGAGTTTGTCTTTCCTGCCCTTAGAATTTCAGATGATACAGATTGTCTGATTCAGTAACACAGAATATCACAAAAATCACCTCACAACAATGCATTCATTTTGTAACAAGTGAAGTGTGGGTATGGCACATGGGATCCATAATCCTATAACATTCTGCCCCTCCCAGAAGCTGGGAAAGCAATGAAAAGTATTGGCAAAATATTTTTCCATATAATTTGTAATATATTGCCATTTTTTGGCTATTAACTGAAATCTTCTGTGAACATTCATGTACAAGTCTTTATGTTGACATTTGTTTTTGTTTCTTAGGGGTAAATGTCTAGAATTGTAATTGCTGAGTTTTAAGGTAGGTAAATATTTAACTTTATGAGAAACTACCAGATTGTTTTCCAAAGTAACTGTACTATTTTGCATTCCTAAGAACAATATATGAAAGTTCCAGTTACTTCACACCTTGCTACGATTTGGTATGGTAAGTTTTTTTTTTTTTTAAATGTGTCATTCTAGTAGAGGTATAGTGCTTTTTTATTGTGTTTTTAATGTGTACTTCTGTAATGAATGATGATGTTGAGCATCACTTTATGTGCATATTTTTCATCCATATCTCTTCTTAGGTGAAGTGTCCACATCTTTGACTATTAAAATTTTTTTTGTCTCCTTATCATTGAATTCTTGGAGTTCTTTATATATTCTGAATTCAAGACCTTGGTCAGATATTTTTTTGCAATTATTTTCTCCAGATGTGTGCCTTATCTCTTCGTTTTCTTAATGTATTTTGAAAAGTAGTTTTAAATTTTGATGAAGTCCAATTTATCCATTTTTCTTTTATGATTTGCACGTTTTGTGCAAACTAAGAAATTATTGCCCAACCTAACATCACAAAAATTTTCCTCTCATATTTTCTTCCAAAATTTTATGGTTTTAGGTTATACATTTAGGTCTATAATCCTTTTCAGTTAAATATTTTGTAGGGTATTAGGTAAGGGTTGAGGTTCACTTTTTTTCTTGGCATACAGATGTTCTATTGCCATTTGTTGAAAACAATATTTTTTAAATTTTATTTTATTTAAATTCAATTAATTAACATATAATATATTGTTAGTTTCAGAGATAGAGTTCAGTGATTCATCAGTTGCATATAACACCCATTGTTCATTATATCACGTGCCCTCCTTAATGCCCATCACCTAGTTACCCCATTCCCCCTACCCATCTCCCCTCCAGCAACCCTCAATTTGTTTCCTTTAGTTAGGAATCTCATATGGACTGTATCCTTCTCTGATTTCATCTTATTTTATTTTTCCCTCCCTTCCCCTCTGATCCTCTGTTTCGTTATCTAAATTCCACATGAGTGAAATCATATGATAATTATCTTTCTCTGATTGATTTATTTCACTTAGCATAATACCCTCTAGTTCCATCCATGTCATTGCAAATGGTAACATTTCATTTTTGATGGCTGAGTAATATCCCATTATATATATCTACATATTTATACATATATAACATATAACATATATATATATATAACATATATGTCTCTCTCTATATAAACATCTTCTTTATCCATTCATTTGTCAATGGACATCTGTGCTCTTTCCAAGTTTGGTTATTGTGGACATTGCTGCTATAAGCATTGGGGTGCAGGTGCCCCTCTGGATCACTATTTGTATTCTTTGGATAAATACCTAGTAGTGCAATTACTGGGTTGTAGGGTAGCTCTATTTTTAACTTTTTGAGGAACCTCCATACTCTTTTCCAGAGTGGCTGTACCAGCTTGCATTCCCACCAGCAGTATAAGAGAGTTCCCCTTTCTCTGCATCCTCGCCAACATTTGTTGTTGCCTGATTGTTAGTTCTAGCCATTCTGACTGGTGTGAGGTAGTTTCTCATTGTGGTTTTGATTTGTATTTCCCTGGTGCCGAGTAATGTTGAGCATTCTTTCATGTGTCTGTTGGCCATTGGATGTCTTCTTGGGAGAAATGTCTGTTCATGTCTTCTGCCCATTTCTTGACTGGATTATTTGTTCTTTGGGTGTTGAGTTTGATAAGTCTTCATAGATTTAGGATACTAGCCCTTTATCTGATAAGACATTTGCAAATATCTTCTCCCATCTATTGGCTGCTTTTTGGTTTTGTCAACTGTTTCCTTTGCTGTGCAAAAGCTTTTTATCTTGATGAAGTCCCAATAGTTCATTTTTGCTTTTGTTTCCCTTCCCTTTGGAGACGTGTCTAGAAAGAATTTGCTGTGGCTGAGGTCAAAGAGTTGTCCCTTATGTTCTCCTCTAGGATTTTGATGGACTCCTGTCTCACATTTCAGTGTTTCATCCATTTTGAGTTTATTTCGTGTATGGTGTAAGAGAACAGTCCAGTTTCATTCTTCTACATGTGGCTGTCCAATTTTCCCAACACCATTTCTTGAAGAGACTGTCTTTTTTCCACTGGCTATTCTTTCCTGCTTTGTCAAAGATTAGTTGACCATAGAGTTGAAGGGTCCATTTCTAGGTTCTCTGTTCTGTTCCATTGATCTATGTGTCTGTTTTTGTGCCAGTACCATACTGTCTTGATTGTTACAGCTTTGTAATAGAGCTTGAAGTCTGGAATTGTGACGCCACTAGCTTTGGTTTTCTTTTTCAACATTCCTTTGGCAATTTGGGGTTGTTGAAAACAATATTATATCTCCATTGAATTAACTTGGCACCTTTATCAAAAAGAGACCATATGTATGCAGATGACCTAAGACAATTAAAAAAACAATAAACTGTTTTTTAGTACAGTTTTAGATTTATAGAATAACTGTACTGATCATACATAGAATTGCATATACCTACCTACTTCTACCCCTTATGTCCATATAGAGTTTGGCCTATTATTAACATTTTGCATTAATGTGGTACATTTGTTGCAATAAATGAACCAATGTTGATATATTATTATTAAGTATAGCCAATAGTTATGTTGTTTCACTCTGCATTGTATAGCTCTATGGGTTTTTAATAAAGAAATAATTTTAAATAATTATTCATAATTTAAAACAATTTGCTTCATGACATATATTTACCCATTATGGTTTTATTTATGCCATCTGTATATCTTCTTTGGTGAGGTGTCTGTTCTGATCACTTAGCCATTTTTTAAACTGGGTTGTTTTGTTTCCTTATTGTTCAGTTTAGAAAGTTCTCTGTATATTCTGAATACAAGTCCTTTTTTTGGATATGTTTTACAAATATTATCTCCAAGTTTTTGGCTTGTTTCTTCACCTAAGAAAATTTTAAACTAAGTTTTTCTGTCAAAAATTTAAAGTAACTACTAAGAAATACGAAATCAATAGCTTCCAAATCCACAGAAACTAAATAGCATTAGAAAGCATAAACAATCCATAGATGGAAGAATGTTAGAGAAAAGGTGCAAACACAAAATGGTAACTGGAAAGTGAAAAATGGAAAAGACAGAAATATGGCCAAATATGTCAATCACTGGTATGAACATATGAAACTCTCCTATTAAAAGACATGTAGTATCAAATCAAACTAAAAATGTGTTATTGAGAACATATAAAAGAGTTGATAATCAAGAAATGGAAAAGGGGTGCCTGGGGGGCTCAGTCGGTTAAGGGTCCGACTCTTGATTTCAGCTCAGGTCATGATCTCAGGGTCTTAGGATCAGGATCCAGCCCACATGAGGCTCCATGCTCAGTGGGGAGTCTGCTTGAGAGTCTCCCTCTCCCTCTGTTCCTCCTCCTCCCCACGCAGGTGTGCACTCTCTCTCTCAAATCAATCAATCAATCAATCAATCAATCTTTGGGGAAAAAAAGAAATAAAAAATAAATAGTTGAGTATATACTTTGAAAATAATAAAAATAAAGTTATTTTAGCAACACTGATATCAGAAAAAGAGAATTTGGTATGTATTCCTGAAATGCAAAAATGATTCACCACCAGAAACAAATATAATAACACAACATATCATATTCCCAAATTAAAGAAGGAAAAAACATTAGTATATGAATGGATACATAAGCATTTGACAAAATGCAACATTTAAGTATAGTCAAATAATTTTGCTAGGCAGTAGTTAAAATCAATTTACTAGAGCTGAAACATTCCAAAATGGATACTTTTTGAAAATGTGATGTTGAACAAAACTGTTATAAAATAACATCTATTATATGATACCATTTATATAAAGTTTAATTACTTGTCAAATCAGTATCATTCTGTATATGGATATATATAATATTATATTGAAAAGGTATAAAAATATCTTCAGGAAAGATAAACATTAAATTCATAATAGTTTTTACCTCTGGGGAGAGGAGAATACTCAGAAGGTTTAAACTTTATTTGTAATATATGCAATTAAAATCAGAAACAAAACCACAACAGGTAGTATTTATTAAGTTCTCCTTTTTGGAGACATTTTCAAGGCACTGAAGATACTGGGATGAGTGGATCATCATCTCTGTTTTCAAAATACTCTCATTTCAGGAGATGGGAACTAATTGCATCTAAAATAGACAATATAAAGAAGGCCCTCATTGATTCTCATCTGAATTACCACAACAGTGATTCTACTCAATGATCCACATAGGTCCCTTGTTATTATTGTTAAGAGATCTGGGTAGCATATATGGACATTGCTAATACAACTGGACATGGAACATCCGCTTGTTGCTCATATTAGGAGAAAAATGTAAATCTTAAGTCTACTTCCTAGTAAATGATAGCACATTGTGTACTGTGCTTTATGAGACCACCAACCCATGGATAACAGACATCATTCCTCCTCCGCCCCCTCTTTTAATCTAGGTAAATGGCCTGGGTATTCAGTACAAAAAGTTGCTCTAGTGAAATCAGCCTATAATTGGCTTGTTATGGTAAGAGAATTAAGTTGAGAACCACAGAGGAAGGCAGGATGGATAGGAGCTTGGAACAGAATCCAGGAGGCAGAATCAAAGGAAACCCAGTCCTGGGAGACACTCCTAATTCACAGGATTGCAAGTAAAAAAAAAAAAAAGAAAGAAAAAAGAAAAAAAAAATCATTCTAAACCTACTCTTCATGCCACTTATAAGAAAATCTTCCTCTTTATTTAGTGAAACATCGATTCTTTCTCATGGTTAATTGCTCTAAATTAAATAAAATGTTTCTGAGAAACAGTATGAAATACATTTAGATATTTTCCTATACATTTGGAACGCTCTAAAAAGCCATTTACAAGTCCTTAAAATGATTGGCTCCCTTTACACTTCCTGTTCTGTAAATGAACCAGAATCAATAAAACATTTTATAGTTCTGAATATATTTAGTAAAATGGTTCCTCCCAAACAACACACACTTCTACCTAATATTCAAATTTATTTAATGTGCAACCTACTTAAAATGAAAGGTAAGTTGCCATGAAGACCCAGGGAGTGATTCAAATACACAAAGAGTAGAAGGACTATCTATGATGTATTTCAGAATGGGTTTTCCTGTATCTACTCAACACTGAACATTTGTGAACAGAGAAATTACATGTGTTTTCCTTTTGCAAGATAATTAAGAATTAAAGTTAATGTGAAAGTATGTTTTATTCAATTACTTCTGGAATTTTCAAAAAAGTATATGTTTATAATGATAAACAAAAAAATTCTGAAGCCAAATATTTTACTTTTGGTAGTCCAAAGTTATGCTTTATAATCATAGAAGATGATTATGCCTTTTATTTTTTTTTCCAGTAGATTTTATTATCTGTCTGATAAGGCTAGTCCCCTCTCATAGCTCTTCCTTTTCAGTCTCTCCTTGGTATGATTATGCTTTTTAATCACAGAAGAAATTTCAAGAAAATTGGGGGGAGAGGGTAATATAGGTTATAAAAAGCAAAAGGCTTATGATCCATGGTAAAATTCTTTCAGCAAGCGTCCAATATTTGAAGAAGTTTGATTGAAATTTTTGTGTGTTTTTCTTTTTAATGTAGAGTGACATAAGTATATAGGGCCCTGTGATTAGTTACTTTTTAAAATGAAAATTATCAAATACATATTTCTTATGCATTTGGCATGTCTTAAAAATCCATGTATGGACTCAGATGAAAGGTTATGGAATTTGGGATTGTTGGGCCTGGATATTAGAAGGATAAAGGATTATTGTGAGAAGAACATTCTCCATCTACACAGAGGACAAAGCAAGAGGAAATGAGCTTAAATTATTTCAAAAGAAGCTGAGTCAACGTGGCTATAACTTCAACATTTTGACTGAGTTCACCAGTTAACAGGGTTCCACTTAAATGACTGAATGAATCAATTCAGCAAACAATCCATCAGCCAGTTATTTTGGCAAAGAATGCAAATGCAAAGGCTTTGATTAGAAGGAAGTACTCTTTTAATTAAACATTAGGGCATAAATTCAAGCAAGATTATAGACTCCATCCCTAAAGGTCTCTCAAATTAAAGTAGACAGCTATATAGATTGAATAGTTTAATCAGTCAATGAATATTTATTTAGTACCTGCTTTGTTCTTAACGTTGAGCTACTGAAAAGAAGGGACTAGAAATGAGAATCAACTGGAATAATTTACAATCTGTTATGGATTGAATTGTATCCCCCCCAGAAGACATAGTGAAGTTTTCATTCCCCATACCTGTGGATGTGACCTTATTTGGAAAGAGGGTCTTTGCAGATGTAATTAGGTGAAAATGACGTCATTAGGATAGGCCGCAATTTAATATAACTGGTGTCCTTATATGAAGAGAAGATGGAGACAAAGGGGAAGGTGGCCATCTGAAGACAGAGAAGGAGAAGGCCATATAGGGTGAGGATAGAAATTGGAGTTGACGCATGTACAAGACACGGAAAGCCAAAGATTACTGGCAACAAGCAGAAGCCAGGAAATAGGCAAGGAAAATTTCTCTCTCAGAGATTTCAGAAATGAACAATCCTGCCGACAGTTGGATTTTGAACTTCTGGCCTCCAGAACTGTGAGATAATCAATTTCTGTTGTGAGCTACCCAGTTTGTGGTACTTTGTTATGGCAACCCCAGGAAATGAATACACAATTTTAAATTATTTTTTCTCCATTACATTAAAATACAATCTAATCTTTCGTAAGTCATCAACTTATTCTTTCTTTTCATTGATTTTAAAAAATCTAGGTTTATTGGCATATAATTCACATGTGATACCATTTACCTATTTAAACCATGTAGTTAATAAACATTGGCCTGAACACTAAAACTACTGGAAGAAAACGTCAGTGAAAATCTTCTTGATATTGGTCTGGACAATGATTTTTTGAATATGGCCACAAAAGCACAGACAACAAAAGCAAAAATAAAGAAATAGGGTTGCATCCAACTAAAAAGCTTTGCACAGGAAAGGAAACAATCAACGAGTGAAGAGACAACCTACAGAATGGGAGAAAATATTTGGAAACCATACATCTGATAAGGGGTTAATATGCAAAACATATAAGGAGCTACAACAATGTAGCAGCAAGAAAAGAAATAACGCAATTCAAAAAAAAAGAAAAAATCATCAAAGGACCTGAATAGGCATTTCTCAAAAGAACATATATTAGTGACCAACAGGTATATAAGAAGGTATGCAATATCATTAATCATCAGGGAAAGGCAAATCAAAATCACAATGGGTCCTCACCCCATTCCTGTTCAAATGGCTTTTATCAAAAAGATAAACAAAAAAATTTAAAAAACAGATAAAAAGTAACAAGTACTGATGAAGATGTGGGGAACAAAGAATCCTCGTACTCTGTTGGTGGGAATGTAAATTGGTACGGCCATTTTGGAAAACAGTGTGGAGGTTCCTCAAAAGATTAAAAATATAGCTACCATATGATCCAGCAACCCCACTTTTCAGTATATTCCAAAGGAACTGAAATCAGAGATATCTGCATCCTTATGTTCACTGCAGCATTATTCATAATTGAGAAGAAATGTTGTCTAAGCGTTGACATATGAATGGATAAAAAAATGTTGTATGTATATAAATGGAATATTATTCAGCCTTAAAAAATGAGGAAAGTTTGACATTTATGACAACAAGGATGAGACTAGAGGACGTTACGTGAAGGGAAATAAGCCAGACACAGAAGGACAAATACTGCACGATCTCATTTATTTGTGGAATCTGAAAAAGACACATTCCTAGAAGCAGAGAATAGAATGGTGGTTACTAGGGGCTGGGGGTGGGAGAAATGGAGAAAAGGTGGTCAAAGGATACAAAGTTTCAGTTATGCAAGATGAATACATTCTGGACATCTAATGTACAGTATGATGACTATACTTAATTATGCTCTATTGCATACTTGAACTTTGCTAAGAGAGTAGACTTTAATTTTTCTCTCACACACAGAAAAAAAGCAAACTATGTGATGTGATGGATTTGTTAATTAATTCGATTGTGGTAATCATTTTATAATGTATATGTATATTGAAACATTAAGAAAAGTACGTACTTAAGTAGATTTTAGTATATTGACAAATTGTGCAATTGTCACCACAGTTTCAGTTTATTTTTTTATTTTTTTTTAAGATTTTATTTATTTATTTGAGAGAGAATGAGAGATAGAGAGCACGAGAGGGGGGAGGGTCAGAGGGAGAAGCAGACTCCCTGCTGAGCAGGGATTCCCGACGCGGGACTCGATCCCGGGACTCCAGGATCATGACCTGAGCCGAAGGCAGTCGCTTAACCAACTGAGCCACCCGGGTACCCACCACAGTTTCAGTTCAGAACATGCTTAGTAACATGCTCATGTATCCTCATTCTCATTCTTCTCTCCTCCAGACACTGGAAACAACAAATCTACTTTCCGTCTCTACAGCTTTATCTATTCGGGAAATTTCACGTAAAGGGAATCATTTAATATGTGATCTTTTGTTACTGGCTTCTTTCAATTAGCAAAATATTTTCAAGACTTATCCGTATCGTAACATGTATCAGCACTTTATTTTGTATTGCCACATAATGTTCTGGTGTATGGACACACCACTTTTGTTTATTCATTCACCGACTCATGGACATTAAGGTTGTTTCCACTTTTGCTATTGTGAATCATGCTGGTATGAACATTTGTGTGAGTGTTTGTGTGGACATAGTTGTCATTTCTCTCGGGTATCTACCTAGGAGTGGATGGCCAGGTCATATGGTAACTCTTTAGCATTTTGAGGAAGTGCTCAAGTATGAGAATTCTGAACATGTTCTGAGTATTAGCTCATACATTCCTTATCGTAACTCAGGGGGTAGGTACTGTTATTACCACCTCACACAGCTGAGTTCACTGAAGCAGAGAGTGCTTAGGTAAAGTGTTCAGCTTCACAAATTTCCTCCAAGCCCTTCTAAATGAGGAGGTTTCTGAACCTCCCTCTCCACTTCCCCCCTGTTCTCCAGGACAAAACAACCTCTTCTTGGGAGTAAATCAGAGGGGGAGATGAACCATGAGAGACCATGGACTCTGAGAAACAACTGAAGGTTCTAGAGGGGAGGGGGGTGAGAGGATGGGTTAGCCTGGTGATGGGTATTAAAGAGGGCACGTTCTGCGTGGAGCACTGGGTGTTATAACGCAAACAATGAATCATGGGACACTACATCAAAAACAAATGAGGTAATGTATGGTGATTTACAATAAAAAAAATTTTAAAGAAAAGAACCACAAAACAAACAAACAAAAAACGAAAACAAAAAAACAAAAAACAACCTCTTCTTCTCCATACACACTTTTGAAGGCATCTCGTCTGTTTATTCTCGGAACGCTACTTCATACCCAGGACTCCGGGTGACGGGGTACAGGGTTGTCTTCTTGCAGGGTTCAAGCGCGGACTGGAGATAGGAGATCCCGAACTGCTTTTATTTTTTTCTTATTGACTTTGTTTTATTTGAACATTTTGTAAGACTTAGAAGATAATCTATTTCTTGAAAACATTAAGGGTAACTTCTCACTGGTTCTAGGAGGAAACCACGCTCCCAAACCAGGATAAGCAGGATACATGATACTAAACTGATTAAACTATGAATTAAGTAATATTTCTTAGGGGTTTGTGTGGGTTGAAATAACAAGGAAAAAATTCATTTCCACCATTATGAAAAAGAGAGTAAACGGATCCCATTTTTGTCCTCAAAGACTAGTGAAAATGGAAGCAATGGTGTTTTCCATCCTGACGTGAATCATAACGTGGCTTGAAGTAAGACGAAATCTCTTACGATTTCTTTAGCAGTATGCGTTAGTTTTCTAAGAATGCTGTCACAAATTACCGCGAACTTGAGTAGCTTAGAATAACAGAAATTCTTCCTCTCACAGAAGTCAGAAGTCCAGAATCAAGGTGTTAGCAGGACACGTTGCCTCTCTCTCCTAACTTCTGGCAGCGGCAGGTCATCCTTGGCATTTCTTGCTTTGCGGCAACATGACTTCAATCTCTGCCTCCACTGTGACATGTGACCTTCTTCCTTCTGTGTCTCTGTGTCTTCACATGATGTTTCTTCTCCTGTGTGATTCTCTCTGTGTCTCTTCTCTTCTAATATGGACACCAGTCATATTGGATTAAGGGTCCATCCAACTCTGGAATGACCTCATCTTAATATATATCTTAATTACATCTGCAAAGATTTGGATTTATTTCTAAACAAGGTCACATTCACAGGTACCAGGGGTTGGGCTTTCAACATATCTTTTGTTGGGGGGGGGGCTGGGAACACAACTCAACCCACAACATAGTAGATTGCTGTCAGTGAAGAACGCCTGCATTGGTGTTAGTTTCTGATGATCTTTTTGGGTTTAGGTATCTGTATTTAATCTAGGATTAAAAGAAACTTCCAGGTATTAAGATAAATGCTGATCATTATCAATTCAAATCCCCACTGTCTCCTTTGAAGTACAGGAAATCAAATTATTATTCCTTTTTTAAAAAGATTTTATGTATTTATTTATTTACTTTAGAGAGAGAGAGTGAGCAACAGAGAGAGAGATTGGGGAGGAGGAGCAGAGGGAGAGGAACTCCGTGCTGAGTGCAGAGCCTGACATGGAGCTCGATCCCATGTCCCTGAGATCGTGACCAGAGCTGAAATCCAGAGTGGGCCTCTTAACTGGCTGAGCCACCCAGGGGTCCCCCCAAATTCTTATTCTAATAATGTTGCCTTCATTCAGTGTATTTGTGGGAATTTCTCTTGTAAAAGTGACCTAAGGGACAATAAATTATCTGAATAGTTTCAAATCATGGCATGTAAACGTTTATTCTTTGGAGAGGTAGTATGCTATAGTGAAGAAAATAGCTAGACTTGGTTGGCTAAAAACTGGGTTTTAAATTGTTGTTACTGGTGAAGTGACAATGTTCAGCTATGACTCATTGCTCCAAGCAGAGGAAAACTGGAAAACCTTGTCTGAAGAGTCATGCTCAGTGGGTTTCAACCATAAAGTTTCACTGTCAAAATGCAGAAGCCTGACCACTTCTGTCTTAATCTCCCGGTCTGTCCACTGACCTGCAGTGCCCGAGGCACCCAGCACCATTTGAAACTGGTGACCCAGTATGAAAAGAAGTGTCTGACTAATCTAAGAGTCCCTCAGAGGTACTGCCTGGCAGAATTTCCTGGGTTTCAGGGTAGAAGAGGAAGTCTTCCTTCCTTGGTGTTTTTCAATTCTCATAGACTCTTTTGCCACCACAGTGTGTGGTTTTAGTCAGACAAATCTCTTTACATCTATGCACAGCCATTATCTCCAAAGTTCTCGTGGCAGGAGTGCTCTGACAGGCACTGGGCCCAGGAACACCTATCCTTCTGATCTTTACATGCCTTCTGGAAAGTAGAGAAAGCATTGCATCCATCCCATGGCCGACCTCCAGTGGGCCTTTCAGAGACAGTTCAGGGAGGGTTTTAGAATATGGGTCTGGTGGCAAACTGCACAGACTTGTCTGTCCCGTACTACTAGGAGGTTGGACAATTTACTTAACCACTCAGCTTCAGTGTCCTCAGCTGTGTGAGGTGGTAATAATAGTACCTGCCTCACGGGTTGCTATAAGGAATGTACAATACTCAGAACATTTCCTGGTTCCGCTCAGTGAATACTTATAAATACAATAAGTTTTGATAATCCGCTCTCTCCTGTTTTTCCTCTTCCACCCTCAGATCTCTACTTTTGGTCCTTCTTCTCCTATGTTTGACCCTTAACTTGAGATTGGAGAACGACAGGACTCTGTTCTGGGTACCCAAGTCCAGTCAGCGTTATCTTTGCCTGGTTTACCACAATGGACTCCTAACTCACCTCCTCATCTATCTTCATCTCCTGTGATTCATTTTCCATAAAGGAGAGTAAGCTTCTAAAACGTTAACCATGCCATACTATACCTCTGCTTAAAATCCTTCAGTGACTTCCCAACCCATTCAAACTCTACTTCCCACCTTTATTTACAGATCCTTATGTGTCTGGCCTTTTCAGTGGTTGAGACCTCATGTCACACTTCTCACCTGAGTGTTCCAATTTCATTCTAAGGACACTGGCAATAGCTCTCCTGTCTGCCTAGAAGGCTCACCCTCATGCTACTTCCTGTCACTTTGTCTGTGAGGCCTTTCATGGCCAAATAATTCACAATTCACACCCATCCGCTTACTGAAACTCTTTTCATTGCCCATACTACCTTCAGTGCTTTCCTTTTGCTGATTTATTTGTACTACTTACCTCCCCTCACTTGAATCCAAGCTCAATTACACTAGTAGTTTTTCTTGTCTTGTTCATTGTTCTATCTCCTTCACCCAGAACGGTTCCTGGCACATGGCAGGTACTCAATAAAGTTGGCTGTTATGTTAATTTTAACATTACTTTCTGTCCCTGTAGATGTACGTTCCTTCCCATGAAAACTCCATTTTTTTATGGGAATGGTAATATCTATTTGCCTCAAGCACACCATTATTATGTAGATTAGATTAAAAAAACATGTATTTAGCATAAGGATAGCTTTTTAGTTAATGAATAGCCCCTACAGATTGAGAACAATGCTGATAAGGGGGCAAGGGTGATGGCGCATTTGAAGTCATATACCAAAATATTCCATACTCAAGAAATTTTTCTAAAGTGCCATTATGCCATTGTTTAAAGAGATGAATATTTTGTATTCTATGCCATAATAAATAATTTTTGTTTTAATTTATAATTTCTCCAAAAAATTTCAAGTAAAAATAACATTCTGGAACGATAAAGTAAACTGGTAGTAGCACAGAGTAATTGTTCAATTAATATTAATTAATTTTCTTCTATTATCTTCCTTTCCAGAGACATGTGCGAAACATTAGTCAACTTTCTACATTTGTACATGGATAGAAAAAGTCCGGAATAAATTAGCAGCATCAATAACTTCTGGCAAGGGGATGAGGTAAGCACATGAAGAGATATTTCAAATTTTTGTTCTACTTACTTCTGTGTAGTTTGGATTTTTAAAAAACTTTAAAAAATGTCCACGTAGTACTTGTGTTATTAAAAACAAATAAACTAATGGAAGCAAGGAAATAAAATAATGAAAACTCCACACATTTTCATTAAAATAAAAATGAGAGGGGCACCTGGATGGCTCAGTAGGTTATGTGTCTGACTCTTGATTTTGGCTCAGGTCATGATCTCAGGGTTGTAAGACTGAGCCTCAAGTCTGGCTCCATGCTCAGTGCGTAGTCTGCTTAAAATTATCTCTCCCTCTCACTCTGCCCTTCCTCTCTCTCTCTCTCCTCCTCCCCTCAAAATAAAATAAATAAATGAATGAATGAATGAGTGAATAAGTAAAATTTGAAGAAATTTGAAACTAATATATGACAATAGATCAAAAATTACTGTGTTTTGAATTGGCAATGACTTCAGTTTTTTATTTCTAAGGTACATGCTCTGATGTTTAAAAAAATAAATAACTTGCTTTTCATTGCAGCTGCAGTTTACTTAAAAAAATCTAAAAAGATAGCTAATTAGTAAGTTATTTATAGCATATTAACATGAACAGAAGAAATGATTAATTTCTGTAATAATATTTTTGTTGTGATTATTAGAAAATCAAATGGCTTAAAGGAAATTAAAAAAAATTTTTCTCAAATCAGAACATTTTAGAACTAAAGGAAATTAGTTGCAAGTAAAGTTTTGACAGTGTTCAGACAGTTGCTTTTTACTCTGCATGTTTTTCAGGCTAGGTTTGGATAAAGTAATGCAAATGAAAACTGAAAATGTGACAGTGGGATTGTTGTTTTATTTTCTTAATAGTTTTATCTAATGTTGTGATATTTTAGCATTTTTTAAAAGACATGAAATTTTAAGGGTTTGCATTTATTTTATTATTTTATTTATTTTTGTCTTGGTTTTATAATCAAATAATTTAGGTTCTAAAATTAACATGTGAGAATTGAGGATAAAGCTATCTACCTCCCATGCTTCATCTTTATTATTTTTCTTTTATTGTCTTAAGTTTTATTTTATTTTATGTATTTATTTATTTTTTTAAAGATTTTATTTATTTATTTGAGAGAGAGAGAGTGAGAGATAGAGAGCACGAGAGGGAAGAGGGTCAGAGGGAGAAGCAGACTCTCCGCTGAGCAGGGAGCCCGATGTGGGACTCGATCCCAGGACTCCAGGATCATGACCTGAGCTGAAGGCAGTCGCTTAACCAACTGAGCCACCCAGGCGCCCTTAATTTTTATTTTAATTTTTCACTTGATTTTTACGTTTTCAATCCGAGTTTTCCCTTTTCTCCTTTTCTTATTCTACTTCTAATAATTATACTTTTAAAAAAGTGAGCTGTATCATTTGAGGGATGAAGAAAACATCCCAATTTTGGCCTAGATTCCAAAATCCAATGAACATGTACAGAAAAATATTCAGGTTATTTTTTCAATTTGAATATAATAACCTATGTGGAAACCTAAGGGGGACAGAAGCTCTGAAAAATGGCTACGTTTAAATACAAGATGAGAGCTTCTCACAGAATAGGAATTAGAAAATCCTTGTTCAGCACTTCAAAATTAAAGAGAAAGTAGGGGCATCTGGGTGGCACAGTGGGTTAACCATCTGACTCTTGGTTTCAGCTCAGGTCTGATCACAGGGCTGTGAGATCAGCTCAGTGTCTGGCTCTGCGCTCAGTGCAGAGTCTGCTTAAGACTTTTTCTCCCTCTACCCCACCCCCTGTGCGATCTCTCTCTCAAATAAATAAACCTTAAAAAAAAAAAGGGCAGAAACCATGCAATTAGATCTAGTAAAGCATATGAAAGCTGTTCAAGTTCAATAATAAAAAGAATCTGGTTAAAATTAAAGAGAAGGGAAGTACGATTAGTAAAGTTTAAGTACATAATTCAGCCATCAGTTTCTATCTTGTTTCCAAATTTCAAATTGCTAATAAGATTATTATGACATCATTATCACAATGTAATAACAAAAGTCACAGAATTATATATAAAAATCATTATTAAAATATGTAATCATAAAGTAATTATTTTTGCATATAGGTAAAATGTAGTGATTTCCTTTTAAAGTCAGGGCATAAGAAATGTCATGACTATCAATGATGGTAGCAGTTTCTTGTATAGGATCAAAGTTTGAGATGAGGTCAATAAAAGCACCAACAACCTTACATTATTTTCAGTGGATTTCTACATAAGATGACAAAACAGCTGTGCTATAAGCCTGACTTAATAACAAATTATGAATAGGCATTAAAATAAATGATCATTACTATAGTTATAAAAAGATCCATTGCATGTGGATGCTTAAATTGTTCCATATTACTTAGGTTTACATATAAAATCTTGTGCTATCATCAGGACAAGAAAATTAGCCTTCATATCATAGATGAGTGAATACTTGGAAAGTATAAATGACTTGCCTAAGTCCAATAACTAGCTATTGAATAAGAAAGGACAGGCAGGTCTGCCCCACAAGGCAACTGAGAAGATAAGATGAGATGTTTCATAAACTGTAAAGTTTTGAGGCATCTTTTAATGTCTATGATTGTTAAAAAAAGTAATAAAGGCAAAATGGTTAATAACCAAGTGAGATTGAAAGGCTTATAATGAAACCAGCTATTCTTTTTTCTACCCTTCCCCACCACTTTTGATACCCCTTCCCCGACTACCTCCTACCCCAAGTACCATTCTCCAAAAGCAACTACTTTTAATTATTTAACTATTTCTTCTGTTAATTACATTAAGGTTTAACAGTATAAAAAATAACCACAATAATGCATATAGCAACCAACGCTACTAACTCTTAAATGTTTCAGAAACACAGAAACTTAGGGCCATCAGTAAGAATATCAATGGTCATTTTATAGAACTGCTACTCAATAGATTTTCATAAGATGGAATGATGGACAGCAAAGACCTTTTTTGTATATAGAATTTCATGGTCAGCTCTTTTTATTTTAATGGAAAACAAAAGTCGTCTGTATAATGTCAGGATATTCAGAGAGAATTATGTTGGCATATACTTGGAGTAGGATCGTCTCAACAGCAAAATCGCATCTGCCCAATAAAATGTTTCTTTGAAGCATCATTTGGCAATCTTTGTCTCAGCAAAGACAGTTCTCTAGTCATATGACCTAGTGATGGTCTTATGAGGACAACAGATTAGTGGAGGCAGGCTCTGAACCCAGGCTTTGTATGTGCCTAGTAGTGGGCAGGGACCGGATGAAATTTGTTCACAGAGAGCTCTCAGTTGTTGGGGGATGCCTATGGGATCTACAAAGCAGCACAGAGCACAAACTCTCTCCCACACTGTCAACGTTTTCTGTTGTCTTTAAGATTGCATCTCCCTTTAACCGGTGTCTGGTGGGGTAGAGATGGGGTTTCAGAGGATAAGTGTTATATAGCTTCTATAAGCTGCCTTATTTTTATATACAGCTTCTATAAGCTGCCTTATTTTTATGACCTGCCTTGAAATCTTAAGGGACAAGAAGAATGAAGGAGGCATCATTTATTATTTTTATGATGATATACTAAAATGGATTATTAATGCTCATCTCATTTTCATAATCACATGTTAAAAAAGGGATTATCAAGGTGTAGATACACTCAGAGATCAAGGAATTTAAAAAGAGAAGAATCCTTCACCTGAGATGCTACTATTGGAGCATTCAACTCTTCCCCCCACCCTGCCCCAACCTCCGTATTAAAGTGGAACAGGGAAAGCTAGACCTGCTTAAATGATGCTGGAAAGACTGCTTAAGTAATTGGATGCGTTGTCAGTGGCTGTCAGGAAGAAGGTCGGAGAATACCACAACTCCGTGGCTCTTTATCTGGGTTCAGTGATAAATGCCAGGCTCGGTTCACTCAGTCAGCTTGCCTCCCCTAATGATATGCTGAAGCATTAAAAATGGATTTCTTCTTTGTCAACAGTACATCATGTATATCTAAAATGAGTGGCAGTTTTGCACTCTAATTTGGTTCTCAGATTTTTTTTTTTTTTTTAGTAAGTTGGTACATGAACTTGGTCTGTGACATGGCTATAGCTCTACAAATTTTCAATTTTGAAAATTAGGTGGTTATCATAGAAAGAAGAATAGCCAGAATCTTTGGGTTAGAGTACTTGCTATTAACAACTGTGGAAATCAGTTAATTAGAAATTCCTCTAAAGCTCAGTTTTCTCAACTGTAAATTTGCAATAAAATATCTTTCTTATGGTGCTGTGAGGATTAAATAGAATAATATAGGTATAAAACATAGTAGGTCCTCAGAAAATGTATTCTGGAATCAGAAATGATTCTAGATAGTAATGCCTTTAAAAATTAAAAAAAATGATTCTCTGATGTTCAGTTGAAATTTTCATAGTTGAAAATT
Source organism: Eumetopias jubatus (assembly GCF_037043125.1). Taxonomy (NCBI): domain Eukaryota; kingdom Metazoa; phylum Chordata; class Mammalia; order Carnivora; family Otariidae; genus Eumetopias; species Eumetopias jubatus. The sequence goes on along the minus strand of NW_028274810.1, from coordinate 151,069,059 downwards.
ATCTAAATAAATTAGATGCAAACAACAACAATTATTGGAGGCTATGAAGCAACAGGACCACTCATTTAATGTTGATGAGAGTGAAAATCACTTTGGAAATATTCTGGTATTACCTAAAGAATATGACTACCCTGTAGTCCAGTAGTTCTGATTTTAGTTATACTTCCTCAGCCAGAGAAATTCTTGCTATATGTACCTGGAACATAATTTAAACATGATTTTAGCAGCGTTGTTTGTAACAGAAAGAAAACTTTAAATAATCCATCTATCTATCAGCAACAGATTGATAAACGATAGAATGAATAAGCTTTATAAAAGTGAACTGCATCTGTTTAAATCAACATAAAAGGATCTCACAAACATAATATTGATCAAAAAGGCAAGTTAGAAAAATATACAATATATACAGCTTTCCGTTTTATGTAAGGTGCAAAAACAAGCAAAACCAAAAAGCATAATTTAGATTATCTATCTATCTATCTATCTATCTATCTATCTATCTATCTATCTATCATCTATCATCTATCTATCTAATCATCTATCATTTAACTATGTATCTATACCTTGGCTAATTGAATTTAAATAAAAAGTAAATAAAATTTAAATTAGAAGCCATATAATAAAATTATGAGTCATTGAATAACTGTGTATCTATGATTAAATCATAAAGGAAAACAAGGGAATGATTAATATGAGGTTGAGGATAGTGGTAAGTTTTGGTAGGGAAGGAAGGTGATGCTATTGGGAAGGGACAGAGATAACTTCTTAAGAAACTGGTTTTAGTCCTTTTTTCTTTTTTTATCGGAAAAAGGCTCTGTTTTACCTTCATTTTTACAAAAGCCTTAATTTTTTAGAGCAGTTTTAGGTTCACAGCAAAATTGAAAGGAAGGTTTAGAGATTTCCTATGTATTTCTTGCTCCCACACATGGATAGCCTCCCCATTATCAGCATCTCTCACTGAAGTGGTACATTCGTTACAATTGGTCAATCTATAGCAACACATCATAATCATCCAAAGTCCATAGTTCACATTCTGGGTGTTGCACATTCTATGGGTTTGGAGAAATATATAATGACATGTATTCACCATTATAGTGTCATACAGAGTATTTTTACTGCCCTAAAAAATCTTCTGTGCTCTTCCCATTTATCCCTTTCTGTCCCCCACTCCCCCAAATCCTGGCAAACACTGATCACTTTACTGTCTCCATAGTTTTGCCTTTTCCAGAATGTCATATAGTTGGAACCATACAATACGCCGCCTTTCCAGATTGGCTTCTCTATCTATGTAATGTGCACTCAAGTTTCTTCTGTGTCTTTTTCATGGTTTCATAGGTAATTTCTTTTCAGTATTGAATAATGTTCCATTGTCTGTTGTACCATCTTTTATTTATTCATGCATCAACTGAAAAAATATCCTCTTTGCTTCTAAGTTTTGGTGGTTATGAGTAAAGCTGTTATAAATGTCTGCGTCTTTGTGTGGACTTAAGTTCTCAATTCCTTTGAGTAAATGCCAAGGACTATGATAGCTGGAATGAATGGTGAGTGTATGATTCCTTTTGTCAGAAGTTAGCAAAGTGTCTTCCAAAGTGGTTGTGCAGTTTTGCATTTCCACCAACAATGAATGAGAATTGCTCCACATCCTCACCAGAATTTGGTGCTGTCAATTTAATCTATTTTAGTATTTCTGTTAACAGATTAGCACAAAGTGGATGGTTTAAGACAACAGAAATTTATTCTCTCACCATTCTGGCAGTCAGAAATTCAAAATCTAGGTGTTAGGACAGTTATTTCTTTCCGGAGGCTCTAAGGGAGAATCTGTTCCGTGCTTCTCTTTTAGCTCTAGGGGTAATTCTTGGCATTGCTTAGCTGGTCTATGCCTCAACCCAATCACTGTCTCTATCTTCATGTGGTCTTCTCTGAATGCCTGTGTTCTCCTCTTCCATCTCTTATAAAAACATATGTCATTGAATTTAGGGCCCTCTCTACTCCAGGATGATCTCCTCTCAAGATCCCTAGCTTAATTAATCACATTTGCAAAGACCCTTTCCCAAATAAGTTCACATTCACAAGTTCCAGGTAAATGTATCTCTTTGGGGGTCCATTATTCAACCCACTACAGTAGGTGTACATTGTATTATTATTCTGTGACTGTAATAGACATATTCATTCTCTTGGGTGTTTGATATATTTTTCAGTAAAAGTAAATGTGCTTAAAATAAAAAAGTGAAAAGAGAAAATAGAGAAGAAATGTTTTAATGCCAATTGTGTGATTATGTTGTCTTCCCAACTTGACAATATAAAATAGAATTTTCTCATAAAGAAATATTTTCCTAACATTTCGAAGTAACATATCTTATTTATATATTTATATTTATATATGTATGTATACATATTACATATTGAATTCTCAACAGAGTCTAATTTTGAAATGTATTGAAGCTGAGTTTTCTATTCCTATATTCCTATTAGAAATACCATTAGGTCTGATGTTATGTTTGAGATTGTTTTTAATTTTGATGGTTAAAGTTCTGGATTCAAAGAATAAAGCATTAAATAAAAATTCTAGGTTGATTTATGAGTAGTTTCTTCTGATATCACTGGGCACTTCATGAAAGAAGAAAAAGAAAGGATCATCTGAAAGTAAAAGGTTCATCCTGACTCATTGCACAACAAATACGTGTTTCTATTTCTGGCCACCATATTGACAACTAATTTCTAAAATATTAATAACCCATGTTGGAAAGGTTGTGAATATACAGACACCTTTTTCATTGCTTGTAGGAGATCATATCGTAATCTTTCCAGAATGAAATATGGAAGTGTGTGTTAGGAACTTTAAAAATATTTATTTATGCCCTTTGACCTAGTAATCTATTTGTAGGAATTTATATTGAGGAAATAAGCAAATATTCATCTAGATTTATATACAAATATATTTAATACAGGATCATTAGCAATTGTATAAACTGGAAATAACTATTTTTCCAAAAATAGGATCAGTAATCACTTCCAGTTGCAGTTTCCATTCCTATGTAACAAACTACCCCCAAAGAGTGGCTTAAAATACAAATGTATTATTACATTTCTTTGTGGGCCAAGAGCACAGTAAGGATGTACGGTCTCTGTTCCACAATGTCTGAAGCCTCAGGTAGGTTAACTCAAAAGCTAGGGGCTAGATGGAACAGCAGGGGTTCACTGGGCATTTCTCTTTCTCCCTACGTGGCTTCTACATGTAGCCAGTTTGGGCTTCTTCACAGCATAGTGGGCTCAGCATAGTTGAACACTTCACATAGTTGAACACTTCAATAATGAGTTTTATAAGAGAAAAGAAATAGAAGCTGTGCTTTTTTAGGGCTTGCTTGGAACCAGGAATAGTGTCTATCACTTCAACCAGATTTTGCTGATCAAAGCAGAGAGCCCACCCATATTATGGGGAGGGGACACAGACCCTAACTTCTGATGGAAGGAGTGTCAAAGAATTTGTGGCAATCTTTACACAGTCACATGTGATGATATAATAGTAACCATTTAAAAGTATTGCACTTCTAATTGTTGGAAAACAAAGAGGATAATCATTCTGAATAATACATCTTGGTTGTGATTATAAGGAAAATAAGGTGATTTCCAAGGAAATTCCAAAATAAGAAAGATGCTTTACATAATGGTGGGATCTTTGAACCAAAATAAAAATCTTCTATGGTAACTCCTTTGAAGACTGGTAGGTATTTGCATGCAATGTTTTGAAAAATTTATGCAAGTTGTTATCACTTTTATACCTTTATTCTTGTGAATATGAGAAAAATTGAATTTCATATGACAGCAAACTCAAAAAGAAATTGGTGACACAAATTAGTTGTAGACAGAAGGAAATGGTGACAAGTCTCTAGGGACATCTATTGCCTAAATAGATGGGAAGAAATACAAAGAATTAGTAAAGGAAAATACACACCAAAAAAATAATGAAAAAAAGACAAAGGGGAAAAATTTGAAAGCATATTTTAAGAAGAAAAAATATCACCATTTACCAGGAAATAAGTGAGAATCTCAACTATTGGAAACTTGTAACTCCACTATTTGGAATTTATTGAAGGTGAAATTTTAAAGGCATTGTTTTTTTCAGAGATGTCTGTAGAAACAAAATGTTAAATATAAAAAATATTGAAACAAATGAAGTCATGATTAGAGTAATGGTCAAGTAAATTATGGATAGTAATTTATTGGAATATGATATAACCATAAGATTAAAAAAATTAAAGACTAAGACTAAGAAAAACTGTTTACATGACAAAGCTAATTAAAAACATAGAAAAGTACAAGCATGTTAGAATTAACATTTTGTGAAAAATACAAATAATAACTGGTAGGCAGCTCAAACATGAAAATCTAATAGGGATCTACAGATAATTGATCCTTGGTACGTGTGCTTAGTGTTGCAAATTTTACATTATTATGTAAGGAAGTGGTAAACCATTGTTGCCAAATATAAGACAGCAAAGCTTGGAATTTAAAATTTAATGAATATTTTACTTTTTTAGTAAAAAAGTAAAAAAAAAATATTTTACTTTTTTTAAGATCAAAGGATTTATGTTTTTAAAGATTATTTTAAAATATAAGGAGAAAAGGAGGGTAGAAAGTTGTAAGCACACAGAATGATGAGATACTAGATTTATAAAATCACTCTCATCCTTCAGCAATTATGGTTTTGCCGACTATATTATTATAGTTATAAACCAACACTGTGATCTTTTTAAAGATTATTTATTTGTTATTTATTTATTTATTTATCTTAGAGAGAGAAAGCTCTTGCATGTGCAGGGGAGAAGCAGAAGGGGAGGGAGAGGGGGAGGAAGAGGGACAACCAAACTCTGAACTGAGCATGGAGCCTAACTGGGTTGATCCAATCACCCTGAGATCACAACCCGAGCTGAAACCAAGAGTGGACGCCCACCTGACTGAGCTACCTAGGTGCCCCACCTTTTTAAAGACATGAGGTTCTGTTTAGTATCCCTAAATCACAGAGCAACACAGTTATTGCCCTCCCTTCACACAGAATGAGAAAGGAGAGCTATTTATATGCTACTTCCTTAATATATGGCAAGGGTTAAACCAGGTCCACAAAAACTTACTTCTAATCATGATAATTTGTCAATTGGAAAAACTATTTGAAAGCATTTTCCCCCTTCCTACCTTGGAAGATTAAGTAAGGAAGAATGCAAGTATTAGTTGTCCTGGTTCAATTTAGAAAGGAATTTAAGACATAGACTTTGAATGTCATAAAACTTGTAAATATTTGCCTCAGTAGATGGTGTTATCCAATAGACAATGCAAAATCATGCCTGTCTCTTCCTAGACTCTTAAAGCATAGTTAATGTTCTCTAATAATGATAAGGACAAAAGTTGCAAGGCACGGATAAAAGGAATTTTACTAATAGCTCAATTTCTAGGGACCTTGGAGATACAGTCCAACTGTAATTTGGGAAGTCCAGCAATATTAAATAGTTACTCAAGGACTAAAAGCTAGTTAGTGAGTCAGGGCTTTGGCTGTTGTATTAGAAATCTCATCTGCTACCTCAGGTTACCTTGGCCTTATCTTCTTTCATGCCCTTGGCCCTTGCTCTGCCCTATCACTTCTGGGAAGGCTGAGTTTCTGTGATCCTTGCAGGTTGGTTGCCTAAGGCTGTGCCCTGGAGTCTCCAGCTCCTCCCACCATTTCCATTTGTAAGTAACTTATGTCCCCAAATTATGATGTCAAAATATTTTCTTGGAATATAAGGCTAATGTGTGTAGACTAGTCACCCTATTTTTGTGTTCTAATATGGTGGTTCTGAAAGTTTAGCATGCATCCCAGTCATCTTCAGGGTTTGGTAAAAACATAGATAGCCAGGCCCCACTGCCAGGGTTTCTGAGTCAGTAGCTCTAAGGGGGTGGGAGAATTTTCATTTTTAAGAAGTTTTCAGGTAATGCTGATACTGCTGGTTCAGGGACTATATCTTGAGAACCATGGCTCTTATAAAACATTTTTTATGTCATTATGTTCAAGGCATATTTTGTTATTTATATACTGTAGGAATTATGGATGCTTCCTACTTCTTCCATGTCCTCTTGCTGGATGCTCATTGAACTTATGAGCCCAGTCCTAAGATGGCTGGTCAACCATCACCCGGTGGAGTGGTAGAGGGCTCCTAATGCTAACTAAGCTAATAAATCCTGCCACTGCAGTCCAGCACCTTTCATGTTTAGGCTAAAATTGCTCTCCTCTAGAGATTGCTCAGCCCAATAGATTAGAAAACCCTTCACACAATGTCATGATCTAATGAGATTACTCTTTAACCTTCAATTTCCAGTAACATCCCAAATGCTAGGGAACTATTAAAACCACAGTGCAATCATAAAATGTATACTAATGATCTTTCAGTGACAAATGTATTTGAAGTAGGAGCCATTAGATAGAATAAGAATTCTAGATACACTATTTTGATTAATTCTAAGAATTTGTGGTTTATCCTTCACATGTGTTTCTGCATTCCTTTTTCCATATATCATTTTTTAAATGAAAAAAATCAATATAACAGTATTAGATTTTCCAAACAGTTCGCAATTACAACCAGTAGTTAGATAATAGTACCTTTGATATTGAGAATTACTAGTAGAGGTCAGCTGAAGGGAAAAGGGAGTAATTGCAAAATTAGCTGAATAAGAACCTCACCTGAATTACCCACACCATTTTTCTCTACTTTCGTCTCTACTTTGGGGTGAAGGTCCAGCTCTGGAAGAGCACCAAAATATCTTGTGGCTATATTGCAATGATGTAAATAAGGGACATCCTAGCGCATATTAAAACTTCTGTATCTGTCCCCCTCCCCTGCCTTATTCTCCTTTGTATTGAATAAAAGCACATGGCTAAAAGTTATTCATTCATTCTACTTAGTCACATACTTCCCTGCTGCCTGGCTAGCCTAGAAAGGAGTCTAATTTGCTGATGATTACAATTAGGAGGGAATGATCCATTACATTACCTTTAATGAGCTGCAGCAGGTCACTTGGTTATGGACGGTACCATGCAAAGGTTGCGGTTCAGGGTGATAGGAAATCCCTGACAGCATCTTCCTGACATTTGTGCAGTGGCCATAACAGGAAGGACTGCTAGTTTGTAGTCATTGAGATGCCTGAACTTCACTGTATCTTTCCATTTGGACAGGCTTTAGTGTTACTACCTGAAGTGCTTAATAATTTACAAACAGAGCTCATGTAACTGACAGTTATGATGCACAGCATTAACTTAGAAGTGGTCCTGTAGGTGAAGGGATGATAGTTTCTACATTTATTATATTTCCTCTCCCTTGATTTTAAAGGTACATTTAAACTTCAGCCAGTAAATTCAGGAGCTCTGAAAACCAATTAATGATTTAGTTAAAAATTCTGCAGCAGAATGTATTAGATTGACTTGTCTCTGAGCATGAGCAAGACACTTCAATGCGGAAATTTCCATTTTAAGACATATATTTTTCAAAAGATTTACTTATTTATTTTAGAGAGAGAGTGTGTGTGTGTGTGTGTGTGTGTGCATGGGGGAGGAAAGGGGCAGAGGGAGACAGAATCCCCAGCACACTCCCTGCTGAGTGCGGAATCCAACGCAGGCTAGATCCCACAATCTGGAGATCATGACGTGAGCCGAAATCGAGAGTCAGACGCTTAACAGACTGAGCCACCCAGGCGCCCCTCCATTTTAAGACATATTAGTATTTTTAAAAATAGATAAAATATAAGCCTTTCAAGAAGATGAAACAATAGGAAGGCAAATTAAGAATGTTTGCTTTATCTTACATTAAAAGGGATATTTAACCGATGACATGAACTTGGCTCTGTTGTATTTTTCTAGTTGAGCAATAAACAGAATGTTGATTTTATAAAAAAACCATTTATATATAAAATGGTTTACTCCGTAAACCATAACAGAATGTGCTTGAAAGACTTCTAATTTTTCAAAGACAAGTCTTTTCTTTTGCAAAAATCAAATATAAATGAAACTGCAGAAGCATGTCTTTTCTCAAGCCTTAGCTGTGGTTTAAGAAAGGTTATTGGATTAACGATAGGCATTTTTGCACTGGTGACTGAAAACGCTAGCTTTGCTTATGCCTAAGTAGAAAATACCTATATTTTTAAAACATAGATGGCTGGGGGGTATCCCAAGGGGGAGGGTAGTGGGGGAAAAATAAGGTCAGAGTCTGGAAAGAGAGTCCATTTGGATGTCACTTCAATAAAGGCATAAATCCCGAAGAACCTCTCCATTCAAGAGGATAAACCTATCATAGGTGAAGAACACTCACCTAATGATTTCAAACTCACAGCAATCTTCTCTGCATCATTATCATAAATTGCTATCTTGGCAAGGGAGATATAACTAAGGAATTCATTGTTTGAAGCAACTCTTTTGACAGTTTCTTTACTAGTTTGTGTTTATATGCGTGTTGCTGTCCCTCTTTGTGTCTTTGTCAACACAGCTTCATTTTCATTCACTGTGGTTTTTCTTATCACACGTGTTTTACCTTTGCATGAGTGGTTATTTTCTCTAAGTTCTGTCTGCAAAGGGAAAACAGAGAATGTAGAGGTTGCGTGGTTTAAAAAAAAAAAAAAAGTTTGACTGGTTTAGGCACAGTCTCCTTTCATGTGGGTGAAAACACTTTAGCCAGGGCTGACTGTGGACCAGCCACTTACATCCTCAACATGAAGTGTCGAATTGTTCCCACAATGGTCTTGGTCTAATTGTGGCTGCAATGTGCACTGCATACATTGCACCTGTAGCTAACGGAGGGCTTAAACTACCCACAACAAGTTGCCTAAGCAAAGTAAGGGCCCTTGCCTTAGAGGTCCCCAAACACTTGAAGCTGCCTATTTTTATCTTAAAGATACTATTTGACAAACATCCCTTATTGTTGATAGAACTTACCTTCTATCTATCATTCTTTGCACTTATGTGTTACAGCGTATAATTTCTATACACTGGAATAGACTAAATCTGGGCATTTATATATATACATATATATTACATATATATATGTATATATATTAACTGAAAACAAGATCCTTGTTAAATAGTTCCTGAAAAGAACAGATGCCACCCATTATCTTTCCTGGATGGAAAGCCTCATTTCTGCCAAGAGCAGATAAAGGGATAAAGAAAAGGTTTTGTTTTATGGCAAAGAGCCATGATCTGAGGCACCTCTTCATTATCACTATATATTTATACAAAATTTAGCAAGTGAAAACAAGACTTAGGGAATCATGTAAGCATCTGGTTAACAACTGCAGTATTTTTGCCCATCTATGAATTTTTAATAACCCAGCTGTATTTTCTAATTTATAGTTAGTACCTTTTGAACCCAGCACAGTGCCTTTGAAGTAGTACATACTTGCCAAACACACTTTTCTGAATGAAGCAGAGGATGTTGAAGCTGTGGCTTGTGGGTCATTTATACTGTTTTAACAAAGTATCTTTTACGTTTTTTCTTTTTCATCTCTCCCCTTACTCCCCCTTCCCCAACCAATTTCCTCTACTTGGGAAAGGGCTAATTCACAATTCCCATTTCTCTGTCCTGTGTTCTTCCTGGGAGCACTGAATATCTGGGTTGGAGTTGATATTGAAGTGGTGGCCTTTCTGATGAACCTAGCGGGTCAGTGACATCACGTGGCACTCTTTTGAAAGGGATGCAGGGAGAGAGACAGCACTCCCTTGAATGCTGGGCCACGGAGGGCAGGGTGGCGGGGGTGGTGGTGCAGAACGAGAGACCCAGGCAGGGCCTAACGATTAGCTGGTGCTGCCTTCTCTGCCCTTGGCTGTGATTTCATGGCCGCTGAAGCTTGTATCAACAGATTTTGCAAGGATGAAGACGTGGATATTTCCCAATTGTTTGACTTCTAAGCTTCCTGGGTGACCTGCATTCCACTGGCTGAGAGGCCAGAGCTGAGCATGGATAGGGCAAGACAGGTTAAGACCTAAAGCGGAGTCCCCTAGCTTCTTCAGTGGATTGCAAGCTAATGAATAAGGAAATTTGATACAGGCCTTGAGGTTAGAGTTCAACAATCAGGATTTTCACAACTTTATGGGTAATCATGTCTTAAAGACGTTACTAAGTGGGCACACATCATCCTTACAACTCCTAGCAACCAGAGAGGAAACTGGCTTTGGAACTGTGGCCGGTGACGGCTTCAACAGGATTTTTATAATATTTAAGAGGAGTGACACAAGAAATTTTTACAGACTCTTGAAATCTTCAAAAACCATTTAAGTAGTTGTGACTACGTTTAAATCTTCTTGAAGAAGTACATATCTTTTAAAATATAATATTGAATTAGGATAATGGTACGGACACAGCTGATGCTGTAATTTTGATAAAATCCTTTTCTTTTCAGAAGTAATTTAGTGTTTTTTTTAATGGTAAGTGTCCTATATCTCTATGAAACACCATATTACAGATATAAATAAAACTTTATAACATTAATGGACATTTCCAAGGGATTCAGTATACTAGGAGTTTTAACATTGTGAGTTCAATGCATACATTTCAAAAATCTGACCAGCTCAATCTAAAAATTCCAGCTAAGTGCCTTAGTCCTACAAACTTTTATGAGTCCTGGGTTTTAAATTCTGGCTTCCCATGCTTAGACAAATAATATGACCAGGTAACTTTTTCATCCATATTGATAAAAGCACCCCTAAGGAATTTTGCTTCTCTACCTATAAAATGCAAGTCCGTGGGCTGGTCTTCCTGAAGGAACACCAGGAGTTGTCGAAACCATTTATGTACCTTTGTGGTTCACTTAGACATACTTTTCTCAGTTTGAAGAAATGCTGAGAAACTGGAGATGATCATTATTAGTACCTCAACCATGATTAAAGTAGCTTTTCTTTCTCCAGTGATAGATCGGTAGCTCATATTTGGGATTCTTGGCTTAGGCAAAGACTCTAACAAGTTCAAGTCAATAGCTGTGACATCTTCAGGGATGTCAGTTTTCTTCTAATAATGTTCTCCTCCTGTCATATTTTGGAAGAAAACCATTATGATATTAAAAAAAATAAGGGAATACTTCTCAACTGGTTCTTAATGGTCCCATATTTCTGATTGTAGATACGGCAGCTGTAGGGGACGCTGTGGTGTGCGACCTTGCCCAGATTCCCCCTTTAGGGACAAGGCTGAATCATCCCCTCAGCTGCCAGGAACGCTGGTGTAGCTCATATGCCAACATACGAGATTGAGACGTGCCCTAATTAGCCTAGTCCGCTTGTAGCTGAGTCCTTTCCCAGCAATTGCTCTCTGCCAAGGATTCCTGTCTTCCCTAATCCTATAGCCTCTCTCTGGGAGCAGCGCACATTCAGTGAGAGGGTGAGGCAAGGGTAAAATGGCCTTACCCTTTTGCCTCATTGTAGACAAATCTGAAGGCTTATCCAGTTGCAGAGTTCTTTAGGGGATTGGCTGAGATCTTGGTTCCAAATGCTTTTTTTAATTCAACTTCTTTTTCTACCAAATCCTGCTTTCCTCATTTTTTTATCAGTTCTGAGAGTACTCCCCAGAAAATGCTGGCTTCCAATTTTTAACTCAGAGGCTGTTCTCAGGGAACTCAAAACAGTGTAGGAATACAAAGTCCAAGAGAGTATGCTAGGCAGAAGACGCTTCCCGAAACTTTCTCTTTTGCAAACCCTGCTCTTTTCCTGTGTGTGTGTGTGTGTGTGTGTGTGTGTGTGTGTGTGTGTGTGTGTGTGTCTGTTGCCTGAAAGCCTGTACATTCAGGCTCCGCAGATGGGCCATTTTAGTAGAACTTCTGTTAATATATTTCTAAATCTTTTAGTGCTAAGCCAAGCACCTAATACTAATTCTACTAGGCTATTGCTAGGCCATGAGATTATCGCCCAGAACAGACTCGGAAACAGCATGTGTTGAGAGCTGAGGAGTTAATGGGGAAGACCATCTTAGTGAGCACACACTAAACCATCTGCAAAACTTCACATCTCAGAATGCAAGTGACCGGGTGACTGCACTCTCTAAACACAAAGGGAAATGTTTCAAAAGTCAGGCGCCAAGAATGATTTGTTTTGCACTTAGTAAATCCCTTACAAAGCAGTCAGATATATGGATTGATCTCCAGGAAGGTTTGCCCCTCTGTCATGAGAATGCGGATATATGGCCCTGGGGGATTCTTCCATTTCCTAGGAAGATAAATGGTATATGGCCTAACCAAAGCTTGGCATTTACAAGTTTTGGGGAGATAATTTGGGATTTTCTGTAGGCCAGTTGTGGGGATGTTATAAAGAGGTTGCAAGGCAGAAATATGAAATAAAGATTGACGGAAGTCAAAGATAGCATAGGAAAGGATTTTTTCCTAGTTTTTGGCCACACTGGCCCTCTCATTCCATCATTTCATCATTCATTCATTCATTAATTCATCCATTTATTTAATATACGCTGGGCTGGGGTGGAAATATTAGGTGTTCAGACTGACACTCATTTATAGGAGCATGTGCTGACAACACATACATTTCAAACTCTGACCAGCTTAACTTAACAAAATGCAGATATCTGAGCATCTCACCTCATTCCTACAAGCTTCTACCATAAGACATTGGAAAGGTACTCATTTTGAGAACACTGCTATCTTGCAGGGACTATTTGACTTACAGTGGGCACTCGGTCAAAGCAAGAGAGCCGGGAGAGAGCTCAAGCAGAGTAGTTGGTTAGAGTAACCCTGAACTGTGGTGGTGGCAGTCCCAGGGCAGAAGACCCACAGATTCAAGTACTGCTTTGGCAATCTCCCACCTGTGCACAGCTCAACTGGTACACAAATCAAGCAAGTGTTGCATTCCCCCACAGTTAGGAGACCTTTGTTACATGTTTCTGTTGCCCTTTCATGGACTTTGGTGACCTTAGCAACTTCACTGTCATCCTTCAAGCTATATTATCTTGGTGGTAGTGGTGGCAGTAGAAGTTCTGGAAAACCATCAAACTTGCTCATTGATTGTATCCACAGTACCTGCCCTGTGTTAAACAACGTGCATAGAGTGATGAAGTGATGAACAAGTCAGATAGATAAGGTTCTTGCTCTCAAGTGCAGATGATGTGTTATTCTTTTAGAGAATTAGGTGAAGCAAGACCACAAGCCAGTGCAAGGCTGTATATACATTTGCTTGTAGAGATCTTGTTAGCTTTTGTATGGGCAAGAATTTTTGACTACTTAGGATAGCGTTTGATAATGTCAGGGAAACTGCATTTTAGGGGAGGGGGGACATTGCATTTTTGAGGCATTATGGTGTGTGTTAGGTGTATGACTCATACTGGTATTTTCTAACTATAGAGAGAGCGATCTATATGGACTTGCTGAAGTTTGAAACTTGAAAAAGTGGTATATGCTTAATATCAGACCAGAGAGTTGGAGGAGCACAGCCCAATAAATTATCTTTTACTATATAGCAGGTGTCTCAGCACTTTGTGTATTGCCAATCTTGGGTGGGAAGTCACTAGAGACTACAGGACCATGAACTATAGGCCATGGTTCTCCTTAGCAACAGGTACCCCTGGGAGTAGACTTCTTTGTGTATTCTGGGGGGAGGTGAACCCCTGTTGGTGTCCCAGTAACTTCCAAGAAACAATGTTTCCACTAGAAGGCAAGTTCAAAGGGTTAACTTTAACTCGGGGGAGAAATTTTTAATCTATTGACCTGGCTTTGTAGAATTCTATGAACTTCTTAACAGGCAGGAATCCTTCCTAAGGCTCTTTTGGACATTGCCCTTGGGTTGAAGAGAAACTGTTGGGATGTAAATGCCCCCATCAATCTTCCAACACCAAGGTGATATTCTTGAGAGCACTATGGTCCTGTACAAAACTACATAAACACCACTGTGACTCTGGCACGTTATGCACCAGTTTTCAAAGGATATTTAAATTTGTTCTATGTAAGAGTTAATTGATTCATATTATTCACTGTCAGCCCACACTTTATTATTCACTTTACCCACACTTTAGGAGGCTTCTATAAAAGTAGCTGATAGATTTGTAAAGTTTTTTTTTTAAATACTGTATATTATTGGTTTTAGAATATAATCTCTGGGGAACCTTGGTTTACAAGCTTATGAGTTACATGAGGCAGTGCCTGCTACTTAAGTAGTCAATTTGTATTCTTTGATGAGGATGATTTTTGACTTTGATGGCTTGACATATAAATAGGAGGAGGTATTATTATTAATCCTTTCCCCATAAGGATCCTTCTATCTGATTGCGTTCAATAATGTTCCATGAAATTAACTCATCTTAGAGCTCTGGAGAGAGCAGAAAGTAGAAAACTAGTGAGATCACAAGTGTGCAGCTAATCACAGATCTTCTTTGGTAACCAGTTAGAACTCAAAAAAAGATCACATCATAAGAAATGAAAGAACATCTGGTAACTGGAAATCTAATATTAGCCATTTCTCAGGAGAGGTACTAAATTTAACTGATGAGCTAAGGAGTGAATTTGAATATATGTATCTAGTTTTTCTGTGGTCAACGGTACTTTTAGGAAGCAAGTGACACCTAGTATACTTAAAAATTCTAAGAAAAAACAAGTAATCATCTTGAGTAGAAGCATAACATGTTTACATTGAGGTGTAGTTCCTCAGATTTTAAATCTTCCTAGAAACCAGAGAATGGTCAGTATAGGGATGCCTTAAAAGGAGTATTAAATCGAATTGGGAACTTAGTGTATATTTTTTGAGACCCTAACAAAGAATTCTGTTATTATTAGAATTTGATTGCCCTTAAGGTAACCTCTTGCATTTTTAATTATATATGAGTATGATTTGCATCAATTTACTTGCATGGATCTGGATTCTCAGTCAAAAGAGACATCAAAAAAAAAAAAAAAATCATCTCCCTTATTTAGCCAGAAGGTTGCCACTTATTTTTTTGGCCTAGAACTCTGATCCAGGTAACATTGCCCTTGAACACTATAAATTCAGTGGCTGTGGTGGGTACATATAAAGCTTGTTTCACATAAAAATTGATGCCATGTGGTGGACATGCTTACCTGGTTTACCTAAATATTTAATATAAATAGGGACCATATCCCAGTTTTGGTAAAGATAGTATAATACAGTGATTAAGAGCATGGGCTTTGGATCAGATACAGTTATTTATATTTTAAATTCCAGTACAATTAACATACCATGTTATATTAGTTTCAGGTGTACAGTATATACAATGGAATATTACTCAGCCACAAAAAATAATGAAATCTTATCGTTTGGACACATTTTTTTTTTTAAATATTTATTTATTTATTTATTTGAGAGAGAGAGAAAGAGAAAGAGTGAGTTGGGGGGAGGGGAAGAGTGAGAGAATCCTCACACAGATTCCCTGCTGAACACAGAGCCTGAAGATGGGCTCGATCCTAGGACCCTGAGGTCATGACCTGAGCCGAAACTGAGTCAGATGCCTTAACAGACTGAGCCACCAAGATGCCCCTGGATCAGATCCATTTAAACCTGAATCATGGTTCTACTACTTACTGATTGAATGATTAAGGGGAATTTGTTTAACTTGTAAGTCATAGTTTAACTATATTACAGAGCTATCAGTAGGATTGAATGAGATGTCTACATAGAGCTTGGCTTAGAAATTGGCAGACAAAACAGTTCTAATCTGCTGAATATATGTGGTTTGGATAATTATTAAAACATTAATGTGGTCATTTCCACCGGGTACTTTGTAAGGACAGCAAAGCAATGTTTTGATAATGGACTAAAATGTACATCTATTTTAGTTACACTCTGTTACTTTAAGAATAAATGTATTTGGAGTATGTGTAGTATTACAAAATAGTTATTATAGTGTATTTCTGTGGTCAGTAAAGTTCTTAACAATGAGCTCAAAGTTTTTTTTAAGTTAGTATGAATCCATCCTTTGTCCATGAACTCAGTTCTGTTTTCCCAACTTGCATTTCCCAGTTGGGCTTCTCACTGTAGTTTAGTCCGAACTGATTGCTTCCTGTGTCGGTGGTGATCTAACTGCATGGAGGTCTCAGCCTTACTGCTCTGAGTTTAGACTTCAGAAGATAGATAGATCTCTGCTTCAACCACACAGAGCTCATCAACTGACTTCTTTTCCTATTTGCTTTAGCAAAAGTCTTAGTGCCCCAAGAAAGAATGATGCATGCTATAATCAGTTAAGTTCTGTCTTTTATTTTATCTATTTGCTTTTTAACTATTTGTTGAACTATTACTATGTGCTAGGCACTGTGTTAGGCTCTGGGAAGGTAATGGTAAGCCTGACACAATCCCTCAGGTAGAGCTCACAGGTGGAAAGAGACAAGCAAACAAGACTATTAGAATATAGAATATAAGTCATTTCCTGCCAATCTTGGTGTGGGGTCAGCAGGGTCCTGAAAGACTTTCTGAGGGAAAGGATCTCAAAGCCAATACCTGTAGGATGAATTAGCCTGACTCAGGGTATGGAGAGGGGTGGAAAAGACCAGTCCATATAGAGAAACTTACATATTCAAAGGTCAGTGAGCAAAAGGGGGCTTGTTTGCTCTGGGAATTACAAGTAGAAAAGGTTGGATGCAGTGTCCAAGGGTGGGACTGTAAGCAGGCACCATATGGTCATCCCCTATGCAAAAAAAAAAAAAAAAAAGTCTCACAACAGACCCTTCACAAGTGGTTTTATTTTATTTATTTTTTATTTTTTTATTTTTTATTATGTTATGTTCACAAGTGGTTTTAAACCAAGGTTTGATTCCCTAGAAGTGAAATGTCTATCTTCTTGTTCTTTGATATCCTAGCCTGACAGCTTAGTTACATGGGTGCTCTCCTTAGAGCCCACACACCCTCTTCTGTGAGACCCATTCCAGAAGCCTCATTACAGCCTAATCGGTACCCATGGAGTCCAGGACCAGCTACACATTTTTGTTGCTGTCACAAGGATCTCCACAGTGGGCTTGACACTGTCTGCCCTAGAGTGACTGTCTTCTTGCCCAGACCATGGGAAATGGATAGGAAACTCATTTGCTAAACTAGTATCTGTTGATTATAACACAATCGCATTTCTGCAGAGCTGCACACACGGGGGAGAAGAACGAAGCAATGCCCTGGCTCAGTGCTCTGCACTTTGGCAGATGGGCTTCAGCTGCCCAGAGAAGACTTTTAGCACATTTTGAACCCCTCTTCATGGTAGGGGAGGATTATAATTATGGAAAAAAATTGGTATTTTAAGACTTTCTCTAGCCTGGATTAAGTATTTAGGGTACCATGAACATTTTTTGATGATGCCTCTCCAAAAGGTGAATCTTAGGGTTGTGATTATAAGAATAAACTCTGACCACCAATTTCAGCACCCAGTCTATGAAAAGTCAGGTAGTTTTTGCACTGAGAGTATTTCCAACTCAAAACAGCAGGTGTGATGGCACTTTTGAAAAACACCAGCTGAAAAGTCTTTAGACAAGGTTAACTTTTTCATCAGCAGTTGGTATAGCCTAGATTTAGCTTAGTGTAATGTGATGCAGGGATGCAGTGTATACATGGGAGTTTCCTACTTAAATTACACTTTATCTGGAACTCAGAAGACAAATTGGTCAACTATGAACATGAAATTGCTAGAAGGCAGAGAGCAAATAAAGAGGGATTGGAGGAGTTTTCCATTTGCTTCACTATGGTCTCCTGCCTCTACCAGTCCATACCAAAAGAGGGAAATAGTAATGATTACTTCAGCTGCTTTTTAAATTTATTCTATGGAAGGGTAAGTCTGGTACTTCCTGCATTGTCATTTTTATATGCACTTTCATCCCTGGACCAACATAATGACTGCGGGAGAAGTTGTACAAATGGAATGAGATCATGTGTGCACAAAGGTTTTAGAATGTTAAAATGCTGTACAAATACATGTTGTATTCTTTTTGCTAGCTTCTGTGTGAGGAGACATTAGGAAGCCTTGTAGTGGAGTGATTTAGAGTGTGGGTTTGGGGTCTCCCCTGTCCCCCCCTCCCTACTGTGTTGTACTTGGCAACTCATTTGAGCTTCATGGAGCTTGACTTCCCTCTGTAAAATGGAAAGAATAACAGAACTTAGCACCTGGGAGCTGTAAGTAGTTGAGACCGAAGTGGAGCCTGCGGGGTGGGGGTGGGGACAGTGAGAGATGAGGCAACGTTTAACTTCCAGCTCCAACAAGCCTCTCAAAAACATAGGTTTCCTTGGCTGAAACTAACACTTTAGGAGTATTGTGAGAATTAAATGAGACAGTACCCATGCCTTTGGGTACACAAAGTGACATGTGATAACCTTAGTGTCTTTCAAGGGTAGCTCTGGCCTTAGCAGTAGTAGGGAGCAGTGCCTTTAGCTTGGTGGGCAGTATGAAACAGCACCCCTGCATGGACATCAGCCCTTCATGTGTTGCACTGGAGTGGATAGCAGTGGGGAGCCAAGGCATCATCATGAGCCTTCAGTGTTGGGTGTGGATGACCAACCCTTTATCAAGGTCCATTTACTTTTCTTGTAGGCAACTATTTTACACTAAGACCAATGAAGACTGGATCAAGAGTAAGCAGACACTTATGGTTTCTGGAGGAATCTTTAACTTCTCCTCCTCCATTTTCCCATACCCTTTTATCGAAATTTAGGGCAGTAGGAAGGGGAGGATTTCCCTATCCACTATTTTCTGTCTGCTAACTCTCTGTAGACTGTAACTGTAGTGAAGGTATTTGGATGACACCTGTGATGTCAGGTCTGGGCTCACTGGCAGAGAAGTGGATAACAGGGGCACCCATTCATTCATTTGACAAATATTGATTTAGCACCTGCTATGTGCTGGGCCTTTTACCAGGAACAGGGATACAGCAGTGAATATGAAGTCAAACATCTCTACCCTTCTGAAGCTTACATTTCAGAGGGAAAGATAGATGTGAACAAGGAAAAAACTGAGTACAGCCCCTGGTCTTAAGTGGCATGAAGGAAAATGAAGCAAGGAAGATGATGGAGAATGGAGGTTTCACTCTTCATAGAACTCAAAGACAAAAGTGTTTGGCATGCTTGTTTTATGTCTGCTTGATGGTAGAATGGTGATGAGAGAATCAGGAGGCAGCAGTTGGTACTGTTGGTGTCAGCAACTGCATCTTCCAGGCAGGGTGGGAAATCTACATTCAACATTAGAGACAGACCAAGCCTCCTGCCAGGGATTCTGCCCTTGAAGCAGTTATTTCTTAGTGTTAGAGATAATTTTCTTCTGGGTTCTGTCTTAGGCTCTGAACTTGGTCCCTCATCTTCATTTGATCTCCCCTAGGCTTTGCTGCCTTCTTACATGGTTTTGGAGACTAGCACACATGTATATTGTGATTAATATAAAGCTTTCCTGCTATAATCATGTCACATAAGTAACTGCGAAGGCTTGATTTCTGTTATTTGAGAAAATAGGAGCTGGGGCATCATAAGTAATGAGGTAAAATTCAAATCTCCATTTAGCACAATATTTCAGTATCTTTTCTTACCCTGCTTTTTTTTATGAGAAATGCCAATAGATATATTTATTGATCTGAATTTTACTTCCTTTACTCTTTTTCCCCTACTTTCTCCAATAGGTGCTACTAAGCAGTAAAGTATCCAACTCTGAGCCTTTAAATAAAGAAGGAGGCTAAGAAAGTGGGAATGTTCCACTAAGGAACACTCAAACTTTAAATCATAAAGAGTTAACTGCTCTCCCTAACTTATGACTGGCTCCTTCAGTAATGTGGCTCATTGTATATTGTGCTTTTCTTTAACTGTCTGAATTTTACGAAGCTGATGTAATCTTTGGTACTAATTGCCAATACTTCAAGAAAAGGTTGTTGATATAAGAGAATGTCATCATTTCATTTTTCCTAACAGTACTTCATGCCCCATATTACATATGCACATAACACAGAATAAAAACACACACTGGAAACATTATGAAAAGTTTCCCATTAGAGTAGAGTGGCTATGTAGAAGTGAAAAATACCTACACTCAAAATGGAAATGATTTATGACCATGCAGGACTGGGTTTTGGGCGGGCCACAAAGGATTTGGTAACCCAAATAGTGTCTAGAAAGTCCACACATTTGGGAAATATTATTGGGATTTTTATCATACCTTTTTGCTAGTTTGTTGAACAAATACTTCTGCTACTGAAGAAAATAAAAATTAGAATCTGTTTAAACAGAGTGAGTCCTTCACAAATAATTTTTTGAATTAAAAAAAATTCACTTTAATAGCAGATTCTATTCTTTAATAGTACAGTTTTTAAATTCATTTCATTTCCTGGGCCAATTTTTTTTCACTTTTTCCAAAGTAACATTCATTGTATCATTATCTTTGACAAGTTGAGTATTTGGTAGTTAAAGCTTATAGTCTTAGAGTTTTGTGAGTTTTTTTTTAAAAAAGAAAAAATCTGTAATATCTTATTAATCTTTATTAATTTCATGTGAAATAAGAATGAGTTAGATGTCTTTATAATTTCTGTTTTTATAGTATGAAAAATGAAAAGTCATCAATTGCAGTCTGGCAACTTGATTTAATTTTATTCTTTTTAGCTTACCTTAAAAATTTCCTTAACATATAAAATAAGGGTTAAAAATTTTAATGTTTAGGGCAACCCTCTTGGGTCACCTCCCTCTTCAGGAGCTCTGTACTGTTGCTCAATAAACTTTGCTTTGTTGCCCACCAAAAAAATAAAATACAACAAAAAATAAAAAAAAATAAAAATTTTAATGTTTAAAGATGGTCTTAATTATGTTTTTTCCTGTTAATAAATACATGACTGTCAGTTCTTGGAGCTCAAAAACTATACTCACATTGTTCTTATTACTAGATTCTTTGTAGGTTTCAATGCATGCCAGTTGGACTTGCTAGAGGACTCACTCAATCCTACAGAACAACTGGATGGCAAAGATAAGTAAGCATCATTCCAGTTGAAGTCAAAAGTGTACTTGCTAGAACACTATAGAATATTCTATAATTCACATACTTACGTGGTTTATGAAGGTGACTAACTGATATGATAGCTCTTTAAAGAAAATTAAAGTACAGTTTTATGTTCTCTAGGGTTGTGGTATCCAAATTTTTATTTATGCATCTTTATTAAGAATTTTTAAGCACACATTTCCAATAATAAATAAAATTTGATGCATACTACTTATGTAATTATAACCACTAATTTATACATATTTATTTATACATGTATATAATTATGTACATTTCAAAACATATAATTTATAAGTTAGAAAAATAGAGTGAGGATGGAAAAGATAGATAGTATCTCAGGGTGAAATGTAAATTTAGGACAAAGTTTCTCATTAGTGATATGGGTTTATATTAAATAGTCCTGCCAATAGGTTAGAAAACCTGGATCTTTTCCTGTCAGATCTGCTTAGGTGGCCACCATCTATACCTTGCTATGGAGCAGATGGTAAGATCCATCATGTCCGAGATAAAAGAGTATTAAATCTGCCAGTTTCTTAATTTTGCTTGTACTTGGCAAACTATCAGGTCTGTCAGTTTCTTGTTTTTATCCTTGTATATTTGGGAAGAAGCCACTTGTCCATTTTGGTGAGGATTTATCTAATAATAGTAAATAATATGATCTACAAACCAACTCATCTGTACATCCCAAGACAATAGTATGCTGCAGTATGTTTTATCTATTTATTTTTTAATGTAATTTATTTATTTATTTTACATTTTTTAATTTTATTATGTTATGTCAATCACCATACATTACATCATTAGTTTTCGATGTCGTGTTCCATGATTCACTGTTTGCGTATAACACCCAGTGCTCCATGCAGTACGTGCCCTCTTTAATACCCATCACCAGGCTAATCCATCCCCCCACCCACCTCCCCTCTAGAACCCTCAGTTTGTTTCTCAGAGTCCATAGTCTCTCATGGTTCATCTCCCTCTCCGATCTCCCCCCCTTCATTTTTCCCTTCCTACTATCTTCTTTTTTTTTTTTTTTAACATATAATGTATTATTTGTTTCAGAGGTACAGGTCTGTGGTTCAACAGTCTTAGACAATTCACAGAGCTCACCATAGCACACACCCTCCCCAATGTCTGTCACCCAGCCACCCATCCCTCCCACCCCCCCACCACTCCAGCAACCCTCAGTTTGTTTCCTGAGATTAAGAATTCCTCATATCAGTGAGATCATATGATACATGTCTTTCTCTGATTGACTTATTTCGCTCATCATAATACCCTCCAGTTTTATGTTTTAAAAGCAAGCGCAGTTCCCCCCCAACCTTCCTGAGATTACCTAGTATAGCAGATGGGAAACTTGACCTTCTGAATCAAAGGACTAAGGAGAGGCATCAAGGGAGGGCTCCAGTGATAGTCACATAAGGATTATAGTAAAACTTAGTGGATTTCTCGTTTATAGATTAAAAACAAATATAAATAAGGGCCCTGTAATTTTTTTCTGGACCCAAGTGATTTATATTGTACACTCCTTCCCAAAATTTGGGATCACATATTCTATGGTAGCATACTCCAATATATGTTTATTTGTTTGGAAAAAATACACATCATATTGTCACAAAATATACATGTTTATTATAATATATGAAAATATAACATTTGAATTAAAGAGGATAAGATAAAATATACTTAAAAAGAAGCTGTAGTGTTGTTATTTTCTTACCATTGTGGCTTGTTTGATTGCATACCATTTTGGAAAACACTTTTCTAGGGACTGAAGCCCTGTTGGTGGAAATTCACACTTTGTTTTCAAGCAGGAGAGGAGAAATATGAATGATTCAGGAAAAAGAAGTGACGACAATAAGTGATCATGTTTAAGACTTTCCTCTTTTCCTAACTTCCCAAAAGAAATTGCACTCAGGGATGTGAGCTGGAATCCTCCATTCTCTTGGTTCTGTCCTTATCTCAATTCTCAAGCCCCTGGTGAGCTCTTATCATAACCCAGAACCTCAAGTTTAATGGACAAATGTTCTATCTAAGAGACACCATTTTATCTTCAAATCTGTCACTTGAGATGAAAAGCAGGCCCCCGAATCTTTGAGCTAAGGAATAGAATCATTCTGTAAGGGTCGAGTGGTGACATGGAGAGCAAGTCATGTTGAGAGATCATGTGCTCTGTTTTCTGAAGCATAAACTGTGGTCGTAACTGAACAGGTAGTACTTTCTAGTGTTTCCAAACTTTACTAATACTTCTAGTATAAATAGTATCTATCGATTTATATGTCTATTCAAGAGTGAGCTTATTTTGTTCTTATTTTATATTTAACCCACTAAAGGATGCACCTATATTTTTTCCTTTCTTTCCTAAATTTAATTTGTTATAGTAATGACCACATTTGCCAGAAATGATTATATTAATTCAAAAGCTGAAAATTGTTTTCTTTACTCTGTTGCATAGATAAATTATTGAATGCCCATGGCTTTTGGATAAGTATGGTCAAATGATAATTGCATTCACATTTTTGGTATCAATTTTCTATTACTCTAATTTGTTAAAATGCTTTTGTATGTGCAATAGTCTCTCATTAAATCAGGCATTCCTTAAATGGTATTAATTAACATGTGTAAAATCTACCTTGAAAATTCATTTAATTTTACAAATTATACTACTTCATGATAGTATCCCTGGAGCTTCATCAATTCTCTGATTTCTAAATAATTTTGAAGTAAAAAGGATTTTTAATTAAAAAAAAACTGAAGTTCTTTTTGCAATCATATTTAGCAGGAAAACATTCCATCATAGACTTGCAAGAGTCACTTGGATGATTTCATAGGAGTAGTTTTATCTATTTAATCTGTAGTGTGCCTATTAGGTGTTCAATCTGGTTAGTAGGACAAGGTCTCTACTTATAGTAGGAGACATGTCAGCAGGGATGACTATGATACAAGTGAATGTAATGTCAATAGAGCAAGATTAAGGTCCTTCTGACATCCAGAGGAGTGGAACACTGGGATGAAAGTGGAAGAAGATGTCAAAGAGACCCTCACAGAGAAGCAAACATTTCAGCTTGACCTTGAGGTCCAGTGGGCTGAAAGGCATATCTGGTTGGGAAGATTTCAGTGGCATTACTCTGGAGATCAACAGGCTGTTTGGGGAACTGGGAAGTTTTCTCAGTGAGGTTAACATATGGGATTCAGTAGGGGGTAGAGAAAGAATAATAAAAGGTAAGGCTGGGGATATAGTTCAGGATCATAATTTGAATTTGATGGTAGAGATATGTTTGGACAATGACAAATTATCTAGGACAGGGTAGGAAAGACAGTTTATACTGATAGGGAATGGCTGTCAGGAACCCACCTGTTAAGGCCCTTTTTGGATTCAGGAGGAAAACTTATGGCTACAATCCATTATGAAAGAGGTGAGGAAAGAGTGTGATTTTGCAAATATTAATCTAAGGTTTCCAAGCAAAGGAGGGACATAGCCAAATCTGCAATTTGAAGAACAAAATAAACAAAACACCACTCTGGTATCTGTGAGAAAGATAGATTAGAGAGGAAGGAAGTCAAAGTTTAGTTTGACTAAAACGTCATTGAGATAATTCAGATATGCAATGATCAGCATGAATTAGAGCAGTGACAGAGAAAATGGAGAGGAGTGGCCTGGCAGAAACAGGGGCAGAACAAACTTCTTAAAACTGATTGGATTTGGAGGGTGAAAGAAAAAGAAAAGTCTACGACTTTAAGTCAGTTTTTCATTTGTGGATTTGAGTGTTGAATCAGCTATCTACTGCTGTGTAACAAACAACTCGAACATTCAGACTTAAAATGACAATCATTTCATAACCTCATGAATCTGTGGGTCTAGTGAAGTCTCCTGATGTAGTTTGGGCTCATTTATGGGTCTTTCTTCAGGCTGAGGCAGCTAGGACAGCTCTAGTTATCATTGCGGATTTGTGGGGCAGCTGGGGCAATTCTCCTTGACATGTGTCTCATTCTCCTTGTCCCAATGTGTTAGTGTGGTACTGTGATCTATAATAAGAAATATACATCTGGTCTTCATCTTTTTTTTGGCACAGAGCCTCTAAAACCCTTGGAATTCCCTAAGTGATGAAAACTATAAAGGTTATTTTTATTATGTAAATGAGGTAACTTTTGGACAACATCAAAGGATGGAGACTGATTGTCAGGAGAACCAACCATTGATTAGAAGGTTGAAACTTTCAGTCCCAGCCCCCTGAACCTTCTGGGAGAGGAGAGGGGCTGGAAGTGGAATCAGTTGCCAATGGCCAATGGTTTAATCAATCATGCCCATCTAATGAATCCTCCATAAAACCCCAAAAGGATGGGATTTGGAGGGCTTGCAGGTTGGTGAACACATGGAGATGCATGGAGAGTGGCATGCCTGGAGAGGGTGTGGAAGCTTTGCACATACCTTTCCCCCATACCTTGCCCTATGCATTTCTTCCATCTGGCTATTTCTGAGTTTTATATATATATATATATATATATATATATATATATATATATTTTTTTTTTTTTTTTTTTTTTTTTAAATAATAAACTAGTTATCTAGTAAGTAAAATGTTTCTCTGGATTCTGTGAGTTGCTCTAGCAAATTAATTGAAGGAGGGGTCAGAATTGAGTCAAACTGTAGAATATGCAGTAGTGTTGGTGAATTCCTTGGTGGTGTGGGGAAATCTCATGACCACATTGGGATTGGTGATCAGAATTATAATTAGGTGTCACAATTTGAGAGGAGTATGTTTTTCTTATGGCCAATGGTGGAGCTACAAGAGGGCACAAGGAATAACACAAGGCTTTTGAGTTCTAGGTTTGGAAATGATGTTTCATCATTTCTTGCCACAGGCCACTGACTAAAGGAAGTGATATGGACAAGCCCAAAGTCAAGGGCTAAGAAAGGTCACTCCACTCACAATGAGGCCATGACAAGAGTGTCAGTGTTAGGATGGTAAAAAGTCAGGAACAATAATCCAATCTACCACATTGTGGTGTCATCATACTTTTCAATAGAAAAAAAATAGTTTTAGAATAATAGTTTCTTTACAATGAAGAAAATGCTATATTTTGTTGTATTATATTTGTGGGTGCTAATGAATAAACTTGAATCCAGGAAGATCAGCCAAAGGGTAATTAAGCTTAAATTAGCCTGTTTTTTAATGAAGAACTATAACTCTCTAGGTTGTTTGCACTGGATTGCTTCCAGGAAGCAACCCCTACCCCCCGCCTTCCCCTGCAAATTATTTGCAGTCACTAAATATCAGGAGAGGAGTTGTGGGATTTCGTCTGCAGTGAGAAAACCATTAAGAGGGAATTCTCAAGTTCCCCAGTTGAAACTTATTTATTTGGTGAAATAACAGTAAAGTCATGGTTAATTTGATCAAAGTTGCAAATTTGTGCTATCTTAAGGTTATGAAAATTCCAATTTCTTTATTTTTTTTAATTCCGTATACAGAGACACAGTTCCTTAGTATATTTACGGTTTCTAATAACACAATGGGTGATAAGTTGAGTAAATAAAAAAGAGGACAATGAAAATGAAGCACATATAATTTATGTTGTGTCTCACCAAAATACAAATATACATCCTGACACTTAAGAATTAGAGAGACTGCTGAAATTTAAGAACTTTACGTTTGATATTGTGTGGTTGAGCAATCTACTTTCTCCCAGGATTGCTTTTGTGCTTGGTTAATATGCTCTTTGAAAGAGTCAGCAATATGAAAAGTAGTGTAATACCATGGGCAACAGGGCACGGGGGCACACAAAAATGTATTGCAGGTGAAAATACCAATAAGTTCCTTAACATTTTATAGACCTATATCTGTATCCCTATCTATCTAATCTGATAATTATAAAATAGAATACTTAACAAAAAAATGTTCAAGACCTAGTTGAGGAAAACTACAAAACACAAAGTAGATTTGAAATAATGGACAGGCTTAACCATGGTTTTAGACTGAAAGGCTCATCATCAGTAAAATGTCAGTTCTCTCTAAGTTAATTTATAAATTCAATGCAATCTCTATAAAAACACCATCATGTTTTGTTATGGACCTAGACAATTTAATTATAAAATTTATTTGGAAGAGCATAAAAAGCAAGAACATTCAGGAAAACCCTGAAAAATAGGAGCAATGAGGGGGAACCAACCCTAGCAGATTAAATGTATATTTTAAAGCCTCTATAATTAAAGCAATATATGTTGTCTCATGAATATAGACAGATAAATTAATATAACATGTTATAAAAATCCAGAAATAGGCTCAACATTGCATATGGAAAATTAGCATACAATAAAGCGCTATCTCAAATTAGTCATGAAAGAATGGAATTTTTTATTAAGTGAGTGAAGATAACTAGATAGCCATAGAAAACAGTAAGATTGGATCTAATTTCTCATACTACCTATTATGCTAAATTCATATGGATTAAGAGGTGTAATTGTAAGTAATTAACTCATATAAATACTAAAAGGAAACATGAGGATTTCATCTATAAACTGGGAATGGGGTAAACGTTCCTAGTTAGGACTCAAAATCCAAAGCCAATAAAGGAAAAGACTGATACATATTGATCAATCAAAGAAAGAAACAAAAACTTCCTTATGGCATAAAAAATAGAACATAAGTAATGTATAAAGACAAATGATGAACTGAAAAAAAATTGGACTCACTTCACAGTCAAAAGGTTAATATTCCTAATAAAATAAGAGCTTCTAAAAAAATAAAGAAAAAATCCAAACTTCATAGAGAAATGGGCCAGAAAAGAAGTACAACTAATTTTTGAACATATGAAAAGATGCTTAACCTTATTCATAATAAGAGAAATGCCAATTAGGAAAAAAATCCAAAAATTGACAGCATACCCTGTTGGTGAGGCTAAAGGGAAAAGGCACTTTCATATATTATTCATGGGAATTTGATAATATCTAGCAAACTCCCATATGCATTTATTATCTGACCCAGATAGCTCACTTCTAGAAATATATTCCAAAGATACAGTAGAAAAATATAAACAATATATACATAAAACTATTATTATGCTATTTGTAATAGCAATGGAAATATCCTAAATGTTTATTGTAACTGGGGCCAGTTGAATAAACCATGCACATCCACACAGTGAAATACTGTGCATCTATTAAAAGATGAAGTATATATCCATAAATTGTTATGAAGGGACATTCAGGATATGGTAAGTGAAAAAAACAAGGTAGAGAAAAGTATATATAGCATTCTGCTATTTATCTCTCTGAATATTTATAAACATATATGTATTTTCTTAAATTTAAGGTTGTAAAAATAAACCATAAAATCAACCCAATAGTTACCTATAAGGGGAGAAAGGGAACATGGGAGAAAGGACAGGGACTTCTCGGAATTTACCTTGTTTGGTTGATCTAATTTTGGAACTATATTTTATATGACTACATGACACAGTTAAATTAAAATGAAAATAACAAGGAGTCTCTAAAATTTAAAAGCAAGATTAAACAAATGAACTGAACTGTATGTTGGGCTAATGGCTTAATGAAGACCTAAGAAATTGCTTCAGGTGACTTTAAAATTCAGTAACTTGCCTATATATCTTTATCCCTAGTGGGATATATCCTAAGGATATTCTAAGCAAAAATTAAAAAAAAATCTTACATGGTTTTTAGTAATCTTATGGTTATTATTCCGAAACTATTACGTATATAACAGATAAACCAAATAAACAGTTTAAAACACTTGAATAACAAAAAAAGTTTTTTGTCTGATGGACAAAAAAAATTCCAAATTTCCAATCTAGAAATGTGAATATCTGGAGCCCCCAGATTGTGGCATATATGTATGGCTTCCTGCTTCAAAATGGGTTTCTTGGACAAATAGCTGATGCCAAGCTGAGCACTGAAAGTTGTAAGATGAACCTGAAACATCTTGCAGTACCAGAAAATAAGGACTCTACCAAAAACACCTGGAGTTGTGTAATAAGGACTCAGGACCCTGGAAGAGGTTTGCACTAGACAAAAAAGGGACAATTTAAGGTATTAATGAGAATAATAACTGCAACAAAATATCCTCCCTCCTATGAAATTTGAAAGTAAAATATTACCACCTCCTAAAACAAAAATCAAACTGAATCAGGTCAAGACCTTAGATTTACCTATCAGTTTACAGAGAATTCAAAGGACAGAGGAATACACTAAATGACACTATAGGGATGGAATCAGTAAATTCTAGAATGAAGGCAACCCTACAAGACAAAAGACTAAGATTCTTAAAAAAATAAATTGAGAAAAAAAAAAGAACTGCATATAGACTAAAATGGACTTAGGACTACATATCAATTAAGTGAAAATTATGAACCTTATTTGAATTCCAGTTTGAACAAAGCAACTGTGAAAATAATACATAAGAGGCAAACTTGGAGGAAATTTGAACGCCAACTGCATATTTAATATCAATAAGGAATTATTGGGAAATTTTTAGGTGTAGATAACAGTATTGTGATTGTTTAAGAAAGTTAATAATGAAATCTGAAATATGTATGAATGAAATGATGTATCTGAGATTTGCTTCAAGATTATCCAGTGAGGGGAGAAATGGGAAGTTACAAATGAAATGAAAGTTGATTGCTATGGCTGGGGGATAGGAACAAGGGGATTTATTGCACTGTTCTCTCTACCTTTGTATATGTTGAAATCATCCATAATAAAATGTTAAAAAAAGAAAGACAATGCCATTAAAATGCTCCTCTTCCCCATGCTGCCAAATTACATAAGTTTGATGACCATATTTTAGGATTATTCCAAATATACTAGCAGACAACAAAGTGACAGGATAGCTTGAAGCTCAAACTGACTTAAATGCTACAAAATAATAAGATGATTCAAATGTTTGTGAGGCTTCAAATAATACTGGTTTTTGTAGAAGTATCTTGAGTGTCTTATATGAGTCCTGTTTAACATGACAAGTCAATGTGATATAATTTACAAGAATTTGAGAATTCTTGTCACTGGGTCTCTGCCATCAAGACAAAGGTGACAAGAGGCATTCTGAAACTCAGAGAGATTAATAATAATAATAATACCATTAGTTAATTAATCATTGATTAAGGAAGTACCATGATGGTGTGGTTAAGATGGTACATCTAAGAGTTAGATCATCCACCATTCATCATTCACTATTTCTATTCACTATCTAGGTGAATTCACTATCAGGTTCCTCATCCCAAAATTAGGGCTAATATTGCCTACCTCATAGGGGGATGGGATGACAATTATAGAGCTTATACAGCACCTGGTAAATATGAAGGTGCTCAACTGCCACAATAATTAATACTATTGGTTGATGATGATTATTGTTTGAGAGGCTGAAGCAGAATCCCAAGCTCAAAAAAAGAAAGCAGAGGAAAACCTAATATTCTCTGTGGAAGACATATAAGTTTTGGGTTTTCAATAACAAACGAAGTTCTGTTTTTTTGGGCCTACCTGGAGAAACTCCAAATTTCCTCTCTTCCAAGCAACTTATACTTCCCAGGTAGGACATCTTGGAATCTGAGCAGATGACTGTCTGAGGAAGACATAATTTTGATGAAAATAGACAGCTTGCAGTGCAGCAGGTCTTAAGTATTGGCCGTGAAAGGCATATCCTATTGCCAAACCTCTAACCATGTATTCTTTGATTAAAGATGCCACTGGTAAGAAAATCTGACAACCCCAAATTTGTGTGACTTCCTTTGCCTTATACATAGATACATAGGGAGATATAAAACTTATTTTAAGTATATATAAAGAAGAAGACAATATTAGCAGGTGTGATCAGGGGTCATTTCACAAAGGAGATGATCTAGAGGGATGGGAGTCATGATTATAGTAGTGATTTAGAGAGATTCCTGATGGCCATTTGGTTTAAGGATGCCCATGAATTCCAAGAGAATAAAATCAGGGAGGCAAGTTAGGTGATGTTTACAAAATTCCAGAAGAGAGATTTTATATATACCAGGCTAATTGTAAATGTGGTGAGCTAGTGACCAATTCAAATTCAAGAGATACTTGGGAGTATTGATCAGACTTGGATATAATTCATAAAATTATATTGTCTAAAAATTATATTATCTGAAAGTAATATGTATTTTACAGAGACTTAGATTTGTTTCTGCTTTCCTCTTTTGAGCTTGGGATTCTGCTTCAGTTTCTCAGACAAGAATTGATAAGACTTGAATGTAATTCATAAAGGTGAGAAAACTTCTAATTTGAAGTGAATGAACATTTTTTCTATTTATCAAGATGGAGCAGGGGTGGGAGAGCAGATACTTTGATAGTAGACGTGTTGGTTTTAATGTATACATACGTTCCTTATTGCCCTAAGTGTCATGACCTCATTCACTGGTAAGTTGGACATTGAAAACAGAGGGGCGAAGGGTTAGGTTGGAGACTGACCTGTAGTGTGCAGATGGGGGTTAGAGGAAACAAACCAAGAAATTGCAAGGAGTGGCACAGAAGGGTGGGATTTGAAATGCATAGACCACCATATCCAAAAGCACAAATCATGATTACATGGATCAAAGTCATGCCTAATCATGGCTGCAGTAATAAGTATTCTGGGAAAGGCATGTTTTCTATTAGGTACTATCTGAATTCATAGATCTATATGAGGAAATTTAAAAGATTCTTAGTAGAAAAATCAAGGTCAAGCTAGAGAGACCGAGGCTATGAGCCAAGGAGGCCCAAGTCTACTTTCTGAAGTTCCGCCTACTATTCCATTCTTTAGAGATGCTGATGAAAACACTGACTTCAAGGACTGGAAGACCGGCCAATGTTCACCCGATCTTATCCAAAGGGAGTCAGGTAGGGGCACATACTCACCAGTTCACAGAGCTCACCGTACCGCGTTCACAATCGCGGAGACACAGGCATAGCTATTTCCCAACCTTGCTGGTTAGTGTGAGGGAACCACTAATATATCCTGCCAGGCTCAGGTCTGACTGGTTTTTATTATTACTTACAGGGAGTAAGTAACTCAGATTGATTGAAGGGGAGAGTTGGTGGAAGGAAGAAATTGGAATCACAACAGAAAACAGGTGGTTTCCAGGTTCTGCAGAATCTCTTACTCTACCCTAAGGAGCTCTGATGATATGTTTTAGTCAATGGAATCTTGTTGAAGATTTTGGTCATCAGTATTTTGATATTTCTTAGAGCCCATGCTTAATAAATTATTGCTGAAGGAATATGAGATTGCATATAGTGCTAACAGAAACTCTCCAAAAGAAGATTTTGAAGCAATGCAACACACCTATAGACTGTTGAGAGATCTATGTAGCTGCGAATCAAGCTAGCAACAAAAGGTCTGAACAAAGTTGTTTGTACAGCCAAGGGCAAAATTGCAATCAATGACAAGTCCTGTAAGCAGAGGCCAAGGGGTGGAAATGGCTACAGGTTATAGACTGATATCTTGAGCTCACTGAAAGAAATCGGCTGGAGCCGCTATATGCAACATGACCTTGGGGCATGTACCATGAGACCATTTTTGGTAAAACCGCCTTATAAGGAGATCTTTGGGTGTTTAATGAACTGCATAATCTTCTTGGAACTAGTCTAGGCTTGTAGAAGAATTTTTCAAGAGTCAGCAGTGTTGGGCGCCTGGGTGGCTCAGTTGGTTAAGCAACTGCCTTCCGCTCAGGTCATGATCCTGGAATCCTGGGATCGAGCCCTGCACCGGGCTCCCTGCTCAGCAGGGAGTCTGCTTCTCCCTCTGACCTTCCCCCCTCTTGTGCTCTCTCTTTCATTCTCTCTCTCAAATAAATAAATAAAATATTTTAAAAAAGGGTCAGCAGTGTTATAGAGAGGTTCTAGAAATGTGTCTCTTTCAAACAATGTGTACTAAATATATCTTTTGTGTGTTCTAATGTTTAAAAGACCTTGACAATAGATCGTGAATAATAGGACAACTGAAGGTGTAAATAATCCCCAGATTTTATTTTCCATCAATATTTTCAGCATTACAAAACTTTGCTAGAACGCCAATCCAAAGTTATTTAACACAGTTTCTGAACTTACCTTCTCTGGGAATACTAACAATCAGAGAAATGGAGGAAGAGGCAGCCAAGACAAAGGACACAAGCAGGTTAGAAACTAGAGCATAAACTGAGTGACCAGTGCATTGCTCCAGAGTGACAACACATGGAAGGAGGTACTTCAATCCGTAACTCACTATAGTCAGATCATTTACTGTTCTGTAGACTTGACTTCTGTCCATACAACAGTCAAGTGCAAGTGTAAAAGTGAGGTAGTAATGCGCAAGGAGATGACTGCCAGAAACAGACTGAAGTTAGGGTCACCCTTTCGACTTGAATGCCCAAGCCTCTATATAGAAATCTAATTGGCTATTGAGATCTAAATACATTTTTCAGACTACTTAGAGGCAAATGACTCAAGGATGAGAATCTGTAACAGAGAAGGTAAGAAGCACATACTCTAAGAAACCATTAGAGTGAAAATGCAAGGGAGCAACATGGGCATTCATCCAATGTTGTGTAATAAACAAAATGACTATAAGATATTTATGGTTATAAAAATTAGAGAATTACTGTTCATGGAGGAAGAACACTATGCAGTCAATAAAAAATTGAAACCATAGTTCCTCTTGGCTTCCACTGACCTTTCAGTCAGGAAAATTAAAGTACTTTAATTAAGCTTAAGATCCTCATTAGTTTGTTTAATTCTTTTGGAAGAGCTATTTGGGACTAATGTGTCTAGAACTTCCATTGTCATTGGTGGCAGATCTATCACTTTAAGGACAGAAAAAATAGAAGAAATATATAATTAGAGACAACCTATCTTGTTGGAAATCATTACCTTAAGGCTTTATATACAATGTACAATCATTACCTTAAGGCTTTATATACAATGATAGACTTTAAAGTCAGTCTGCCAAAGGTTTGAATGCTTCTCTATTACTCCCTTACTTGATTTTTCAGTGCCTCCATTAGCTCATCTGTAAAAAGGAGATGATGTGGCCTCTTAGGATGGCTGTGAGGATTAAGTAAGATAATACATGTGACATGCTTAGAACCATGCCTGGCATATGGGGGATGTCCCCATAGATGTTAACTATTATGATTGTTGTGTGATAATAGTAATTCTAAGTTAGGGTGGGCATGGGTTAGAGAATGGATGAGAAGCACAGATAAGATGTATTTATTTGCCAATGCTGTGGTGCAATGCTGGCCAACGAACCATTTTTCTCATGTATATGAGTAACCAAAGAATGACATTTGGTTTCACCAAATTCAGTAAGCAGAGATTTTCCAATGTTGTAACAGTGAAGATAAATAAGTATGTGAGTCTGGAAGAAATGTAAGACAAATGTAAGACCAGGCTGAATCAGACACCTTTTAAAGAAGAATTTAGTGGGATGACTCAAGCAACACCTCATAGGAGTGAGAAAATTTTCATCTGCCCCTTCTAGGCTAAAACACCTCTGATATTGGGCATCATGTCTTATTCCAGAAAGCATTCTCCATGCCTACTGCAGTGTCTGATTCACAATAAACACTCAATAATTGATAAACAAATAAACAAATAAGCAAACCAGACACTTAATCTTATGCAAATCCCAATTTATATGAATCCCAGTTTGGATATTCTTTCTCTTATTCTTGAAATAATGGGGTTGTGCTAGTATCTTTAAAGTCCCACAAGGTCTTCCATAGTAAATATCTTAAATAGAAAAAAAAATGAGGAATTTCCTGAGAAAATTAGAGTCATTGTATAGAGCAGTGTGTCTCAAACCTAGAGTCTCCTTTGGTAGGTCTGGGAGAGACTTAAAATTCTAAGTTCCTAAAAAGCTCCCATGTAATGCTGATGCTTCAGTTTCATGGACCACACAAGTCACATAGCAAAGGTTTAGATGGTTGTCGTGGATCTCCTCTCTTAGATTATCAGAGAGAGGGAAGAATGTCTTTAGACAGGTATAAATACATTACTATTTGGGTTCAGAGGAGAAACGGAGGATCCATGTTATTGAAAAGGCTTTGTGAAAGACATGGCATTTGGCTTTCAGTTGAAGGTTTGTGTAGGATTTGTGACATTACAATTTGCAAACTATTTTTCACTTCATATTTCAATGATTATTTACAGAAATCTTCTATACTCTTTGAAATCTCACAGTGATCCAAAGAGAAGTGGACATGGATTTTGAGCTCCATTTTACACAACAGGAAAAAAGACTCAGAGAGGCTGGTGATTTTCCAGGCTGGTGAATAGCAATTCTGAGGCTAGCATGCCGGTCTCCAGAATCATACTCAGTGTTTTCGTTCAAAGACATCGCACTTCCTGAGTAGATGAGGCTTAAGACCACGATGCTATGAACTTGTCACTCATGAAATTTGACATTGCTCACCAGGACCTGAATAGTGAGGAAGCTGCAATGAACAATATCACCGTAAGACACAATGAAGCTAGAAAAAAAAAAAAAGCTATTTCTCTTCTCACTTACCAGCTATTTTCAAGATTCAAAGTCTCAGGTCAGAAATTCTCATTAGGATTAAAAGGGACAGAATCAACAACAAGGCTTTGATAACATCCATTTTTTTTTCCTATGGAATAGGATCCACAGAGAAAATATATCCAAGAACTATGCAACCCAGAGTTTGTCAACAGATCTGGT
Organism: Eumetopias jubatus; assembly: GCF_037043125.1. Classification (NCBI taxonomy): domain Eukaryota; kingdom Metazoa; phylum Chordata; class Mammalia; order Carnivora; family Otariidae; genus Eumetopias; species Eumetopias jubatus. The sequence goes on along the minus strand of NW_028274810.1, from coordinate 151,033,442 downwards.
CTCTAGACCTTACTCTCTTAGTCTACACTAATACTCAGGCAGTTGCTTTAAAACTTTGAAGAGATTTTGAATTTCACTATCAGATGTTTTCCCCTCTGAGTATTCTTGAAGGTCAAATGTATCAAGATAAATATGTCTGAGAAAACATCAAACATTAACAACATATTAGTAAACCATCATACCTCAAGTATTTAGGTGTTACTTAAATTTTAATAAATGCTTTCTTCAACCCTTTGTTCAGCTCTGATTGATCTTAAACAGCTTTGTCTCCATAGAGATTTGCCAGTAAAGTGAGTAAAATGTAAATTTATATTTTAATTTTTCCCTGTGGTTCCAGGTAAAATTTTCCTAGAAAATGAGAACAATTTCATTGGCTCTTACAGAGCCAAAGCAATTCCCATGTCCTTCGCCTAGTCCTAATTTTGGGTCGTTGAGTTGCCCATAGAAGATATCTCTGAAAAATATCTTATTCAGCAAGACCTCTACATTAAAAATTGCTGGGGTAGAAGTTACAAGATTCTGTATTCTTGGTGTAGTGGCCTGTACCACTCAAAAACATGTATTCCATCCTAACTTCTCATTGTCTGGTACTTTTCATTTGTACCAATTCCACTTTTGTGGGCTTGTATGTAAAAAATAATGCAAGCAGCTTCTTCAGAAGTTGAGAAAAATCTATCCTTACAAATGCTCTCTCAAGCAACAGGGATGGTACCACAGGCTTTGAGACAGATGGTAGCCAATCCAAATTCAGTATGGTAAGCAGGCACCACTCAATAAAACTTTAATTGCTGCATATGGTATCTGCTAACTTGTTTAGAAAATGGATATGCAGCATTAGCTCAAAGCATTTAAATGGCCTCATAGCACTGGACAGCATGTTGGGCTGCCACCTGGAAGACCCAAATTTCATAGCAGATGTAACAGTAGAAGAATAAAGCTGGTGGTTGATAGTCCTGGGATGGAGATGACATAGTCAGCACCCAGCTGTTCCCCCCACCCGCTCTGACTCCTACCGTTTTGGTGTCACTTCCACCAAGTCCCGAAATCACTCATGTATCGTATTCTCCTCCCCAAGAGAGACAGAGAGAGGAAAAAACAAAAGCAAAAACAAAAACACGCACTAAGCTATACCATAAGGCTGAAATGGGAAGGGGTCCGTGTCCCTACTATACCCTGGGAAACGTGGAAGATGCTTTAGAATGCAGTTCAGGGAGGGAAAAAAAAAAGGATAAAGATCTGGATGGAGAATGCCCGACATATGTGCAAATTTGTGCCAAAAGATGGGAGCCAAGACAGAAGAGAAGGTTCCTTCTGAGAGTGCTGAAGAGATCTTTGCAATTTATCATTTGCATTTGTCTTGCCTGGCAAACAATAAATAACACTTCACACTTGCGGAGGAGGTCAGCTTATCGGACTGCTGACTTCAGAGACTGATAAGGAGTGAAACATCATTTCTCAAACAGGGTCTCCTTAATCCCCCCTCCCAAGTTAGGTAGCAGAAATGAGTATAAGAGAAATATAATCTCAAGATCTCAGTCTATTTAAAGACAAGGATATTAAAGGAGGGAACAAAACTAATTGTTTTTCAGAAAGATCAGGAGCAATATTCACTTTTGAACATTAGTGCTTTGTGCTACCCCACCCCAATCTAAATTAAGAAAACCCACAAATGCACTTCCCAGACACTATTGATTTCTGACCTGTAAATTACTCTCCATCAAAAAGGTTTTGGTGCAGACTAGGGGTTTGGAGTAGCCTGGGTACTTCTCAGCTGCAATCTGCATAATGTTTAGTATTCAGTGAGTTAAAGCAGGCAATGAAAGGGAACTGTCAACGCAATCTAGAAGATATAAAGAAATGAAGGAGGGGGGAGCCGTATGCTAATAATCCACTCAGTAATTAAGTGAAGATCGCTGCCAAGCGCCACTGCCACTTTCAAAGGGTAATTTGTACAGGAAATCATAGAGTCATTGTCAAATCATTTCAGGATAAAAGGAAAGTCATCAACTGAGATAAGATAAATGCTGGGTGTCTGGCAGCATGTGCCCTAGGAAATGCCTTTGCTTTTTAAATTTTTTTTACTGAAAAAAAAAAAAAAAACCTTGCAGAAGTGGGGCTAGAAAAACTTGACAGGTTGAAATGTACATTTACTATTAATAATAGGGGCAATCTATGCATGGATGCGTTTTTAAATAGGTTACTTGAACAAAAAATGGTAAAATAAATCAGTTAAGAGGACTTAACTTGTAACTAGTGTACTGCATGTGATTTTTCCCTTCCCCTCCCCTCTTTTACCATGCAGAAGTTTTCAGTCATTTCATCCTTGCTTCCCTATTTTAGCTAAATTACAGTATTTCGAAAGTAGTATTAAGCATCCCATTCTCTTAGGAAGAGAACACTTCCATCTCTGGAAAATTAAAAAAAACTTTTCTTTTTCTTAAGGAAATCTAAGGTTGAAAAAAAACATGTTACTCCCACTGCTTCCTTCTTATGCTGTTTTGATCTTTCTTTATCTCACAAGAAATCCTGCAGAATTAATGCATGCAGTTTGTGAGGTAGCTCTAGTCTTTGGGTAGAAGTGGAGAGTCCAGGTTGTTGTTTTTCTAAATGTTATTCTTCTGGAAAAATCTCAACAAAATGAGACATGTATTTTGTTTGTCATTCAAATTTACATGCTCCCTCCTTGACTTATTCTGACTTAACCTGGGTTAGACAAATGTCTCTAAAAAGAATAAATTGATGCATGCATTTGCGGGTAGTTATTTCTACACAGTGAAATTGATTCCTTGGATGAAATGTTTCACCCAAATATTTCCTTAAAACTGATGTCTTCTGTCATACTGAAAGAAAAGTTTGTTTGCTCTAGGGAGCAAAATGTCGCAATGTTTGATACTCACTCCTAAAGGACCTCCCCCATTCTGGCACTGCTCCATCCACAAAACCATGGACGGGGAAATCAAGATAACAGAGCTTCATGGGATCCTTAAACCTCAGACATATGTGAAATTTGTTCTTTACATAAGAACTATGTCAAATGTTTTTTTGGATTGCTTGACAGACCCTTTTCAGATGAAACCATGCATTTTATAATATATGCTTAATAAGGTTATCCATTGAACAAACATATAAAGAGTAACTTCCTTTGTGCCAGGCATTACGTTAGGATGCTGACCCCACTAACAAAGAGTTTATTTCTAATGAGAGAAGCAAACAAACAAATAACTAATGAATGTGTGTATCTTTCATTCTTATTTATGCATATTAGTTGTCATCACAGGATTTTTTATTTGGTTCTTAATGTGAAAGGACTTTTGGCTAATTTTGTGTAGACTTGTACACAATTCCGTTAGAATAGTTATGAACCTGTACGTTTGTCCTTTCTCCTCCCTCCTTTCTCTTTCTCCCTTTTTCCTTGCTTTCCTTCCTTTCTCTCCCCCCCCTCTTCCTTCTATTTATCTACCATCCACCAGCTACTGTTATCCATCTATCTGTCCGATTCTACGGCACCTCCTGTGTTATAACTATTGTGATATATGTCAGAATGTAAAGACATTTCTGCCTTTGCAGTTACAAATTAATGAATGAGTGTTGGGAAAGAGAATATAGAATTAAAGAAAACAACCGTCATAAAACATCAGGATTTTGTTCTATGAGTTAGACAACTATGCCCTGGGCAGAGTTTATAGAAGTATTTTGGAGATAAAATTGAAGTTACCAATTTGACAAAATTGATCATTTGACTCTTCTGTAAATCTTGTCTGTTTCCTTAAATTTCAGTAATTCCAGGAAGCAATGGAGGAGGGAGCTTATAAAGCAGACATACTAAGAGGCCTGAGCTGACCATAAGAGATAAACGCCCATCTACCTATATAGCTATATGTCTATCTATATCTTATGTCTTATGGTCAGATATATATATAGATATAGATATATAGATATACCTCAACTATTAAAGCCTAATAGTCTGGGACCTATTAGTCTAATGACATACAATTCCACACAGTCTATTAAAGTTTGTTAGGAGAATACAAGAACTGATATTCTTAACAATGACCCTGAATTGTCATGAACCTCTTAAAATATATAAGGTTTCATTGGTTATTTAGTATAAGATTAACTTTACTGGGTATCTGCAAATTGAAATGTTACTGCCTCTTTTGTAGAAAAGAAAAAGCAAAAACAGGCCTCAAAGTGCATAGACCATACAGACATACCTCATTTTATTGCACTTCACTTTACTGGGCTTCACAAGAAATGCATTTTTTTTTTTATAATTTGAAGGTTTGTGGAAACTCTGTGTAGAGCAAGTCTATGGGCGCCATTTTTCCAACAGCATTTGCTCACTTCCTGTCTCTGTGCCACATTTTGGTAATTCTCACAATATTTCAAATTTTTTCATTATTATTATATTTGTTAGGGTGATCTGTGATCAGTGCTCTTTGATGTTGCTATTGTAGTTGTTTTGGGGGCACCTTGAACTGTGCCCATATAAGATTGTGAACTTAATAAATGTGTGTGTCTTGACTGTTCCACGGACTGGCCATTTTCCTGTCTCATGCCTTCTCCTCCTTCTCTGTGGGCCTCCCTATTCCCTAAGGTACAATATTGAAATTAGGCCAGCTAGGAACCATACAATATCCCCTAAGTGTTCACGTGAAAGAAAGAGTCTCATATCTCTCACTTTAAATCAAAAGCTGGAAAAGATTAAGCTTAGTGAGGAAGACACATAGAAAGCTGAGATAGGCCAAAAGCTAGGCCTCTTGAAACAAACAGTTAGCCAACTTGGGAATGCAAAAGGAAAAGTTCTTGAGGGAAACTAAAAGTGCAACTCAGCGAACAGACAAATGATAAGAAAGAGATACAGCCTATTTGCTGATATGGAGAAAGTTGGAGTGGTCTAGATAGAAGATCAAACCAGCCACAACTTTCCCTTAAGCCAAAGCCTAATCCAGAGCAAGGCCCTAACTCTCTTCATTCTATGAAGGCTGACAGAGGTGAGGAAGCTGCAGAAGGAAAGTGTGAAGCTAGCAGAGGTTGGTTCATGAAGACTTAAGGAAAGAAGCCATCTCCACAACAGAAAAGTACAAGGTAAGCCTCAAGTGCTGATATAGAAGCTACAGCAAGTTCTCCAGAAGATCTAGCTAAGACCATTAATGAAGATGACTACACTAAACAACAGATTTTCAATGTAGATGAAACAGTCATATATTGGAAAAAGATGTCATCTAGGACTTTCATAGCTAAAGAGAAGTCAATGCCTGGCTTTGAAATGTGGGCTCTCTTGTTAGGGTCTAATGCCCCTAATGACTTGAACTTGAAGCCAATCAATGCTCATTGACTATTCCAAAAAATTCTAGGGCTAAAAATCCTTAAGAATTATGCTATATCTACTCTGCCTATGCTCTATAAAAGGAACAACAAAACCTGGATGACAGCACATCTATTTTCAACATGGTTTACTGAATATTTTAAGCCCATTGTTCAGACCTACTGCCCAGAAAAAAAGATTCCTTTCAAAATATGGTTGCTCACTGACAATGTACCTGGTCCCTCAAGAACTCTGGTGGAAATGCATAATGAGGTTAATGCTGTTTTCATGCTTACTTACATAGCATCCATTCTGCAGCCCATGGATCCAGGAGTAATTTTGAATTTCAAGTCTTATTATTTAAGAAATACATTTTGTAAGGCTATCACTGTCTTACTGTATATAGTGATTCTTCTGATAGATCTGGACAAAGTAAATGAAAACCTGGAAAGGATTCATCATTCTAGACGTCATTAAAAGCATTCATGTTGTATAAGAAGAGAGTGATATATCAACATGAACAGGAATTTGGAAGAAGTTGATTCTAGCCTTCATGGATGTCTTTGAGGGTTTTTCGACTTCCAGGTAGGAAGTAACTGCAGACATGGGAAATAGCAAGAGAACTAGAATCAGAAGTGGAGCCCAAAGATGGCAATGAATTGCCTCTATCTCATGAAAGAACTTCAGTGGATGAGGAATTGCTTCTTATGGATGAACAAAGCAAGTGGTTTCTTGAGATAGAATCTACTCCTGATAAAGATGCTGTGAAGTTCATTGAAATGATAACAAAGGATTTAGAATATTATATAAACTTAGTTGATAATGCAATGGCAGGGTTTGAGAGGGCTGACTCCAATTTTGAAAGAAGTTCTACTGTGGATAAAATTCTATCAAATAGCATCACATACTACAGAGAAATGGTTTGTGAAAGTAGAAAGTCAATCTGTGTGGTAAACTTCATTGCTGTCTTATTTTGAGAGATTGCCACAGCCACCCAAACCTTCAACAACCACCACCCCTGATCAGTCAGCACCCAGCAACCTCAAAGCAAGACCCTCCACCAGTAAAAAGATTATGACTTGCTGAAAGCTCAGATGATGGTTAGCATTTTTGAACAGTAAAGTGTTTATAATTAAGGTTAGTATATTTTCTTAGACATAATGCTATTGCACACTTAATAGACAACAGTATAGTGTACACATAACTTTTATATGCACTGGGAAACCAAAAAATTCATTTGACTCACATTATTGTGATATTTGCTTTATTGTGGTGGTCTGGAGCTGAATATACAATATCTCCGAGGTAATATCTCCCTGTAGAGTGGGTTGATAATTTTCAATCTCATGATTTGGTTAAACTAGTATGTATTTAGATTTTACTAAAGGTTGTGATAATGGTAAATTAAGAAGCTTAAGGATATTTCTCAATTTTACATGAAATATTCTGTATTCTTTAATGTACATTATTGTTCTTGGGGCGCCTGGGTGGCTCAGTCGTTAAGCGTCTGCCTTCGGCTCAGGTCATGATCCCAGGCATCAGGGCTCCCTGCTCAGTGGGAAGCCTGCTTCTCCCTCTCATACTCCCCCTGCTTGTGTTCCCTCTCTCGTTGTGTCTCTCTCTGTCAAAAAAATAAAATAAAATCTTTAAAAAAAATATACATTATTGTTCTCTAAGACAATTAGGAACATATAATATTGCCCAAATATATTTGACCATAATATCCCTTTATTTTTATTTTTTAAACATTTATTTATTTGAGAGAGACAGAGAGAGAGACAGAGAGAGAGAGAGAGCTCGTGCATGTACGGGCATGAGTGGTGGGAGGCACGGAGGGAGAGAATCTTCAAGCAAACTCCCCACTGAGCATGAAGCCCTACTGGGGGTGGGGGGGCCTGAGCCTGACCTAAGCCAAAAACAAGAGTCGGATGCTTAACCGAATGAGCCATCCAGATGCCCCATTAATACCCCCTTTTGGGAGACTTGTGATCATGAACATATCCATTCCAATGAAAAGAAAATTTATCAAAGCTCTTATTTTATCGAGGTTTAGGAAAGTTGAAACAATCATCTTTTTTTTATCCATATATTTGATAAGCAAATCAATTAAAAATAGGTCAATTTTTCAAAACTCTTGACTTGAAAGAGTTTAATATTAAAAGCTACCACTCAGTGAGGGTTATGTCCACTGACTGAGCTAAGAATTTCACAGATATCATCTTTTAATCCTTCCTACATCCTTGCATAGTAGGTGAGCACATCTTCATTCTAAAAATGAATAAAAACCATTAACCTTATAACTGGTCAAAGGAAGATTTAAATGCAAATCAGTCTAGTGTCAAAGAAATACTCTCTTATGGCTTCATTCATTTGAAGAAGCACCAAAGATTGTTTCAGAGGAGAACCTGTAAACAAGTAATTTATTTATTAATGTATTTAGAAATTATTTGAACCTCACCTGTATAATATGTTCTGAGATTCCACTGACTAGACCTAATCCTAGAATAATAACTTTTAAATCTTTGTATTTTTGAGAAATAATGAGAACAAGATAAGGTCAAATACATTTTTAGAAAACAAATGCACTCTGGTCTTATCAACCTACACAATGAACAGTCTTGGAGAATAATGTGTTTTGCAACATGAAACATCTTGTAAAGTTGCTAATTAAAAAAACCATTAAGAAATATAGACAGATATGTATAAAGGGACCAAAATTTACTATGCAAAGCAAATATTATTTTTAGTTTAACATTCTCTGTGATAGGTAACTAATGAAATTAAGGAAATCAATTTTATTTTGTATGGCTGAAATATTTTCTCATCTTGATCAAATTAACAAATGGTTTCTTAGGAGGTGGGGAGATGATTTCTAAAGTTGTCTTCCATTAATTTGTCCCTTCCCAAATGTGCAGGCCACTCTTCTTATTTGGGGAGACTCTATTTCTTCTCCTCTTGAATCAGGGATGGCCTTTAGACTTGTTTTGCTAAACAGAATGCAGCAAAAGTGATGCTGTGGCAGGTATGGGTCTAACCTTTAAAAGGACTGACAACATCTTTCTGGGGAATTCAACCACCATGATATAAAGAAAATTGAGCAAGACTACTGAATAAGGAAATATTACATTGGTGGGTGAGGGTCAAGTAAATGAGCAATGAAATGCCAGACCTGTGTGAGTGAAGCCTTCTTGGGTGTTTCAACTCAGACCAGTGGCAGCTAAAAGCCAGCTGAGTGAGTGACCTCAGTTAATGGCAGATAGAGGCAGAATAACTGAGTCCTGCCAAATTCTGGACCCACAGAATCACAAGAAATAATGCATTGTTATTGTTTAAAACCTCTAGGTTTTGGTATGAATTACAATGTCATAGATAATTGGAAAAAAAAGACTGAGTTAAAAGAATTAAAGAATATAGAATGATTTAAATTCTTAACTATATTCTGCAGATTTGTATATGTATTTAAAGTCCTCAAAGAAATTAAAATACAACTTATCAAAATTCAAGTTACCAAAGGTGCTACCTTCTTCCTCAAATTAGTTTTTAATTCCCTGCTTTTATCCCAAAATGGGAAGTTTAGATTAAAAAAAATATAAGAAAAGACTGGACTTTTATAGAAAGTGAAGAGTGAAATCTGAGAAAACATTAGAAATACTTTTCAAAATGTTAATTTTTTCACAACATTTAAAAAATAAACTATGAACTTTAATGTCCAGGGCAAAATAATCAGGTTTTAGGTTCAGTCTGTAAAGTGTTATCCTTAGTATAAAAATGTTTAGTTCATAATTCATTAAGAGAATTTCCATTAAAAACATTTCTGCACTATATTATTCCTAAAAGATTTTCAAAAAGTGTTAAAGGAAGAAATTTAATTTGAATTTATTACGATCAATTTGCTTATTCAACTAAATGGGTAAGCAGTCAGCTCTTTTAAGCATGGATGTTTGGAGGATGACAAGCATATTTAAGACAAGTGATTTTTAGAAAACAAAAAATCCTAAGTAACCATGCTATTTAGAACCAATTGCCATAGTGTTCTTGAGCAATAACCAGTTTTCCCAGCAGAGAATTTTATTTAGTATGGATGGTTTGCAATAGCTGGAAGGTCAACTTGCAATGTGACTTGCATTTTTTCATAGGCAGGTCATGACCCAAATCACTGAAGGGAAAAAAAAGAAAAAAAGACCCTCTATTTTTCTAAACTTCCCGAGACTCACAGACTTCTTAATACATAGAAATAGCTTGGAAACCCTGACTGTATGAGTGATCCAATCACAGCCTCTCATTTTCTCCTTTGCAAATGAAGGTGATATTCACAACCCTATTGGAAATTCTCAAACATAAACTAGTCCCAAACATACTAGAAAATATTAGTTAGTCCAGCACTTTGCTTTGTTTAAGTAATAATTGGTGTGAAAATTATTTTGCTTAACACTAATTAATATTAAATAGGAGTGGGTTTAAAATAGCACCTTTTTTTCCCTCAAGGTATCACAGAAGAGATTTACAAAGTAATGAGTTAAAATACTGGGAGCAGCGTGACTCTGCTGGCAAATGGATCAGCCATTATGTGCCCAACAATAGCTCACACACGTATAAGTAATTAATGTCCTTCAGATGTACTTTATCATACTTACTTTTCACAGTGTTAAATTATTACCCTAATTTTTATTCCAAAGACTTTCTTATTTATCTGGTATTGAATTATTTTATTGAGCATATTACCATTTATTTTTAAAAAATCACTATCATTTCTATTATTTTTGAAGGAGCTTTCTAATTCATTGCTCCGCATATAATCTCATATGCCACTTCTTGGGTATTATAAAAAATTTAAAATAAGAATGGTATAAAAATTAAAAACCCAGTGAGACTGAAACCTATTAATGGCTTTGTTTCTCTATGTGTAGCTACAAAGGTAAAGTAAATAGATCTCTTTTTTCAAGTTTGTTTAGGGCAAATGTATATTTTTGTGTGGATGCGAAATATGTTTGTGATTATTTTTACTATTCTCTTATTAAGCAAAAACAGATGTCTATTTTATTATATTAAGTATTAGATATACAGTATTTCATAAAAATATGTAAATCAAATAATTTGTTTTGTTCAAATATTTTTCATGAATGAAATATCTGACTAGTTTGCAGGTTAGCCACTGATGTTAATGATTCATCTTTCAAAATGAATGCAATGGTTTTATGCAATCGGTGAATGGCCAAGATTTCACAAAGGGTGATCACTGAATGCACAAAGTTGAAAACAAACCCCAATACACAGGACAATAAATGCGGTGGCAGTGAATAATTATTGGTCTTACGAATCCTAATCTTTTTATGGTTTATCTTAATAGCAGTTAAATATGTTCTTTGAATTCCTTTATCTGTAACAATATTTAGATTTTTTTTTCAGGCTTCTGTTGGTGATATTTTCCAAATCAAGTAAAGGAAAAGAAAACTCAGTCATTATAAAACATAAAGCAATCTGTAAAATTATAAAGCTTTTTCCTTCCTCTCCCCCACTCTCCTTCCCACATCAAATGTAGACCATATGCCAAGGCTACTCCTTAACTCTAACTGACTGTTGTTACTGTAGTAATCAGTCTCTGTCAGAGCAATTACTTAAAATCATCCGTCCTGGTTGTTTTTCACAATCCACAGCACACTGAGCAGAACAATGCAGCTGACAATCCCAATGGCACAGATGGAATTATCATACCTCACACCCCGCCTGACTGACAGTTACCTGCAGGAAGGGGGAAGGACCCTATCATCTGGAGGGGCAGCTTTCTTATTGCCAAAGAGGGAGAGAGAAAGCCCTTGCTGCACCTTTGTCATCTAGGGAATGAGCAGAGACTTCCTCCTGGCATGTGCAAAACAAACAATGACATTATTCTTCTGGATAGCAGCGGGGTGGGCATTATCCGTGTTGAGACACTGGTTTTAAGGTATTAAACAGGTTAATCGATAGGTGTTCCAGCCTTCACAAGACCCTAATTAGCAGACCATATGGATTGAAATTCATTAGCCTCTCCTACCTTTTGCCAGATCAATATTTCCGGGAACTGTCCCAAAGTACATTGTTTAGAAATATGTTCGTTTCTTAGATCTCCCAACCAGTAGTTGTTGGGGTGTTTGTGTGCTTGTATGCGTCTGTGACAAAGACAGTTTCAGGGCGACGGCTGGGGAAGTTGATAGAGTCTGACCCAATTTCATCAAGTGGTAAAACCCCCCATTATATTTGGAGGAGCAAGTTTTTGAACAAAAGTCCTTTTAACTAAGCAAATAGTATCCTTTCTCATCCTGCCTTTTATTCAAAGCAAACAGACACAAAGATAAAAAGGGAAGTCTTCGGGGTGGGGGGGTGGGGGGCATGGGAGAGGCAGAGGTGGGGTTTTACTAGGGTAGAAAAGTGAATCAAACAAAACAGCATCTTTCCTGAACTGCTGATCCCAAAAAGACCTGCCTCTCTCCAAGTGGTGCCGACTTCAGTCAGTCGGCCTGGAACCTGCAGAGTCAAGCCTCTAGGGTAAGAGCATCTGCTTTAATGAAAGTCCCTGCAAGCTTTAGGCGCCTCCATAATACTAAAACTAGAAATGTATTCATATTCATTCTCAATGAATTCAGCTCAAAATAATTAGAGGAAGGAAGAGGGGGATAACTTCTGGGTTTCCATCCTTTAGTCTTGAACCATCTTATGCCAAATGAAGCACAGGGCACAGGAGCATTTGCAGCATATAGACGTCAAGAATGTACATGCACCTATATGCACGTATATTCTTTCCATAACATTTTTTTGACTGGTAAGATTCAAAACACTAAACGGGAAGGAATTCATTTATTTCAGTAAGGACAAATAGAAAAGCTGAATCCTTATGGCATGCTGATGATGAAACCTACATTAATCATAAACTTCGATGGGCCACCAACAGGCTTTGTTGAATCATTTTTAACCCATTGGGTGACTCTGTGACTACCCTCTGCTAGACTTCTTGGAAGTCTGTCCTTATTTGGAGTTGGAATATTGAAGTTACAGGATACTCCTGGGTAATCAGAATTTATTGCATTGCTGTTGAGAAAATTGCCTGAGATAGAGGTTGCTAAAGAGGCACCACCAAATACAGGTCTTCTGGTGGTAATTGTTTCTTGGACATCAGGAGATTTTAATGTGAAGCAAGTACAACTATTTTAATTTTGCATTCAGTTAAATATGGGCACTGTAGTCTGGGAAGTGCTTCATCACTTAAATCTGGGAAGCTTTGGGAAACCCTGTTCTACAAGGGCTGGGATCTATTCTCCATCTGTAGGTTTGGGAAAGGGGTAGTTGACAAAAAAAAAAAACAAAAACAAAAAACAAAACTCTCCACATTGACTAGGAGTCAGTGGCGTATTGGAAATGGAAGGAAAAGAGAGGATGTAACCTGAACTCAGAGTTTCCACCTGAGCTGACCAAGACGTGGCCACCAGCCATGTGCAGCTAGTGAGCACCTAAAACATGGTTTTTCTGAATTGAGAAATGCCATAATTGCAAAGTACACACTAGATTTTGAAAACTTAGCATGGAGCACTGGGTGTTATACGAAAACAATGAATCGTGCGTTAGTACATCAAAAACTAATGATGTATTGTATGGTGACTAAAATATCATAATAAAATAAAATTAATTAAAAAAGAATACAAAATATCTCATTAATAATTTTTGATATTGATGATATGTCGAAATAACATTTTTGATATATTGGGTTAAATACACTGTATTATTAAAATTATTGTTACCTGTTTCTCCCCCCCCACCTTTTTTTTTAGTGTGGCCACTAGACAATTTAAAATTATATATGTGGCTCACATTATATTTCTACTGGATAGCGTGGGCCTACCGAATCCATACCCTATGTCAGTCCTTTCACATGTGTTTTTTCTTTAAATCGTTATAGCAACTTGATGAGGGAGTTATGACTATTCCCTATTTATTGACAGGAGCCAAGCATCAGACACTTCAGGGAACTTGCTTAAAACATACAGGTACCAGGTAGGAAAACTGTATACAATGGAGATTAGTTTCATTCCAAAAGGCCCTCTTCTTTCCAGAAGGTCTTATGTCTTCCATATCTTATTGTTGATCCCTATGAGGTGGAATGAAAATAAGGGTTTTGACTTTTAATGCACATGTCACCTCTGCCTAATCTAGTGTTTCTTGATGGCGATGCTATTGTCATTAGGGTAGGGAAAACTCTAGCTTAGATGAGACTCCCCAGGATCTGCACAGGATCTTCAGTGTCCCTGGCCAGAATCTACTAAATGCTGTAGCTCTTTCTGAGCTCCTAGGGCTGTGATAATCGAATGATCTCCCTCTCCATTTTCAAATAACCCCTAGGGGGATGGGATGAGCTGCGTTTGGAGACATTAAGCTGTAGACTAGGAGGTCTGCAAATTAGAGCCCCAAAGTCACATCCTGTTTTTGTAAATAAAGCTTTCTTGTAACATCGACATGCCCATTTGTTTACATATTGTTCATGGCTGCTTTTGCACTACAAAAACAGAGTTGAGCAGTTAAGACAGAGACTGTACGGGGTGCAAAGCTGAAAATATTTACAATCTGGTTCTTTACAGAAAAAGACTCTGGGCCCAACTCGATCCGTCTCCATATATCATTCTGCCTATCAATTAACACTCTTGCTTCAGGACTTGCGTTTTCGGGCTTGTTTCTTCTTGATTCCGATTCCTTGCATTTCCTGCCTCTTGGGTGTGCTATTCCCACTTTGCCATTACACATAAACTTCTAAAATGTGGCTTGCTACTTCCAGGCCTTTCTGTAGTGGTATTGTGGTTAGAAAACCCAAATTCCATTCTGGGTCCTACCACCTACTGGTTGCGTGGCCCTGAACCAGTCTGTCCTTAACATTTTTGAGGTTCCCTTTGCCCATCTGTTACGGAAGGCTAACCATTCTTCCTTCTTAAGAATTGTGGTGACTCAGAAAGGATCTAATGGTAGTAGAGCACCTAAAATAATACCTGGAACGTAACAGGTCTCTTCTTTCCCTCAGCGGCGTCCAGCACCAAGACCGCCTCATTTTCTTCTTGTCCTCGTGGATGACCATGCCACCATAGTGGGTTCCATCTGTTCCCCTCATGGGTTCCAGTGTTACTTCAAGTGTTACTTCTGCAGTCCTCAATACCCTCATGTTGAGAGGATCTCTCTCACTAGCATTTGTTCATCAAGCAGGCCGGTCAATGACCACTAATACCAGGGATCTAATGAGAAGGGTCACCGAAATAGACTGCTCAAGCAAAGAAGAGGGCATTGAATTCAATTTGTAGTTGACCAGATGCTTAAAAATCAAAGAGGTGTCATGTTGTCTTATTGCTTAAAGCAAGTAAATAACCTTGCAAAGAAGTTCAGAATTAATTGGAGTTGAAATAATTATAGCCGATGATAAGCCAACTACCAGAGAAATGCAATAGTCAAGCTGTGTGGTAACAAATGCATTGATTACCATATGTCAGGACAGCACCGAATGGAGCTGAGAAACAGAATTATGAAGGTGAAAAAAAAAAATCACCGGCTTCAACAACAGTTTTGAGTTATAGCTCAGTCCTCTATTTCTGAGATCAAAGAGACTCCATTCTTTAAAAAAAAAAAAAAAAAAAGCCATTCCAGTGAGAGAGACTATTAGTCTGAAAGGCCAGCCTGCCATATGACTAGCAAAGCCAATGATTTAGAATAAGCAAATGTATGTTAAGATTCATAGAGAGATCTTTTGATTTTGTGATCAACCGATTAGTGGATTGTCCCCAGCTCCTGCAGTTTGAACAAGGCTCATGAGGGTCATCTCCCTGCAAACGAGGACCTCTGTACCACTCAAAGCAAAAAGTGACCTATTAAAGCTGAAATGCCTTCAGCTGGAGAACTTCAGAGAAACCACTTCACCTAAAACGAGGCTGGTGAGTACAAAAGGACTGGCGTGTGACCCATTTCTAGCCCACAAACTGAAAAGGAATCCTGGAATAACACATATTTGTGTGACTCTGGAATTTTCAAAGCACTTTTATGTCCATGAACTCATATGTGAAATGACCAGGTCGGCTAACTTATTGAGAGAAAACAAGATTGCTCTTTGCCGATAGAAACCACCTCCCACCCTCCTGATTTTTTTTCACAGAATTTAGGACATGACTCAGTTTCTTAACACATTGGGGGAAAATTTCTTCAAAGAATGGAGTGATGTGTGAAATTAAGAAACAGAAGGAGCATAAGGAAGACAATATGGTAACACACAGTTAAGTTTCCAAGACTTGAGAATATATCTCTTGCAAAATATCCCTGTATGCTAAAGTGCATTCTGTTTATTCTAGCTCAGTGGTTCAGCTGGTCGTGTAATATGTTAGCAACTGGCAGACTGAAAATGTAGAGCGAGGTTGGACTATCAGGGCTTTCAGCAAGAGGAAACTCTGGGGCTTGGTGTTAGTTCGTAGATCCGAGGGGGGCTTCACAAAATGACGAAAAATGCTTGATGGGCAGAAAAAGAAATGGAAAATAAAGAGAATGATCTAAGAGATTAAGTCCCTCAGACTTGGGCAATGGTTAGCATCCACAGCCCCTCACAGACTTCTATATTAGCAAAACATAAATATATCCTCAGAGAATTGCAGCTTAATTGGGACTCTTATTATCGGAACCAATACGGGCTCACCCTAGAAGAGAAGTGTCATGAACCTTCATTTCGTTTCAGACTCTGCTAGTTGAAGGGAGGACTCTGTTCAACACACAATGCATTCAGGGAAGAGAATACCACTTGGCCAGAGAGCTTTCCAAAGAACTGAGCAAGCCACATCATTTTATAGCAAGTGAGTTCTTGCTAGGGAAGTGATTACCAACATTTTATGTTTTGCAAAAAGCCTCATAAGCATTTGAAGGAATGTGCCCTCATCCACGCTCCTGATGTTTTTAACCTTCATTTACAAATTAGGAAACTGAGGCTCAATGGCTTGGAGAGTCTTGCCAGGGTACACGATAATTCAACAGCTAAGTCTCATAATATCACACAATCACAATAACAGAAGGAATTAAAAATAGCCTCTCAATTCATTTACGGAATGAATCGTACCTACAGGCTTCTTTTTGGCTTGAAAACAGACATGTCTCCCTACCTCTTTTATGCTGATCTCTTTATACTTTTAAGATGATAGACTTTTCAGGGAAAAAATATTTTGTGTTAAAAAGAAGAAGAAGATAGCAGGAGGGGAAGAATGAAGGGGAGTAAGTCAGAGGGGGAGACGAACCATGAGAGACGATGGACTCTGAAAAACAAACTGAGGTTTCTAGAGGGGAGGGGGGTGGGGGGATGGGTTAGCCTGGTGATGGGTATTAAAGAGGGCACGTTCTGCGTGGAGCACTGGGTGTTATGCACAAACAATGAATCATGGAACACTACATCAAAAACTAATGATGTAATGTATGGTGATTAACATAACAATAAAAAATAAAAAATAAATAAAAAAATAAAAAAATATTTTGTGTTTCTCACAAAAAGACAATTCCATTACACAACCCCATAAAAAAAGGAGAGCATCTTGTATATATTTTAATTAATATCCTTATGTCCCTAATTATCTTCATATCTTTTTTCTGTTTAGGTACAGTGGCCAGTGTTTATTTTCAGAGTTGTCATAAAAGGTCACATCCATCTACAAGTCCTCTGTATTAGAAAGAGCTGATTGTGGGGACGCCTGGGTGGTGCAGTCAGTTAAGCGGCCGACTCTTGGTTTTGGTTCAGGTCCTGATCTCAGGGTCATGAGGTCGAACCCCATGGCGGAGCATGGAGTCTGCTTCAGACTCTCTCTCCCTCTCCCTCTGCCCCTCCTGCTTGTGCTCTCTTTCTCTAAAATAAATACATGAATCTGTAGAAAAAGATGATTGATTGCTAATTGTTTCCTTCAAATCTGCAAAGACAAAATGCATCACAGTCGCCTGGAATTCTCTCTCCTTTGGATGTGTTTTAATATCATGAGATATTTTTCAAATTTCCCAAGGACATCTGAAAAATCAAAATCAACATCTAAAATCTTGGCATTGTGATCATCTGCTAACCAAATAGTAGAGTCTGTGTATCTAAAAACCCCCTAATTTTGACAAGCCTAGAAAACACTCCTAGACTCAGTGTATTTGTGCTGATAGCCACTGAACCGCAAATAAGATATTGTTAGCTATCTGAATTCTCAAATTACATATATCAAGACCCTTAAGTTCTTATTCTCTGTTTGTAGAATAAGGGCTGTAGGCTTATATGAAAAGTTAAGCAAGTTTTTGGAGCTCTACTCGCAACAAAGACAATAAAATTTAAAACCAAACTCAACTGACTAGGTCAGGCAAGGTTATTTCTATGTTACAGTTCACAAAGAGAAAAGAATTACTGGAGAGGAAGAGTATGAATTACCAGATTTCTGTTAGTATGAAATAGCCTAGAATTTTTGGGGGAAATATCTTAATAGCCTCATGATTAAGTTTTTTTATTTTATTTTTTTATCTCTAATATTTCCCAATATAAATCATTTTGAAAATTAGGGACGGACTAATCTTCTCATTTTACTCTCATTTGTCCTTCTCAGAATCCTCAATAGTTGCGAGCTACTTACAGGCAATCACATTTCTGAGGAGGTTACTACTTAAGACCCTCCACTTCCGGGTTCCTTTCTAGAAGAACCATATTTGTGATAGCTTGACTGTTCCCAAAACTGTTCCCAGAATATATCACCAGCTTCTCAACATATCTTTTGTGTAAAATGTTCCTCCGCTCTTCTGCTGAGTCTTCACTCTTCTTCAAAATACTGCTTAGGTCCCACCTTTTCTGTGAGACCACTCATAGTACGCTATTCATTAATAATTGCTTCCTCCATGGCAGTCCTGTAATTTCTTTTACCTGTCATCTTCATTTAGTACCTAATACACACCATACCGTATTATCATAAACCTTAATCATTGTAGTTTCGGGTTCTGTGTATGTCACAAGTGCTGTGTCCCTAGAATCCTGTAATCTGCAACATCTGGTGGCATTGATGATGATTGCTAACACTGAATGCCATGTGCCTGATAAACAAAGTGGTCCAAGCACCTTATAATTACTAACTCATTTAATTCTCACAGTAATCTAAGAGGTAGGTGCCATTATTATATCTGTTTAAAAGATGACAAAACTAAGGCACAGAGCAGGTAAGTGACTTACCTTCTGCTACCCAGATCATAAGTGGTGGAATTGAGATTTGACCCCAGGTGAGTTAATTTGACTCCCATCCACTTAAGTAATATACAATACTGAAGATTATTGAAGGAAAAGGCATGAAATTTTATAATTATGAGCTAATATTTTTTTTTGCAGCATGAGAAGATGAGCCATTCTAAAATAGGTCATATTTAAGTCAAAAAAGATATTTCTTCATGGAATAAAATTTTAGGGATGAGCATCATTTTGTTTTCTTAAAGGAATAAAGATGCAGCTATTTGTATAAAATTGTGTTAGGACTTGAATCAATATCCAGGTGACTCCAATACCTAAGCATCACTGCTTAACTAACCCCCCCACCCCCCACTTCCCTACAGAAGTGCACTCTTGTTCTGTCCTCTGTGCTCAGCTCCATGTTACTTGAGGAGAAACAAAAGAAAACTGGAAGTTTTTTTTTTTTTTTAAAGATCTTGAAACAACTGACTTAATATTGAGTGTGTCTAATATATCTCTCCAAAATGATAAACATGCCTTCATAGAAATACAATAGTTTAATGATGAGAAATGGCAAGACCTTGTTCTTTATTTTTTTCTAATTTTTCCAGGGACTCTAAGCAACCAACCTATGTAATTGGACATATTATGTCAACCTGGGCCATCCATGCGTATGAGACCTCTTGTTTAAGATGACAGCTGTCACTCACAGGTTATTTTATTGGGATGCAAACCGGACGAATATTTTGAAATTTTCCGTAAATTTGATATCAAGGGATTCCTTAATGCACAAACTCCTAAATGACATCTGTTAACGTTTACTATTTTTTATTTTTAGTATAGATTTTATAATCAATATTTTCATTAAAATTTAATCATGTAAATTAGTAGCTACCACAGTTTGTTTGAGAAGCCTTAAAACATTTATACCTTATGACCATTAATTCCACTTATAGGAATCTATCATTAGGAAATAATAAGAATTGCAAAAGAAAAAATTGGAAGCAAGATTGTTTATTGCAGCATTACTTATGCAGTGAAAAATAAAATCTCCTTAAATATCCTGAATTGGAGGAAGGAAATTATGGTACAGTTGCACAATGGAATATTTATGTAGTAATTAAAAATGAAGAGTGCTTTAATGACATGAAAATGCTTTTAATAATCAGTAACATTAAGCAACATGCAGCACACAAGATTGTATGTACAGTGTGATTATAAAAATTAAAAGAAGACTAGATAGGAAAGAAATCAGAAGATATGCTGCCATATAAATAGCAAAAGAAGAAACCCGGAGAAAAAAAGACAAGAAGTAATTATGAAACAATGTTTATAAGGGTATCGCTGTGCAGTGTCATTGTGGGTGACCCATTATTTTCTTCTTTATGCATTTCTACAATTTACAAATTTTTAAATGTGGGTTTACTCCTTTTATTATCAGAAAAAAAAAACCTTTGGTGTAAAAAAGTGAACTGCAATTTCGATAGAAATGGATAGGGTTCAGAAAGAGATGATAAAATATGAGTTCTGACATTTTATTTTTTGAAACGATTACTGATGTTATTGATGGTCACATGATAGTATTCAGATATATGGCCAAGCAAAACCCTGAAAGGCTTATCCTGGAAAATAACAGATATGTAAGTAACCTCTGGTCTTTTGGGTGTCTTGCTTATTATATCCTTCTTCAAGGAGATTTCTAGTATATGTTTATCAACAATTAGGAATTGTGTAAAAGTTCCTTCTTAACATGTAGTTATTAATGTGTGCAATGTTTTGTGAATAAAAGTCATCAGATTCTTTCTGAATATTAACTATGAAGCAGGACATACATATTTAACTACTTATAAAAAGTACACTAGAGCCTCTATAGTATTTGCTTCCAGCCTCATTTAATTTACTCAGGGTATTTATTCAGTGGATATATATATATATATATATATTCAAAAAATATTTTCACATAGCTGTAGAATCCAATACATTTGTGTGTGTGTTGGGGGGGGTGTCATCAACTCTGCTCAGAGCACAATTCATTCAAAAACATTATGTTTTGATCCAAGACTTATTTTGTCATCTCGAAAAATCCAGAGAGAATAAAACAGACAGGGGGCTAGGCTGGGTTATATCCTTCAGGCATCTGAGTGAAGCACAAGGCTGAGATACAAATATGTCTTACATGTGATGGGTCCTCCTCTGAATAATTATTACACTAAAGAAATCTATTTGTAATTCATACTGTCATTTTTCCATTTCTAATGTTATTAATGATATTCATTCCAAAGAGAAGTAGTGAAAATAGGTTTTTACATAAGACTTTGTAACTGCTCCTCACGCATGTCGTTACATGGAAGTATATGGAAATGCAAAATAAAAATTTGTGGGAAAGATGTTCTTTGCTGTATTGTTTATAAGATTTAAAAAGGAGAATCATTCTAAATACTCAGAGTTGGAAAAGGGAGAGTCCATAAAGACTTTAAATCATCCTTAGAAAATATTACAAAGGAGTTTTATTGACATGGGAAAGTAATTTTAGTAAGTAGAAATGTAAAGACCCAAACCGTCATATAAAATTATTGGTAGTGGTTAGTTAATAAGTGAATTCTCAGACCTCCTATCCTCTAATTATTCTTTAATAGAAAAGCGAAATTAACTTTGTTTAAAGGAAACAGTCTTAACTCTGGTAGTCTCCGAAGTCTTAATGGCTGGTATGGTTCAGACTATATTTCTCAATACCGAAATGACCCAAAGTAATAATCCCGTAGAAGATTTTGTTACAAATCAAAATTATAGTTCCAACTGAGGCTAACTAAAAATCCTTATATGTAGACTCATTGCATTTAGCAAGTATAGGGAATTTTGTGATTGTCTACATAACTGCTTTTATAGATGAGGAAACAACCCCAGCTACTTATAAATTGAGCTGAAAAGAGAAGCAGATTTCCTCTCCTCCCAGTGTGCAAGGCTCATTCTCTAAGACAAACCAGTCTCTCTTCTCTGGAGAAACCCGTGTAACATTTCTCAAACTGAGAGTATTCCTTTAAATTCACAATTCCTCCAACCTTGAATTAAAAACAAGAACAAAACAAAATGAAACTGAACCCCAAACACCATGTAAAGGGAAATTACAAATGTAACATTTGATTGTTCTGATTTATTTTTAATTATCCTTTCTACCTTTTGTCTTAATTGGGCAAAGGCAGGAAAATTTGTTCTATGCAATTAAGAGTAGTTATGTGCAAAGAAAATGGAGTCCTATTTTAAATCTTATTTGAACTGGCTCATAGTTCAGTATGTTGCATGAAAATTAGAACAAGTATAATATTTAAAAAGCTAATGAGTTTTAGTCAAAATATCCTCACAGAATGAAGTGCTAGGAAATTTTATACACTGAATCAGGAGTCTAAGGTTTTTCCCCCCCTCCCCCCAGTCCACACAAAGCAGAGCTTGGGAAAAGATTAGAGTATTTTGAATTCAATACCCTTTGAGCTGTCATCTCAAAGATTCACTTTAAAAAAATCTATAGTAGAATTCTACAGAGCTTTTCTTAGAAGGAACTAAAGGATATTAGACGTACTATGATAATAGCACTTTTCCAAGAACTCAGAGAAATCAGGTCGTGCTTAACGAAATCAGGCAGCAGCCCTGAAGTCAACTGGAATGTTCTGGCTCCTTTTTCTTATTTAGTTTTTCTGTGAATCAGAGTTTTTGGGATTCCTCTGAGTGTTTTTCTTATAAGCTTCTGATTTTTAATACAAAATATATTATGGATCCAAATCATGCTGGGTGCATGTATTATCTCACTGAATATAAACAGAGGAGGAGTTGCTCCAGCAACTCAAAACATACACAAGGCAAATGTAAGACAGTAAATTCAATGTTGGTGGTGAGGGCAGCAGCTCCTGGATCCTCCTCTGTGTCTCCCAGTTATGTAATGATCCCATTTGAAAGGTTAGATCTGTTTTTATGAGTATAAACCATATATTTTCCATGTGAGTTTGGGATGGGTTGCGGAGGGAGGGAAGAGAACAAGGATTTAATGAGCAACTCATTTTCATTTATTCATATTCAATGGATATTTATTGAGCACCTCCTCTGTGCCAGGCACTGTTGTAGGTACTAGGGATAGAGCAGTGAAAAGACAAAGTCATTGTTCTCTCAGAGATTACGGTCTGCTCAGATGATGCAGATATTAAACAGGTAAGTCAGGAAAGATAATAAATAGTAATAGTAATAAATGCTCGGTAAAGACTTGAACCTGAACGATTTATACAGAGTGGCTAGCCATCTACTGTAGATGGGATGGGGAGGGATCGTTTCCCTATGGAGATGACAGTGTACAACATTTTATTTTACCTTTGCCATACCCCTGGAGGTAACGAGAGCCTTATTTTACACAGCCATGTGAGGTTAAGCACCTGTCAAAGGTCATGTGGCTATTACTCTTTCCTTCCCAAATTCATGTTGGACTTTAAGATGTTTTAGTACACTTTGATAGTGGAGATTTCCTTTTTCTTTTCAAGATTCTGAGGTTTTATAGAAATCACAGCTTATGGAGAGCAAAGCGGGACCCCTCCTATAATCACAGGAAAATGCCAGGACAGTGTGGTAGGTTTTCTCTTTTAATCTAACAGAATAATTAATGGGGGAAATGATGCTTATCGCTACTCTCAAACTTTTCAGCAGACATCTTCCCTGTGGTAAACACTTAAGACAAAGATCCATTTTCTGGCTGGCTGATTTGTTTGTTTGTTTTTAAAAAATCTTTGCCTCTCTGGAAAGCATGTTTGTCCTAGAATGTAGTATTTTTGCCAAAGTCCCACACTGAGGACTGCTCCTCAGGATGGCCTTGTACAGAATGTGTGAATTTCCATCATCAGCTAAAATGTGAACTTGAACAATAGACAGTTGGCTCTCCTCCAGTCCTAAATAAAGCTGTGTAAGAGCTATGTAGAATTCTCCCTGCATTCATGGGGGGAGGCAGGGCAGACAGCTTGCTGTTCTTCTGATGCTATTTAGAGACTCCCTTCTCAAGAAGAGTTCACCCCTTTCACCTGTTCCAGGGAACCGCGAGGCCTCCTCTATTCCCGAAGTGACCTCTCCTCACGCTGTACTGTGGGTCCTTAGCAGCCCGGTGGCAAATGGGACGTGTTCCCTGTGGACCCAGGTGTGGCTTCTACACTTGTAAGCTTCCACTTCCATCGGGAAGTCCTATTCACTTGGTCCTTTTCTAAAATGAGCTTAGCCTAATTATATGAAATGCCTAGGCTACTTTGTGATTATTCCTTTGGTTTTTCTGTTTCTTTCTACTTCTACCAAATTCCGTCACATTCCAAAGTTCAGGACTTCCCCCCCTGCTTTCCTCCGTCAAAGTAAGCACCAGCTCCTGGTGGGATTACTTCTGATTCATGTTGCAGTCCTTTATTGTAGAGTTTCAGTTACGGTGCTCGGGGTGGGGTTTATTTCAAGTGACTCAGACCAGATGTTCACCCCATCGTATGATCTCTGTCTCCTGAATTTCCATCCTGCCCCTTTACCTGCAGCAAGCATCTCCATCTCAATTTTTGGGATTCCTCTGATATCCTAGAATGTTCTCATATTACAACTGCCACCCTCACCCATTCCCTAAGCTGATTCTTTCCTGTGGTTTTCTGGTTTTGTGTCAGTGACACCACCGTCCTTCCAGTCATCCATCCCTGCTGGCAAATCTTGAAACTTGGCCATGGGCCTTTCATAAAGGAAGAAGCCGTCTTTCCACTCCAGGGGCAGGACCTTAGTCACAGACCTTAGCAGCTCGTCACTGGGCTACTGTAATAATCTCTTAGTTTGTCTCCTAGCCTCTGAGTATCTTCTCTTCCATTCACCCTGGACACATGCTCCAGCCATCTTCAAAACTTTCCAAAGCACCTTGTTATCTAACACGGGACTATTCTGAAAACTCTGGATGCCCGTTAGATCGGCTTTCAAGGCCTTCCATATTCAGACTACCTTACCCCCAAAGTCTCCTGCCCAATCACCCTGCACTGATGTTCCATGCCAGCTGATTGGCTTGATGCGTGTTCTCACTTTTGCTTTTTCTCTGCATGATCCCCCTTCTCCCCGACTCCAGCTTTTGGTCCTTTCACTCCTGTGCACATAGCTTAGTTCCTTCTTAGAAAGCTTGGCTCAAGTCTGACTTGTTTTCTGAAACCTTCCTAACTGTGTCAGCTCGCTGTGATTCCTCTATTACCTAGACTCCTGTAGCACTTGCCTTACTTTGCATTGCTACGTGTTATAGACGGAATGTCTCTGTTCCCTCCTCGCCCCCAAATTCATATGCTGAAAGCCTAGCTTCAGTGTGATGGTATTTGGAGGAGGGATCTTCAGGAGGTAATTGTGTTTAGATTAAGTCATGAGGGTGAGTCCATAAAGGATTAATGCCCTTATAAGGAGGGAGGAAGGGAGCGCGCGCGCGCGCGCGCGCGCGCGCACGAGAGAGATCTTTTTCTCTCCATTTGCATGCATAGAGGAAAGTCTGTGTGAGGACACAGAGAGAAGTGGTTGTCTACAAGGCAGGAATTGGGCCGTCACCAGGAACTGAATTTGCCAGCACCTTGATCTTGAACTTCCACCCTCCAGAACTGTGAGAAATAAATGTCTGTTGTTTAAGCCACCTAGTTTATGGCATGTTGTTTTAGCCAGAGCTAAGTTACTAGAGTTATAGCTTATCTATTTAACTATCGATTCTACCACCTTCTTCTCTGCTCAGCTTTCCTAGCCATCCATGTTCTGGCTGTTAATGCAGCACATGGAGCAACTTCCTGCAGGAGGGAGGGCCTTTGTGCTCACAGTTCCCTCTACCTCCTCAGGGTCTGCATGTTATTCGCTCCCACACTGCCTCAGATTTCTGCCCAACTTTCATCCCTCACCATTTTTGCTAAAATTGCAAGCTCTATCTATATCTCTCCCCTTATATTGCTCTTTTTTTTCTTTCTAACACTTTCAGCATTTGACAGTAGATTATTATCTATTTGTTCCTCTATTGAATATCTCCCACACTGGAATCGGGGCTCTATGGAGGCAAGGATTTTGCCCACTTTGCATATTATTCTGTTCCCAGTGCTTAAATAATGTCTGGCACATAGTGATGCTCAATGAATATTTGTTGAGTGAGTGAATGACTTCGTGCATGCTTGGTTTCTCCAGAGTCAGAAACCCTCTTAAGAACATGGATGTCTTACCACTCTTTCTATAACCAGCACCAAGCAGGGATCCTGTTACCTTGGCTGCCGCTGTCCCCTCAACTGAAACCACCCCCACTAAGGTCGCCATGGTAGAAGAGACACATTCAAATCCCATTTTCTGGCCTTACAGTACCGATTGTAGCCCTGTACCTTATTGAACACATCCTACTTCTCATGTCTCTCCTCTTCCCTGGTCTCTAAAACTCTGGCATTTCCCCCTCTCTGCCTGTTCCTGGGCATTCATCACCTGGTCCCCCTTCCTGTCCTCCAGGGTTCTCTGCTTACACTTCCGGCTCTCTTATCCTCTTGGGTGACTTAAAGTACAGTTGGTTATTCACTGATTTCATATTTGCAAATTCACCTTCTTGCTAAAATTTATTTATAACGCCCAAATACCTACTTGTGGTGCTTTCAGGGTTAATCACAGACACGCACGGTGAAGGGGCCAAAAATGTGAGTCATCCGCATGCCTGCCTATGTTTCCAGCTGAGGTGGAACAAGGCAATGCTCTGTCTTCGTGTTTCAGTTCTCGTACTGTATGCAAGTGTCCTTTCCACGGTCTATTTAGTGCCATGCTCTTTGTATTTTTGTGCTTTCTGTTGGTAATTTCTCTGTTTATAATGGCCCCAAGCACAGTGCTGAGTGCTGAAGTTCTGTCTAGTATGTCTAGCACAAGAAGGCTATGATGTGACTCAGAGAAAATATGTGTGTTAGATAAGCTTCATTCAGGCATGAGGCATAGTGCTGTTGGCTGCTCGATGTTAATAAATCATCAGGCTATATTAAATAAGGTTTCTCTACCAGAAATACACATAAAACAAGGTTATGTATTGATTGGTTGACAAAAATGTTATGACAAGAGGCTCGAAGGAACCTAGCCATGTGTTTCCCCTAGGAGCAACTTCTCGGTATTTGCTAATTTCGTGTTCACAGTGACTTTATAGACCACAATAAATAACCAGGGAAAATGACTGGCACCTTCTTTCTTTACTTACTCCATGACACCTGCCAAAGCCATATCTTCCATCAGAGTAGTCTATTTCCACCTGCTTCCTTGTTTCTATCTTTTCTTTGCCTCATTCTCGAATCGGGTTATAGCCTTGGGACAATGCATCTGATCATGGCACCTCTCCGTTTTAACCTTTGTGTAGCTCTCTGTTTTGCCTAGGATTATCCAGCCATCACAACATAGAACATAAGCTCCAGGTAATTCATCCAACCTAATCTGCCACAATCCACCCCCCACTCCCCAGCCCCAGCACCTTTGCTCCAACCAGACTTCTCACCCTGCCTCAAACACCAAGGTTCCTCTGTCTCTGCACCTTTGTACCTGCTCTTTTCTATCCTTGAAGATCCTTTGCCTTTTCTTAGTGTGCAGAACTTTTAACCACCCATTAAGAAGCCATTCTGGTCTCACCTTCTCTGTGAAGCTTTCCCTATTGCATAGGCAGGTGGTTGCTCCCACTTCTGGCCTCTGACACTTTGTTGGAGGATTTCCAGGGTGCGTGTCCTAGTTTTCTTGCCTGTCTGTCTCTTACTCTAGTATGTTTTCCAACACTGCTGCGTGATCCTCAGTGGACACTGACAGGGTGTCCTACCACTTAGCTCAGATCTGACCCTGTCTCCTTGCAGATAAGAGTCAGATCCCACAGGTGAGGACTCAGTCCAACAAGAGTGCCCCCCCTCCCCATTAAATTAATTAAAGAAAGAGGCCTAATGCTGCCATGGCCTGTGTAAGCAAATGAACATCTAAGCCTGTAAATGTCTCAAGGTTATGAAATTGAAACCTAAGGGACAATCAATCACCAGCAGCCAACTAGGCTTTAAGCTATAACCAATCAAATAATTCTCTTTCTTTGCTTCCATACCTTCTCTGTGTTAAGTCTTCCCTCTAGCTCCTGTTGGTGAGTGCTTCTCACTACTTCTGGTTTGGCTCTGCCCAATTAGGATAGATTTTTCCAAATAAACTCTTAAATTTTTAAATACTCAGGTAATCTAACACCTCCCCACACTTCAGATGCCAATTGCAAGTTGTCACCTGTGTGTCTGACCAACACACTATCACCTCAGGTTCAAATAATTTGCTAGAGCAACTCACAGAACTCAGGAAAAAATTTCCTTACTAGGGGTGCCTGGGTGGCTCAGTCGGTTAAGCATCCAACTCTTGATTTTGGCTCAGACCGTGATCTTGGGGTCCTGGGATCGAGCCCCATGTTGGGCTCCCTGCTTGGCAGGAGTCTGCCTCAGGATTCTCTCTCTCCTCCTGCTCTCCTCCCCTCGTTCTCTTTCTCACTCTCTCCCTCTCTCTCAAATAAATAAATCTAAAAACAAAAAACCCTTAATTACTAGAATTGGGATTTATTATAAAGGGATATACCTCAGGAATAGCAGATAGAAGAGATGTGTGGGACAAGGAATGTTGGGAGGGGCACACAGCTTCCATGCCCTCTCTGGGCACACTACTTTCCTAAAACCTCCACATGTTCACCAACCCATAAGCTCTCCAAATCCCCTTCCTTTTGGGTTTTAATGGAGGCTCCATTACATAGGTGTGGTTAATTAAATCATTGGTCATTGACGATTGATTGGATCTCCAGCTCCTCTTCCCTCCCTCTGAGTTGGGAAGGCTGGGAGGAGAGGAGCAGTGGGAGGGCATGGGGTTTGGGGTGGGACTGAGAATCCCAGTCTTCTAATCATGGTTGGTTCCCCTGGCGAAGCAGCCCCATCCTTAGGAGATTTGCAAAAGTCACCTTATTAACATAAACTCAGGTGTGTTTGAAAGGGGTTCAGTGTGAATAACGAGACGAGAGGCTCCTTTCAACTTGCTGGCTCTGCAGCTATTTCAGGAACTAATGACAAAAGACCAAATATTATAACAAAAGATGCCTTTATGGTTCTTATATAGGAAATAACTAGGGCTTTAGGAGCTATGCGCCAGCAACTATATCTGTTATTATCACAATTCAACTCCAACAAGTCTTCATAGGCAAGGGCCAGATGATTCTTTTTCTCGTATGGGCATCTAGAACCAGCATCAAACACCTGTTAAGCACTTAACAATGCTTATTGAATGAACTGAAAGAAAGAATATTTGAGTGATGCTGGGATGTATACCTGCTCGAATAAAATATTTCCCTTGGATCTTGGTAAGAAAATTCTATTTCTAAATTATCATTAAAGGATGTAATTGCTATTATTTCTTTTCATCTTGGCCCTCAAAATTGGTCATACATAAAATACTCTGAGAAGTCACCTATTGCAATTACAACCATCAGAAAACCTCATTGTGAAATTTGATTCTATTAACATCATTCTATGGAATACGTTTGTTGAATGAATAGACGTATGAATAAAAAAGAAACAAATGACTGAAAGTGTGTGGCTTTAATTTAAAAATAGTGAATTAGGGGTGCTTGGTAGCTCAGTCCGTTAAGCATCTTCCTTCGGCTCAGGTCATGATCCCAGGGTCCTGGGATTGAGCCCTGCTCAGCAGGGAGCAGGCTTCTCCCTCTCCCTCTGCCTGCCACTCCCCCTTCTTTGCTCCCTCTCTCTCTCTCTCTCTCTCTTTAGTAAATAAATAAAATCTTAAAAAAATAAAAATTGTGAATTATGTATTTGGATTTAGAATATCTTAATTGTAGACTCATTCTCTTAACCCCTCTAGACCTCAGTTTCTTCAACAGTAAAATGGGATAATAATGCCCAGGTCTGAGGGTTAGAGTGAGAATTTAATGGTGCAGTGCTTAAGAATTCTCTCTGTGAACAACAACCACAACAGCAATGAGAAGCTAGAAATAATTATTTCCACATTTAGGTTTATTTATAAAGGACATTTCTACTCTGGGTGAGATCAAGATACCTATCTCCACCCTAATATCATGGTAGTTGCTTCACAACTTGGCTCAGAAAAACAATTCCACCAAAAAGGCATAGTCTGTGTTTTGTTTTGTAGAAATCTCTATAAGCAGAACGTTTCATAGATGTTTTACACAATGACAAATAGTTATTCACAGACAGATGCTGGCCATGTGTTTTCCAAGATCAGTGAAAAATGCCAGCAAATGGGAAATTGGAGGGAGGGCAGAACAGATATTTCCTGAAGCAGCACACCTCCCAGTTGGAAACCTCAGAATCTTTGTGAGTTTCTACAGCAGGGCCGTGGAGCATGCCAAGCCTGTGGGTGTGGTTCTGTGCAGCTGACTGCGGCATAACTCAATTAGGGAATTCTCAGTGGCTGGGCATCTGGGTTCTAAAATGGTTGTTTATATTCTCCAGATGGTCATGGACAGCAGAAAGGATACATTTAAAAGGAAGGAATACAGAGGGGGATATAAAAGAGTTAGAAAAGTAGCTAAGCTGCTTTTGTCTTTTCTTTATCATAATCTGATTTTTCGAGTACGGTAATAAAGCAACTGTTCCAGAGAAAAATGTTTTGTACTCTTTTACAGGTGCCTAAACATCTTGAATGGTTTCCTCGTCAAAAAGGAAGTTCTCCTGGCACAGACACCTGCCTAAGGAGGAGGAGATGCAGGGACAGATGCCTGTTAGAGCGACAACACGCTTGGGTGGCATAATTGTATGTCAGTGTGTGTCTTAACGTTGATAAGAAAAAAAAAACATATTGAGGAAAAGAAAAATCTTACTAATAAGAGATCATTAAAGATCGTGGAGACATCGTTGGAGGGCAAATGTAATAAACCTGAAAAACAGAACACCAGGACACATGGGGACATGTTTGAGATGGTAGTTTTGTGAGCTCTTCGTTATAGAGTCAGCACCTACCACACTGAAAATCAGAGGCCCTCAAAGTTGGAATGTCCGAAGTGAGTCGCTCTATGTTAGGATAAGGTGTTTCTCTGCAGATAACCAGTGTGATTCTTGGAGGAAAATTGTTTCCCCCCAAACGGTGTTTACCTAGGATGCTGTATTAAATGGTAGCAGCTGAGCTATGTCCACTGAAGTGGCCAGTCCCCAAATAAATGCTGTTCTTTTTGAAACGATAGTTCATCCACTCATTCAGCAAATATTCATTGCCCTGCAACTATGTGCCAGGCACTGTTCTAGGTCCTGGAGAACAAAACAGACAACATTCTCAATCTCAGGGAAATTTCATTCCGGTCTAACCAAAGTGATAACAGCTCCCCAACCCCGAATTCTTGCTCTACACCAAGGTGTTTTCACAGATTTTCTCTTTTAGAAGCTCCTGCAAGGCAGATGCTATTATTCTCATTCCAAAGTTGAGAAAATGAGCAAAAAGAGGTTAAATGGCTTTCCCGTGGTAACACAGGTCTGCCTTGCTTCAAAGCTATATTCCTTCCCATATATTCTACTGCCCTAGAGAAATCTAGGGCATTTCTTCAAACACTATGGTTTTTAATAGTATGATGATGGGCAGGACACATAATGCTGGTCAATGTTACGATGATAACGCATTCCTGTCCCCACCATGACTGGGGAGACTTCATACCTCTTTCTTGAAGCGGCTGCTTCTATAGCCTCGGAAACTCGAGGTGGGTAAGGAAGTGGTTCTGATGATTCTGAGAGGAGGTGTGTACAACTGGGCCTCGTTCTGTGAATTTGTCTCCGTGGGATTCACTTCTGATGAAGGCTCCTCTAGAAGAGGACTAGGACTTCTTGTTTTCATTTTCAGCAAATACTTGGGAAAGGCGTGTTTCCTGCCAGTCATTGTACTGGGTGCTGGAGATACAATGGTGATTAAGCGAGACATTTAATGATTTAAAACATTTTCATCCACATAATGTATACACATGCTTTAAAAAGCTAACTAATACTACAAAGTTCCCAATAAAGTACAAGGGCTCCCCACCCATCGTGCCTTCTTACCACCCAGACCCCTTCCGACTGGCGGCTGATTTTGTCTTTTTCAGCTGTTTCTGCTGGCATTTTCACACCCTTGTATTTCTAAATAATGTGTGTCCACTGCTCTCTTTGTTTTACCTATTTTCTGTGGAATCCTAGACTTAATTTTCTCAGACTAGCCACTTTGCTACCCCATCCTCCCCGTATAGTAATATTATAATCTTGATTAAATCATTATCCATTGTTTATTATTCATTATTATGTCTATGCAAATATTATTCACAAATGAGCATGGTGACATGATTATGTTTCCTTTCTAAATTTTATTGTTACTAAGGTTAATAATTTCTCCATTTGCAATTATTCTTCCCTTACTTTTTATTAGCCTCCAAGCATCTTCCTTTAACATTAGGACACTTATAGTTACATTTTTTTTTTAGAGAAATTCTTCTTTGAGAGAATCTTTCATCTGAACTATGCAGATAATAGTTTGAATTTTTCTTTTATATTTTTCTTCAGTACTTGGAACTCCCTTTATTTTCCTTCTGAGTTTCTTTGCCTGTTTCTTAGACTTGCGCCTTTCACCTTCCTGGTTTTACGCCTTGTTCAAAATAGCACATCATTCAGTAGTTTAGTCAGATTAAAAAGATAACAAGATGATAAAGGTGTGGTGACAGCCCCCAAATTCTGTCTCCTGAATTGCACTACGACAGCCTGAATGAATGGTTTCTGTGGCTTCTCCCTTCAGTACAGATATCCTTTCTTTCTACCCAGTTTTGGATTCTCTCTCTCTCTCTGTTTCTGATTTCTTTTTCTTCCCAGATTTTGGTGACAGTTTTCACTCTTTGCAATGGGGGGGTGTATTTTTTTCCATATTGCATGTCTAAAAATGACTTTATTCTACCTGGAGACTTGATTGAATGGTTGGCTAGGCATAGAATTTTAGGTTAGAAATCACCTTACTTCAGACTTTTGAAGGCATAGCTCTACTGTTTTCTTATTTCCATTATGCCAGCCAGATCACCATTCCTTTATATGTGTCCTGATTTTTCTTTTGGTAAGTTTGGAGAACCTTCTCTTTGTTCCCAAAGTTCTGCGATTTTACAGTGATTTGCCTTGGTATGGATCTATTTTCATCTTATTTTGTTGGGCCCTCCATGGGCCTTTTTACTATGGAAGTATATGGTTTGCAGTTGTGAAAAAAATTTCCTGTATTTTTTCTTTAATGCTATTTCTCCCTAGTTTTCATGGTACTTCATTCTGAAAGCCAATTATTTGAATGCTAGACCTCTTAAAATAATATTCTTAGCTTTTGTCTCTTGTTTTCAATCTCTTCGAAGTTTTCAATTTACTTTTGCGACCATTACTCCAACATTTTCTTTCAGTCCTCTATTGAGTTTTTTGTTTTTTGTTTTTTTTGTCTTTGGTTTAGTTTTTGCTATGATATTGCTAAATTCTAACAGTACCCGCCCCCCCCCCCCGCCAAGTTCTTTCTTATAGCATCCACTTCTTGTTTCAAGGATAAAATATATTCTCTTATCTCTCAAAGGGTAGTAATAATAGTTGTTTTTGTTATTCTTGGCATTTGTCTCCCTGCAGAGTTTCTGTTTTCTCAAGTAACTTTTTGTTTATTTACTTTTCCTTTTGTTTATTTTAGTCTTCTAGCCTCCAAATTAGAAGTTTCTTTTAGCTATCTGGTTATTCTTGACTGTCTGTTCATGATTAAGAATGGAGCATTAATGAGCTGTCTGAAAACCCTGAGCACATGAGGAGAGCTATCTGACTTTGAGCTTTATTGCTAGATAACGCGGGTGAGACACTGCTTGAAGAATTCACAGCATCCATATCTTTTCGTTGTTCTGTGGGGTGAGAGGGTAGCTGGTTAGAACCTCCAGAGCAGTAATCTCTTTTCTGCTTAGAGAGTAAAAGTCTAGATACAAAGGATCTAGCAACCGAGCAGAGGAAGAGGGCTGAGGGCTTCTTCATTTAGTGTCCAGCATTTATACACTTCATTCCTCTCTTTTCAGTATGGCCGCCATCTGCTGCACTCTGACAGAGACCCCCTACTCCCTCCAGAGAGTAAAATTCCAGTCTCTTGGTGGGGGTGGCTGTCTTGTAAGAAGGGTCTAACCGTTTCTCTAAAGCTTTTGGCAATCTTCAAAAGGAGGGACAGAGTTTTTGGTCTTTCTGGCTCCCTTTCCTTCCCATTTCCAGGCCCGGGCAGGGAGTTGGTCTAATGGGACTGGCTCAACTCACTAAAGGATGATGAGCACTCAGATGGCTTCCACAGCAACTTTGGAAGCTGCAAGCTACACTCCAGGGTCCGCGTGCTTCTCTGTTCCATAGAAAAAGAAATGTCTTCTCTCTCTCACCCGTTAAGCCTATGAATATGTGTGTTCATGCCCCATTTGAAAGACCAGTGGGAACTTGGAGGACCTTATAAATGTTGGTTTGTTTCTTAGTTTCCCACTGTCAGGTAGGAATTTGGCTGTCGGTCTACATTCTTCCTAGCTTCCCACGTTGTACTGCTCATCTCCTCTCTCTAGGTCCCTGCATTTTTGTGACTTCTGTCTGTTTATAGAAAAAGCTCCTTGCTATGGTTTAAGTGACATTGGGAGCATATATTTTTCAAACTACCTTCACAACCCAGAACTGGGCCTTTTTCCTCTCAACACTGCATCTTTAGCACCTAACACGGTGCCTGGTACATAGTTGGTGTTCGATAAGGGTTTTATTGACCCCAACCCACATTACCTATAACACTATTACCACCTCCCCTAGCTGTCTGTACAGTGTTGTCATTAGCCTCAAATGCAGTGAGATCCTATCTCTTCAAATGCCTTGTAATTTGGATACACAATGAATGATGAAGGTGGATGTGATGGCAATACCTCTTTTCTTTCTCTTCCTAACTAGAACTTATGTGCTTGGTTCTATGCTCTTTGCTTTCTAGACATCATCTCTAATATTTGTTAAAAATTCATACCATTCCCACTTTATTTTCTTTTTCCCCTCATTCTCTATTCTCACTGTCTCCCTTGCCAATCTCAAGTACAAGTATTATTATTATTTTTTTAGAACAAGCCACATAAAGGTCTTGATACTTTTCTAAGACACATAACGTCCCATGTGTAGATGTGGGTACTGAGGTAAAGTCAGCTGTTAAATAACTAGAGTTATACATATCCTTATTGTATTTCTTCACTAAAAATCATAACAAACAAACAAAAAGCACGATTTCTCTTGTATGCCTGAAGCATTTAAAAAATGTTTGAGGCATGAGGCCTCAATAGGAAGCAGGAGATATTAATCAAAATTTTAAGTTCTCATTTGGGACACAAACTCACATTGATTCAACTTCTATTTTTAAAAAAACCTAGCCCTAAACCAAAATTTATTTGCAGAAAATGCATGGGTATTCACAAGGTTTCTGGCCGACTGAATAGGAAAAAAGTAGAAAGGAGAACACTGAGTTCACGAAAAGCCACACTATAAAATAGACATGCACGTGCATCCATGTGGAGCAACTGTGGGGTTCTAGAGCAGAGCAGACTGCACAGCTCTTTCCTATGCTGCCTGGCTCTGTTACAGCTGACAGAGGCAGAATTCTGGAGTCAGGGGGAAAGTGTCTGCATCCTTTGGAAACTTTCCTCCCCAAATGCAGCTGCATTTGCATTCATTTCTTAAGTTCCCAGGTGAGTAGTGTCCTGGTAATGACATTTTTGCGTAATCTTAGCACAACTGAACGAGCAATATACTCAGTTCAGATACAATGGGAAAATGAGAGGCTTTGTGATAGCACAGGGTCTTTGTTCCTCTTCAGAGGCACTTTCATCCCCTGCATCAGAAGAGGGAGGTGAGATCCCGGCACAGTACAGCTGTTGCTCCTAGACATGTTTGAGAAGGGGTCATGCTCTTACTGTATGAGTCCCTCTTCAGACCCAAGCGATAGCACCTCCACGCTTCCTCCATGCACCATTCCTAAATTACTCTGCTTGGGTTGTGCAGGTGGATATTGTTGCGTGGCTTCCATAAGATCAAAAGGAAGCTCAGACCAACCCAAGCAGGTTGCCTCTGCCCTTTAATATGTAAAAAGCAAAACCCAACAAAACAGGTGCTTGTGTTAATTGCTACTCCCAAGGGGGTGGACTGGGGGCAAGAAAATAAGCTGAGCTTTAAAACTGTAGTCAGAGCAAAGACCTTGAAAGACAAGGTTAGCCAAGAAAAAAAAAAAGAAAAAAAAATCATCTAGTTAAAAACCTCACCAGTTGAATGGGATGACAGATGAATGATGGATGCAGGTGGGAAAATGGGATTCCCTTCAAAGAAAAGAGTGTGATATGCAAGGCAATGAAGAAACTCGGGGTCCTGGGGCTTGCACGTGGGGAGCAGATAATGCCTGTCTCGTGTGCTCATTGTATTGTCAGAAGTTGCTGGAATAAACCCTCTTGGGAGCTGCTACGAAAGAAGGCAAAACCAAGAGCAGTTTCCCATTTTGGTACAAATTTAGAGGAATTGTAATTGGGATTGTGCTTACGGTCAAGTTTTTATGAAAGGAAGAACAAAATAGGTAAAACTCTGAAGAACCTGTTCTTTTGAGCCTGACGTGTTAAGACCCTGCACCGCGGTTAACTAGTGAGGGAGTGATTGTTAATCTCACTGAGCCTCAATTTTTAGATCTGTCAAATGGGAATAACAATAATAATCCCTTTTTTATTCTCTTATAAGGAGTAACGATCCTGGCTTTAAAGTACCTAGTGGATAGAACAATCAGGAACAGAATAGGCCTCCAGGAATGGTAGATATCATTTGGGTGCTAGAAATAACAACAAAAGCATAAAATCTTTGATGAGGTCTTCAAAATAGGTAAAAGACTCAAATGAGTTCTATTGATCTTTAATATGGAAGGATGAGTCTCTGTATACTGATAGGTGAGCATCATCAATCATACGAAAAACAAACAAAGAAACAAGTAAACAAAAGCAGAGAGAGACAACAGCAAAGTTGGAACCACTCTAATAAACCAAAACTAAAGCCAGCATCAAAGCAAACGAACACACATACACTCTTCCTGATATAAACAAATACATTTATAGACATGAGAGCCATCCATAGTCATAGAGCCATTCTTCTGGTTCAAATGTTCACTCTTTCAAAACAAATTACTTAAGTAGTCTCCTAATCTAATCCTTAATTGAGTGCTTGGCACTCTACGCTTTTGTGAATGAATGAAGGAATATGTGAATGAATGAATGGACTCCAATAATTCCTCATGCTACTAGATTCACTTTCCTGAATCATGATTATCCCATGGCCATGCCCTTGCTCTAGAACCATGTGCTGTCTCTCCCCAGGGAGGCCCAAGTGCCCCCTGTCATCACAGCCAGCCAGCCGGGCCGTGGCCCTTGGAGCAGAGTGAAAGTACAGTCCCAAGTTGCAGTGTGAGAGAAAACACTCTCTTGCAACATTTAGAAAAGAGGTCAAATTGTGTCATTAGCATCATTGTTTCTTTTTTCTTTGTTATCATCTTTTTTAAATGATTTCTAAATTTGCAGCCATGCACTTCATAATGCGGCTGGCTCACTCGGTAGCTGGCCAAGTTTTCTCCTCTCGAGCTGGTACTTTGTCCTCCTTCTCCTTCATGTGCAAACTTGACTGTCAGTAGAACCAGCTGAATAAGAAGCTGTCAGGAATTTCCACAAATAATTAAAGCATAAAAATAAATAATAAATGACTAGTGTGAGAGAATGTTCCTTTTCTTTCTGTAATACACTCAGTGAAGAAAGAATCCTGGAGACCCAAGATAAAGCCCACTGCTGGTTTTCACATTTACAGGGTTTCTTCTTCTTCTTCTTCTTCTTCTTCTTCTTCTTCTTCTTCTTCTTCTTCTTCTTCTTCTTCTTCTTCTTCTTCTTCTTCTTCTCCTTCTCCTTCTCCTTCTCCTTCTCCTTCTCCTTCTCCTTCTCCTTCTCCTTCTCCTTCTCCTTCTCCTTCTCCTTCTCCTTCTCCTTCTCCTTCTCCTTCTCCTTCTCCTTCTCCTTCTCCTTCTCCTTCTCCTTCTCCTTCTCCTTCTCCTTCTCCTTCTCCTTCTCCTTCTCCTTCTCCTTCTCCTTCTCCTTCTCCTTCTCCTTCTCCTTCTCCTTCTCCTTCTCCTTCTCCTTCTCCTTCTCCTTCTCCTTCTCCTTCTCCTTCTCCTTCTCCTTCTCCTTCTCCTTCTCCTTCTCCTTCTCCTTCTCCTTCTCCTTCTCCTTCTCCTTCTCCTTCTCCTTCTCCTTCTCCTTCTCCTTCTCCTTCTCCTTCTCCTTCTCCTTCTCCTTCTCCTTCTCCTTCTCCTCCTTCTCCTTCTCCTTCTCCTTCTCCTTCTCCTTCTCCTTCTCCTTCTCCTTCTCCTTCTCCTTCTCCTTCTCCTTCTCCTTCTCCTTCTCCTTCTCCTTCTCCTTCTTCTTCTTCTTCTTCTTCTCCTCTTTTTTTTCTGCTGAAGTATTTACTGTCTTAAAAACAGTAACATTTTTATTTCACCAGTGTATCTGTAGAGACATTGTAGTTTGACTTGATTTCCTTTAAAGGAAGAATGAGGTATGTATCTTAAAGTAATTAAAATTCAGTTTTAGAATTCAAAACAAATCTATGCTATGGATATTCTTGCTCAACTCTGGACAGCTTCTCTCTTTCTTTCTGTCATACTCCCTGTCTCTCTCAGAAACATCTTTCCATCTTTCTCTCCTGTCTTCCATGTATTTGTTGCTCACAAAAGTAGAGAAAAAAATACATGGAATGGAAAAGGTAGGATGGGGTAGCATTAGCTTAGCTTCCAAACAGAACTTGGAAGCTATTTGCCTGCTTTTCAGAGTCATTTCTAACTCCAAGCTCCAGACTGGGCGCCAGAATATCTTTGAGGGAGGTCCCCTCTGGTTGTCAGTTCAGATACTCCCAAGGGAGTTGGAGAAGAAAGGTGGTCATAAGACGTCTAGAGAAACGAAACAGTTCCCCAACTAAAACCAAAACCAAAACCAAAACTAGTAATTTATTCAGGAAGATATTTTGCTTGCTTGTTTATTTGCCTTGTTCTTTTGTACTGGAAACTTCATGATGGTAGCAATCATATTCATTTTGTTCATTAATGTATTCCTAGTGCCTTTCAAGTAGAGGGTACTTAATATATATTTGCTGGATGACTGATGATAGCTCACATTTCTCCATCAATGATTCCGTGTCAGGCGTGGGTGTAGGAACTTTGCACACAGGAGCCTGTTCAGTCCTTGTGTTGTCACCACCACAGCTGCTCACGATCTCCATGTGAGATGAGGATCTAAAGATGCAGTGCAGAGGGGGATGATTTACCAAGGTCACTGGCTGGTGAACGGTGGTGTTGGGATTCACACTCAGGCTCCGGAGCCTGTTAATAAATATCTGTTGGCTGATTAGAATATTAAGATCATATAAAAGTGGAGAGTCACTTCCAATATCTTGGGTAGTCAAGCAGGCAGGAGGCTTCATGATTTTTATGTTCCCTTGACAGAAACAACAATCTAGATCAATTCAAAGTTCAGATCGCAGGGGTAATATTTGGTCCCAGAGTGACTTAGTCTATTTCATACTACCTACAGGAGATCTTTTAGTCAAATACTGCGAATTCTTGCCCATGTATTGGAGCTGTGCTCTGAACTATGAGCTAATAGACCCATTAGATTATAAATACTTTGAGGATATAATAATGAATGAATTAGTTCACTCGATTTTTATTGGGTACCTACAGTACATTGCTAGGTGAAGGGAAGTGTGTATTATGCATCTTTATTTCTTCAATAATCTAGCAAAGCACTCTGAGAATATTCTTCAAGTATAATACTCCATAACTTTTCTGTAAATAACTCTTGGTTCACATATGTGTACGTTTCTTTATGTAATTACCTGGGGTAGAATCACTGGTTCATAAGGCTTGCATGTATTCAACTTTAGCAGATAATGTCAAACTCTTTTCCAAAGTAGTTGCAGTTGTAGCAATTTATTCTCCCACCTGCAACGTATAAAGGCTTCTGTGGCTGCAGGTTTTCTCCAACACTTTTTATGATTATTTTATGATTATTAGTTTTTTTTTTTCTTCAGTGTTAGCTTCCCTGGCGGATATATCATATTATCTCATGGTGCTTTATTTTCATTTTCATGATTATCAGTGAAGTTCAACACCTTCACATATTTTGATCAACCCTCTGGATTTCCTGTCTCCTGTTTGTCTTCAAACAGAAATGCCTTTTTCTTAAAAATGATTTAAAGAAAATCTTAATTTTTTAAACAAGTTGTTTGTGAAAGTTTTACATTGCATATACCTTTTTCTGCTCCTTATCTTGCCTTTCCATTCTCTCAATGATGCTTTAGATGAACAGATATTTTTAACTTCAATGTTATCAAGCTTATAAATTTTTATAGTTATAATTTTTTAAAAAGTTCTTGACCTTAAAATCATGAAAATACTCTTTTATGCTATTTTGTAAAACTTTATTGTGTTGCTTTTTCACATTTAGAT
The DNA here is from genome assembly GCF_037043125.1 of Eumetopias jubatus. Taxonomy (NCBI): domain Eukaryota; kingdom Metazoa; phylum Chordata; class Mammalia; order Carnivora; family Otariidae; genus Eumetopias; species Eumetopias jubatus. The sequence goes on along the minus strand of NW_028274810.1, from coordinate 150,993,366 downwards.
CTAAGCCGCTTGGAGTTAAGCTTTAAGTCTGTTCAAGTTCATCTTTTCCATATGAATATGAAATTATCCAGTATCATTTCTTGGGGGGGCGGGGAAACCCAAACAATGGCTATCTTTTCTCCATGACTCTGCAATAGCATTTCATCATAAATCAAGTGTCTGTTCCTTGGATATCTGTTCTGATCCATTGGTTGATAAAAGATACACACACACACATACACGTATCTTAAATATTATAGCTTTATAATAAGTTGATCTTTGTTAGAGAAAGTCTGCCCATCTTTTTCTTCTTTTTCTAAAATATAGTTATTCTTGGTCCTTTGCATTTTCTTGTATATTTTAGGAACAGTTTGTCAAGTTCCAAAAGGAAACAAACCTATTGGGATTCTTTGGGATTATATATTTATCAAATTGGGGAGATTTGACATTTTCCCAATATTGAGTTCAGTCTCTGAATATGATGTTCTCTTTTCCCTCATTTAAATCTCTTTAATTAGTATAAATAATGCTTTTTAGGCTATTCCAGTTCAAGATGGTGACATAGAAAGATCCTGAACTCACCTCCTCCCATGGACACAATGAATCTCCACATAGAGAAAAATTTTCTGTTTAAAAAACCTAAGAGTTTTTTTTAACTCTGGGTGGCTCAATCGTTCAGCTCAGGTCATGATCCCAGGGTTCTGGGATCGAGCCCCAAATGGGGCTCTCTGCTCAGCGGGAAGCCTGCTTCTCCCTCTCCCACTCCCCCTGCTTGTATTCCCTCTCTGTCTCTCTGTATCAAATAAATAAATAAAATCTTAAAAAAAAACAAAAACAAAAACCTAAGAGACAACTACACATTGAGCAAATGAGAAAAAAAATAACACATCAAAGTGGGTAAAAGAGGACATAATATCACCAAAAAGTCCACCCCAGCACGGTGTCCCACAGCCAGGTGGGAACTTGAAACCCAGACACTTCTTCCTAAGAAAAGTGTCTGAATCCCACACTGTGCATCCCAAAATTTAATACATATGCTTGAAAGATGAGTCCCCCAAACATCTAACTTTGAAAACCAGTTGGGCTCATGTCCCAAGACCCACAAGACTGTTGTGATCTGAGAAACCACTTTTAAAGTGCATTTAGATAAACTGCCTCAGGGCCCAACTCAGAGGCAGCTGATCATGCCTAGACTTAAAGTGAAGGGGACTCACTATTAAGTGTGGTCCTGAGGGACAGTCACCTAATGTAATACACACATATTACATTATGTGTATATGTATATATGTGTATATATATGTGAACACTCTTCTGGGGAACAGACACTGGCAGGTGCCATTTTGAGCTCTTTCTCTTCTGTACTCCAGAACACCAGTATCCTCCAGAAGGGATTTTTTACCACCTTTGGTGCCCCAATTTTTGTGGCTCCCAGCCAGGGTAGCTCCTTGATCACCTGGCTCTGGAGACCAGGAGAATTTGCATTCCTGCTCTCAAGGCACTATAATAATCAGTGTCACCTAGAAAGGAGCTCATATCCTTGTCTGGCACCCCAATTTTTGCAACTGCTGCCAGGGGACACCTCTACATTGCCTGGCTCTGGGTCAGCAAGTCTTATGCTTGCAGGTCCCGTAAGACTGTAACCATTGGAGAAAGAGTACCCTCAGGATGCAATAAGAGGAAGTAAACCCGGAGCCCAGTCTTTCAGTGAAGGAGGCCTATTGGCAAATCATTGTGAATGCAGCCTGAGGGGCAGGCTTCTAATTAAATGTGCATCTTGGCGCCAACTGTAATCTTTTCCAGAACCTTAGAGAGCAGGTGCTATCTTTGTGATATATGAGAACAAGGGGCAGAAATCTTATTTGAAGAAATAAAGGCCAAACTCTTCCTTAACCTGGGGAAGGAAACAGACATCCAGATCCAGGAAGACCAGAGAGTTCCAAATAAGAGGAACCCAAAGACCCAGGCCAAGGCACATTATAATTAAAATTTCAAAAGTTAAACACAAGGAGAGAATATTAAAAGCAGCAAGAAAAAGAACATTTTGTATAAGGGAACCCCCATGAGACTATCAGCACATTTTTCAGCAGAAACTTTGCAGGCCAGAAGAGTGGCACAATATATTCAAAGTGCTAGGGAAAAAAGTACCAAGAATACTCTACTCAGCAAAGTTATCATTCAGAAAGGAAGGAGACATAAAGAGTTTTCCCAACATGCAGAAGCTAAAGGAGGTCATCACCACTAAACTGGCCTTAACAGAAATGTTAGAGAGACTTTTCCTCTTTAGCTGAAAAGAAAGCGCAGTCATTAATAACAAGAATACATATGAAAGAATAAATCTCACCGAGAAGGTAAATATATGGTAAAAGGATTGGGTTGATTACTTATAAAGCTAGGATGAAGATTAAAAGACAAAAGTAGTAAAAATAATTATGGTTACAACAATCAGTTAAAGGATACCAAGGTAAAAAGATAAAAAACATGACATCAAAAAAATAAAACATGGTGGGGAGAGAATAATAATGTTGAGCTTTACAATGGACTCAAATGTAAGCTATTATCAACTTAAAACTGTGATGTATCTGTTACTATATGTAAGCCTTGTGGTAACCACAAAGCAAAAATCTATAGTAAATACACAAAAGATAAAGGAATATAAGCATACCATTGAAAAAATTATCAAACCACAAAGGAAGAGAGCAAGAGAAGAAAAGAAAGGAATAGAGAAGAGTTACAAAAACAGCCAGAAAATAAATAACAAAATACCTATTAATAATTATTTTAAGTGTGAATGGACTAAACTCTCCAAATGAAAGACAAAGAGTGGCTACATGGTTAAAAAAGCAAGACCTATCTACATGCTGCCTACAAGAGACTCATTTTAGATGGAAGTACTGAAAATGAAGGGATGGAAACAGGTATTTCATGCAAATAGAAACAGCAACGAAAAAAGCTGAAGTAACTATATTTACATCAGACAAAATAGACTTTAAAGTAATGACTGTAATAAAAGAAAGAGTGTTACATGATAACAAACGGGCCAACCTAACCTAAAAAGATACAGCATTTTAAATATTTATGCACCCAACATAGGGGCACCTAAATATATAAAGCAAATATTAACAGACCTAAAGAGAGAAATAGAAAGAAATACAATAATCATAGGGAACTTTAATACCCCACATACATCAATGGATAGATCACCCAGGCGAAAAATCAATAAGGAAACATTGGTCTTAAATGACATGTTAACCCAGATAGACTTAAAAGATATTTGCAGAACATTTCATCCAAAAGCAACAGAATACATCTTCTTCTCAAGGGCACATAGAACATTTTCCAATACAGATTTATATGATAAGCCCCTGAATAAGTCTTAATATATTTAAGAGGATTGAATTCATATCAAGCATCTTTCTGACCAAAATGGTATGGAACTAGAAACTAATTACACAAAGAAAACTGAAAAATTCATAAATATATTGAGATTAAACAATACGCTACTGAACAACCAATGGATCAAAGAAGAAATCAAAAGATAAATAAAAACATCCCTGGAGACAAATGAAAATAGAAATGTAATATACCAAAATTTATGAGGTTCCAGAAAAGCAGTTCTTAGAGGGAAGTACATAGTGATAAATGTCTAACTCAAGAAACAAGAAAAGTCTCAAATAAACAGCCTAACTTTACCTCTAAAGGAACTAGAAAAAGGAAAATCAATGAAACCACTGTTAGTAGAAGGGAAATATCAAATATTATAGCAGAAATAAATGAAATAGTAAAAAGATAATAGAATAGATTAATGAAAATAAGAGCTAATTCTTGGAAAACATAAACAAAATTGACAAATCTTTGGCTAGACTTACCAAAAGAAAAAGAGGGAGACTCAAGTAATAAAATCAGAAACGAAGGAGGAGATGTTACAACTGATATCACAGAAATACAAAGGATTATAAAGAACTACTATGAAAAATCATATGCTAACAAATTTGACAACTTAGAATAAAAGGATACATTCTTAAGAACCTACAACCTATCAAGACTGAATCATGATGGATAGAAAATCTGAATAGACTGAGTACTAGTAAGGGGGTTGAATCAATAATCAAAACCTTCCAATGAACAAAAATCCAGGACCAGAAGTCTTCAAACTGAAGAATTCTACCAAACATTCAAAGAAGAATTAATGACAATCCTTCTCAAACACTTTGAAAAAAATAAAAGAGGAGGGAACTCCTCCAAATTTGTTTTATGAGGCCAGCAATACCCTAATACCAAAACCAGACAAGAATGTCGAAAGTTACAGGCCAATATCCTTGATGAACATAGACACAAAAATCCTCAACAAAATATTAGCAAGTGGAATTTAACAATAAATTAAAGGATTGTATAGCACAATCAAATGGGATTTATTCTAGAGATTTAAGAATCATTCAACAACTACAGATCAGTCAAGTTACCACACCACATTAATAAAATGAAGGATAAAAAGCTTGATCCTCTTGGGGCACCTGGGTGGCTCAGTCGGTTAAGCATCTGACTTCAGCTCAGGTCATGATCTCAGGGTCCTGGACTTGAGCCCCACATTGGGCTCCTTGCTCAGCGGGGAGTCTGCTTAAGATTCTCTCTCCCACTCTCCCTTTGTCCCTTCCCCCACTCATACTATCTTTCTCTCTCAAATAAATAAATAAAATCTTTAAAAAAAATCATGATCATCCCATAGATGCAGAAAAAGCACTTGACAAAATTCAACATCTATTTATGATAAAAACTCTCAACTAAGTGGGTATAGAGGGAATATATGTTAACATAATAAAGGCCATATATGACAAGGTGACAGCTAACATCATACTCAATGGTGACAGTTAAAAGTTTTTTTCTCTAAGATCAAGAACAAGACAAGGATGCCCACTTTCACCACTTTTATTCAAAATGGTATTGGAAGTCCTAGCCAGAGAAATCAGGCAAGAAAAAGAAATACAGTGACCCAAAGTAGAAAGGAAATATTTGCAGATAACATAATATTGTAACATAGAAAACCCTAAAGGTTCCATCAAAAACTGTTAGAACTAAAAAATGAGCTCAGTTAAGTGAGCTCAGTACTAAAAATTTTGTTGCATTTCTATACATTAATAATGAGCTTGTATATTGAAAACTACAAGACATTAGTGAAAACAATTGAATGTGGAATTTGAGAAACAAGGCAGAGGATCATAGGGGAAGGGAGGGAAAAATGAAACAAGATGAAACCAGAGAGGAAGACAAACCATAAGAGACTCTTAACCTCAGGAAACAAACTGAGGGTTGCTGGAGTGCAGGGCCGTGGGAGGGATGGGGTGGTTGGGTGATGGGCATTGGGGAGGGTATGTGCTATGGTGAGCGTTGTGAATTGTGTAAGACTGATGAATCACAGACCTGTACCCCTGAAACAAATAATACATTATATGTTAATAAAAAGAAAAAAAAGGAATTGAAGAAGACACAAATAAAGGGGAAGATATTTCACGCTCATGGATTGGAAGAATTAATATTGTTAAAATGTCCATACTACCCAAAGCAATATACAGATTCAGTGCAATCCCTATCAAAATTCTAAAAGCATTTTTCACAGAAATAGAACAAACAATCCTAAAACTTATATGGAACTATAAAAGACCCTGAATAGTCAAAGCAGTCTTGAGAAAGAAGAACAAAAGTGGAAAATCATGGTCCTTAATTTCAAACTATATTACAGAGCTGTAGTAGTTAAAATAATATGGTACTGGCATAAAAATAGGTAAGTGGAAAGACCTGAGAAATAAACTCACACATATATGATCAATTAACTTACAACAGAGGAGACAAGAATATACAATGGAAAAAGAACAGTCGTTTCAATAAATGATGCTGAGAAAATTGGACAGCCCACATGTAAAAGAATGAAACTGGACCACCATGTTATCCCATCCACAAAAGTCAACTCAAAATGGATTAAAGACTTGAATATAAGACTTGAAATCAAAAAACTCCTAGAAGAAAACATAGGTGGTAATCTCCTTGACATAGGTCTTGGCGATAATTCTTTGAATCTGACATCAAAAGCAAAACCAACAAAAGTAAAAATAAACAAGTGTGACTACACCAAACAAAACGTTTCTGCACAGCAAAGAAAATCATCTACAAAATGAAAAGGCAAACTACTAAATGAAAGAAAACATTTGTAATCAAATATCTGATACGGGGCCAATATACAAAATATACAAAGACTGCATACAACTCAATAGGAAAAAAAATAACAAATCCAATTAAAAAATGGGCAGAAGATCTGAATAGATATTTTTCCAAAGAAGGCATACAGATGGCCAATGTGCACATGAAAAGATGCTCCAAATCATTAATCATCAGGGAAATGTAAATTAAAACCACAGAGAGATAGCACCTCACCCCTGTTAGCATGGCCATTCAAAACGACAAGAAATAACAAGTGTTGGTGAGGCTGTGGAGAAAAAAGAGCCCTTGTGTGCTCTTGATGTGAATATAAATTGGTGCAACCACTATGGAAATGGAGGATCCTCAAAGAATTAAAAAAGAACTACCATATGATCCAGCAATTCCACTTTAGGTATTTATTTGAAGAAAATGAAAACCTAACTCAAAATGATACATGCACCCTCATGTTTATTGCAGCATTATTTACAGTAGCCAAGATATGGAAACAACCTAAGTGTCCACTGATGAAATTGAGATATACATATAAAATTCAGCCACAGAATATAATAAATCTTGCCATTTGTGACACTGTGGGTGGACCTTGAAAGCTTTAACACTACCTGAAATAAGTCAGACAGAGAAAGACAAATACAGTGTGATCTCTGTTATATGTGGAATATATATATAACCAAGCTCATAGATACAGAGAACAGATTAGTGGTTGCCAAAACACGTGGTGGGGAGGGGTCAGAGAAATGAGTAAAATGGTTTTGCTTTTGTTTAAATAAATTGAACAAATTTTTAAAATAGGCAAAAATAAGGGCACCTGGGTGGCTCAGTCGGTTAAGTGTCCACCTCTTGGTTTCAGCTCAGGTCATGATCTCAGAGTCATGAGCTCGAGCTCGGTGTAGGGTCCCCACACAACAGGGAGTCTGCCTGAGATTCTTCTCTACCTCTCCTCTCCCTCCCCCGCCACCACACTCTCTCTCTCTAAAATAAATAAATGAATCTTTTTTTTAAAGATTTTGTTTATTCATTTGAGACACAGAGATACAGAGAGAGAGAGAGAGAGCATGAGCAGGGGGCGAGGGAAAGGGAGAGGGAGAAGCAGGTTCCCCGCTGAGCCGGGAACCCGATGTGGGGCTCGATCCCAGGACTCTGGGATCATGACCTGAGCCGAAGGCAGACGCTTAACCATCTAAACCACCCAGGTGCCCCAATAAATAAATCTTAAATATAAAAGTAGGCAAAAAGAAATAGTGCTTTAAGTGGTTTTTTTTTTTTTTTTCAAATCTCTTAGTGGATTTATTCATTGGTATTTGACATTTGGTATTTGACATTTTTGGTGCTCTTTAATTTATTATTTTAAAAAATCTCCTATCCTAATCCTCTTGGCTAGAATATAGAAATATTATTGATTTTTTGTACAAAACTGTGTCTAGTAATTTTACTAAATTCAGACACTTGTTTAATAATTTATCTGTAAATTCTTTTGTATTCTTCAGGTACACAATCTGCCTCTCCGTCCATTGTCATACACACAGAATGTGGCTGCAGGCTAACTTACGCCATGTGTTCAATGTCTAATAGTAAATATAAAACCATACACATCGTTTCTGTATAAATCAAGCCCTAAGTGTATTTTGCTCTTAACGGTCTGAGAGTAACTGAGGCAAAAAACATTCCTTGCTCCAATTTCCTTTTTACCCTTGATTTGAGAAGGGTACACGTGAAAAAAACCAAACTAATAGAAATTTAAACGGTAGGTTTGTTTGTAAGAAGAAATAGAACTTGAAAGGTGAGAGCCCTGAATTTTTTAAAAAGGATTGTGTTAGAGCAGGCTAAGAAATAGATGTCTACAGAAGAGGTGGCTGAATGTTTTCTCACTTGGCCAAGATCTCCACAAACAGCAAGCTACAATGAGTAAATCATTTGTAAATGGATGAGACTCGGAATCCAGATGTTTGGAAGCAAGACACTAGCTGGTAATGTGCTGTAGCCCATCATCCAGGCCCTTCCTGAGGGAAATGATAGCAAAGCCAGACTCTCTGCTTTCTAAATATCCTCTAGAAACCAATCTTGTTGTCACCAACATCACAACTTTGTTTCAGCGGGCAATTTACCAACATCTGCTTGGCAAAGACTTTTCTCCCTTTAACTCTCAAATATGTATTTTCCCATTTGGAAGAACTGAACCCAACATGCAGCAAGAAAAGAGTATTGAAAATCACAAAGGCTATATTCCAATCCATTTTCAGGAAAACCTCCAATCTTCTTATTCAAATTATTATATTTACCTTCAAAATCTTGGCAGCATAAATTATCAGTGAGTACATCACTGTTCAGAGTAACGCAAAGGAGTGAAAACGTATATGCATGTACAGCTAGGCAGGTAGCCCTTCACAGTTATTTAGAGTTTTGTAAAGAAAAGGAGTCAGATGCAGCAGTTTTAAATTACAGAATATCAAAAGTTGCATTTCACTAGCATTTCAACCTCAAGGGTTTGTGAATTTTAAAAATGAAATGATTGGCAGGGGAAAGATTTACTAAACATACAAAATCATCAATAACATCCATTGCATTTTGGCCAGAACAGGGTCAAGCACACCCTTTTGGTTTTTTGACCACTTTCATGATTGCCAAAATCATCTGATCGTTTGTTGAGTGCATAAGCTGTATTTATTAGGAGACGAGACAGAGCGTTTCTTTGGCTGCTCAGAGGCCCAGTTGGACAGATAGATCACTTCGGTATTGTACAAGCCAGCTGAGAGATAATTAAGTCATTTGAATGTGAGCTTTCCTGGCTTCTCTTTCCCTTTTTTTCCCTTGTCTCTTCTTGGAAGCAAAAACCATGGCTCTTCTCCGTGTCCTTCCCCCAGCCCTTTTTAACATTCTCTCCTCCTGCCTGCGGTAAACGCACAATTCTCTTCTTCTTGAGGAAAAAGTATTTGAGAAAAATTATTGGCGAAGTTTCATAAAAGAGACCTCGGGTTCCTATAGAGCCTTGTGAATATGTTTCCCTTAGCTCTATATTATCTAAAAATGATCATTTATGTATCACTTCCCCCTTCAGACTATAAATTCCTCCAGGACCAGACTAGGTCTTATTCATCTTTGTACCCCTAGAGCCTAATCTAATAAGTGATGAAGAAATGCTCCTCGAACCCGAGGAGATGATCTGACCCCACTTCTTTATTTTTTCTGGAGAAAGAAACAGACCAGAGGGTAAAGTGATTTGCCCAAGTCTCCAAGATAGTGGTAATGTCCTTCTCCTCTGCAGAGGAGTTTTAAAGAGCAGCTTTTATTTTTTTCTACCACAGACTATTTGCTCACTCGGAGCTGTGCACACTCAGCCAGAGAGGAACACATTAAACATATGAGGCCACTTGGAGACATCACAAGAGATTTTGGGCAGTGGGACCATCATTTGGCTGGTAATCCTTGGCTCTCCACATTTCATTCTCCTAGTCCCAGATGGTAGTATGATTTCACATGCCCAGTGCCTGGCTCCGTGATTTTGTCCAAACTCAATATCATGAAGATAAAGTGATGCAATTTGGGTGGGACAAATAATTTGGAACCTTCAACATAAATAATCTGGGCTCCTTTAATTAATGAAATACATTTGTATCTTGCTATACAAAGGCCCAGCGCAGATCAACTTTATATCTGTATGTCTTCAAATCTAAGTAACTTTTAACAATTTAAAAACCTTTCGGTATTTAACAGTATTTAAAACCTTTTTTCTTTGTCCAACAAAATTCCCATTTGTGTGTAGTAAATACATACATACACACATACATACAAAAATATTAATTGTTTTAATAATGTTAACTGTCTTAAAAGCAATCTGGTTATTTAGAGGTTTCTCATACATATATTGGAATGTCACTCTTTGGTTAGTTGTAGAGGTGACACTATCCTCTAAGAAATTATTTTGGGGTATTTCATTACAAGTTTACTCCCCTTGAATATGTAAAATGGTTTTCCTACATAACTAAAGGTTTGATTTAGTTTCTATAAAAATAGGGTGTATTATTCGAAATCAACGACATTGGTTGTTTTCCAAAAAATTAATATCAACTCTTTAGTTCACATCCAAGCTATAATACAGCATTGTTCCTGTTTTGACTGCTGTTTTGACTTAAACAGAATCATTCCCTGTTTAATGGCCAACAAATGTTGAATTTGGAGATAGAATTACATACATTGGATTAAAGGCAGTATACAAATAAATACAGTATGCTGCTGTTTAAGGACTGCTGGTGCAATCTGCTGCCAATTCTTGAAACATGAAATCCTACCACTCCTCTACTAAATAATAACATAGGCTGGAGGTGCGCCGGAGAATAGGAGGTGATGCAGCTATTGAAATCAACAGAATCAGGCATCCAGTCACCAATTTGGGCTGGAAACTTGCCAAGGTAGATTTTATTTTACTTCTTTAACTACTGTTAAAGCTGGCAGAATTAAAACGTATGCACACACACACATATGCACCCTCCCAATTGGGACAAAAATGAATACCAGTCAGGGGGTTATGAACTTTGGCATTTCAGTTTTTTCTCATATAATCCATTCTAAACTACTATTTGGATCATTTCTTTGTCTTCATATCAAGATACCTATTTGAATGCAATGGAACTACTTTTTTTTAATTCTATTTTATTATGTTACGTTAATCACCATACATTACATCATTAGTTTTTGATGTAGTGTTCCATGATTCATTGTTTGCATATAACACCCAGTGCTCCATTCAATACGTGCCCTCTTTAATACCCATCACCAGGCTAACCCATCCCCCACCCCCCTCCCCTCCAGAACCCTCAGTTTGTTTCTCAGAGTGCAATGGAACTACTTCTAAAGATTTTATGCAATGTTTCTTTTTCTGGCTAAAGGTCAATATATATGTTCAGGTCTATAGTGCAGTTTCCCAGTTGGTAAAGCCCCACTTTGAATTTGAACAATCTAAAACCAGGAGAAATCTTTATAGAAACAAAAAATATTGGGGTGCCTGGGTGGCTCAGTCGATTGAGCACCTGACTCTTCATTTCTGGTCACGTTATGATCTCAGGGTCATGAGATCGAGCCCTGCGTTGGGTTCAAAACTCAGTGGGGAGTCTGAGATTCTCTCTCACTCTCTCTCTCCTTCTGCACCTCCCACCCCCACTTGTGCACGCGCATGTTCTCGCTCTCTCAAATAAATAAAATCAATCTTTAAAGAAAAGGGAAGAAAAAGTGTTGCAAAAATATGCCCCTTTCTCCCCCTTAATCAGCAGATACAATAGATTCAAAATGTGTATCACCTTGGTGCTTTGTGGTACTTGGGAAGGATTTAGCACAAACAGAGATTCTTGGCATTTCCATGAGCTTTTATTTCTATTATCTCCAATACTTTGAGATTTCAAAGACAGTTTTGGTGCTAATTACCAGATTTTGACTTTTATGAAAACCCCACACCACATGTCCTGATTTTATAGTTGCATGTGGAATCTGAAATGTGGTTTTATCAAAATAAACTCACACTTTGGTGTGTGGAATTTCACTTGTAAAGTAGAGATCATAATTTCAAAAACAAACACAATTTGCACTTGGTTTTGCTTGAAAAAATAAAACGCTTGGCTGTGATCAGATGAAAAATGTTTTACTCAAGTACTGGCTTTTCTCTGAAAAGCATCTCCAGTCAGAGCCAAGTGGTCGTGAACGGTATCATCTTCCGTGCAAGCACCTTGGCATCTCCCTATTTAATCAGTATTTTAAAACAAAAAGGTTTTTTTCTCTCCCTCTTTACCATTATTTTATTCTTCTGCAGAAACTTAAACATCCATTATAACACTTTCTACTTGTTTGGGTCAAGAACAGTGTTTGTAAGAACCCATTACGGGAAGAAAAGAAGATTATTAAATTACCGGTTAGGTCAAAGAAAAGAATTGAATACACTATTGTCCAGTGCAGAAATGCCCAGTTATTTCCCTGGAAGGCAGTTGGTATAGGGGAGGCCAAAACTGTATCTGAATTCTAGCTCTGCCACTTACTAGCTCTTTTACCTTGAGCCACTTATACAACCCCTCAATGCCCAAGCTCCCTTATCTAGTAAGTGGCAATAATTAAAAGAATAATTCTGAAAATGAAATGAGAAATGAGACCTACAGAATCTCTAGTTAAGTACCTGGAATAACAGACACTCAGTGGAGTTGTTGGGGCTTGTGAGAGCATTTTAAGTTCATGGAAAAAGAACACAAAACAAATGTCATCAAAACACTTGAGTTACTTGGAATTTCAAGTTTATATATGTGAAATCTGAAAGCAGTTTGTGCTGGGTGAACCTATTAGCAACTCTATAAAAAAATTTTGATTGTGTGTGCATTAAAGCTACTCCTAAAGAATTAGCCTTCATGATCAAGCAGGCCCACGCCCACGAAGAGAAGGATGCAAGAAAAATTCCTACAAGAAAGGGACACGCATTTGGGATTTGTTTTGTAGTCTATAAGGTACACACATCCCTGGAGGCCTCGGAGGGGAGTATAGAGAGCAGAGAAGTAGAGAGTGTGGTCCTGTTGTCAGCAGGTTTGGGCTGAGAGCCACTTCTACCACTTACTGCTATAAAGCTTTCAGCAGACCAATTAACCTCCCAAAGATGAATAGTAGCATTTATCTCAAAGAGTTATTTTGAGAATCAAATGAGATAACATGTGAACATTCTTAGCAAGGTCCCTGGCAGGTGATAAACACTCAAGAGATGGTTTAACTCTCAACATGATTATTAGTCCTTTTTTCCTTTATAGGGCTCTTTCTTGGAGGCATCTACTTGCTTTTCTGGAGGGAACACAAATGGAATAGAATATACAATTTTGCTTTTAAAGTTTCTCTTTCCATCTGAGACCTTTGCCATTTTACATTGTTATTGTTCTAGGGAGCTCATGGCTATATAGAAAGCAACCTTCCATTCTGAGAGGAGTTATTGGGTCTCATCTCATCAAATTATTTGAACACGGTAATCAACCTTCAGTTTCTTTATTTCTTCATCTTCAACATCCTAGAGCAGTGTGTACTAGTAACTGTAGGCCTTTGGACTTCATCATGAACAACCTTTTTATGAGTCTGTTGTTAAACTCTTTATCTTTATGAGATTTATCAAAGTGAGTAACACTGCTAGTTCTGTAAGAGTGTCTTACTCTATGAATGATTTATAACAAAGAGGAGCTACTTTATTAAAAGGTTCTTGTGCTCCAGAGGCTCTTGTGAGCTCAAAGAGCTAAGAGTTGCCATTACTGCATTAGAAGGAATGCATGTTTATTCATGAGAACTAAAGAAGCCATGGGAAGTTTATCAATTGGTTGGGTAGTTCCAGTTTTTTCTTAGAGTTCTCTCCCTTTGTTTCTTTTCCTAATCACTTTCATTTATTCATTCAACAAATATTTCTTGAATGTTGTAATGCCTTAGGCCTTGCTAGAAAGGTGAATAAAACTGGCAAAGTCTCCACCCTCAGCATGCTTTTAATGGTTCTCAAAGTGGGCCACACATTAGAATCATTGGGGATATGTTTATTAAAAGACCCACACCTGGCAATTATATCAGAGTCTTCTGGGTGTAGATGAAGACCCTGAGGCAGAAGGAGCTTACTACTTTGGAGGGCCTGAAGAGGAGGTCAGTAGGTTGGACTATAGTGGTCAAGAGGGAGAGGGTAAGAGATGGGCACAGTAGAGAAGCAGGGGCCTGATTTCAGGCCAATTTTCCCACATTCAGAACTGCTACTTAAAATAAAACTGAGTTTAACAAGGCATTTATTCAGATTATCGAGTGCAATCCTTTTTCAATTTTATAATGAGTGGGATATTAAAAAGAGATTTTTGAAGGACTCGTGCCTCATTTCAAATAAATGCTATAGTTTGAAATTTGCATAATGTGGTCTTCACATTAATTTTTCAACATAGGGAAAAGGGGGTCTCAAATATCCAGAGTGAAATTTTTTTAATCACTTGAACTACAGATGCCAATCCTTTTATTGCCCCTCCCTCGCAACATTTTGCTAGTAGAATATTTCTGATATCTAAATGCCATCAATTATTAACTAAGGGCTATGAACACACACTTCCCTTTTACTTGGCTCTTTATACACAGTTTTCCAAGTCCATTGGTTAATTTATCATGCGGCCGCAATGTCATCATTTAGTTACTATGAAGATAAGATGATAAAGTAGAGTAACATGACTGTGCTAAAAGTGTGGGATTTGGGGGATTCATCTGTATCATTTTGCTATGTACATTTCCTGAATGTTACTTAAAATTATATCCGGATAAAGTTATGAGTTTGTGATGCTTTTAATCCACAGCCATGATGTGGATCTGACTTGATTTGATTGCATGTTTAGGAGGATGGATGCATGCATGAAAAAATCATCTAATGGTCTATTAGAACATTGATTTGCTTGATTCATTAATACATAATGAAATCTGCATTGCAAGGAACTACTGAAACGTATTTCTTTGGCTACAATTCAGGAATGCTTATACGATTGGAAGGATTATTTTTCCAGGAGAATAAAGTTTAATAGTAATCAGATGTTCATTCTGGAAGCACAGGGACAGAAATGATATGTTGGAAATGATATTTTAATGTTTACCTCAGCCTGTTGTTTTTCCTGATGCAGAACCACACCACTGTCCAGAATATTTAGAAGAGCAAATCTCGTTTTTCTGTGTCTTTCTAATTAAACCTCTTCCTGAGGTCTCAGAAGCCAGAGTGACATTCAGTTGAGAAGCCCAAGGAAGTCGTGATAATACCTACTCACTGTTCCAGCAACCTCAACCTAAGAGTGGGCTGTTGTGTCATACAACTCCATTGGACGGTGTTTGAATGATGCCCCCATTTCTGCCACACAACAGTGTTATTTAAGCAAAAGTATTTGATTTCTGTGATATATTCCAATCTGTGAGATTTTCACACCACTGCTGAGAGGGTTTTAATGTATTTTTAAATGTTGTACTGTAGTCAATTGGCTATCAGGTAAATCTATGAACCATATATCCTCCATTTAACTGGAGAAAGTGTAAAACAGACATACTTGATAATAGAGAGGCTGGTAGGTTTTAGAAAAATAAATGGAAAAGAAAAGGGAAAAGAATGTCTTGTGCTGGAAACCGACAGCAGAAAGAAGAATGAATTAAGTCTTGTCAGTTCTGTTTCCTTAAATCTCTTGATTCTGTGGGTTTCCTCTCACACCTCCTCGATGCCACTGCTTTGGTTCTTCCATATCTTTATCAATTGTATAATTGTTCTTGCAGCCTCCAGTATTAAATCAATCTTATTTACCCCACATTCTGCTTCCAGAGTGATCCTCCAGGATAAAATCCCAATACATTAGGGGTGCACTGAGGTGCCTTTATGATCTGGGTCTGGTTACCTTTATAAAGCTTCTTTTGCTCCTGACATTCTAGGCTTCAGGAGTACTTATTTGGATTTTTTTCCTAACACTAATGCACCTCATTTCTCCCAGTCCCTCTCAGACTCCTTACCCTTAGTTAATATGACTAGAACGTCAGGACTTGGTTTTGACATCACTTCCTCCAGGAAGTGTTCCTTGACCACTTACATCCCTCCAATAAAAGCTCTGTAAACCTTATTGTAACATTTACTAACACACGTTTTAGTCATCTATTGACTGGTGTGTCAGACCTTACTAGATTTAATCTCTGGAAGACTTGGATTGTGTTTTTTTCATCTTATATTACCAGGATCTCACACAGAGCTTGACATCTATTAATTGCTTAGAAGTCATGTGTAGAGTGAATGAGCAGGTGAGTGAATAATTAATTGAAGAGTGGATGAAGGAACCAGACAGGAATAGGAAGGTTCTGAAAAGTGAGAGAGAAGGGAGAGAGAAAGAGAGAGAGAGAGCACACACGTGCGAGAGAACAGGTTTATTTTTAAGATTTAATTTTCCCCTCAATTTCTTTTTCTTTCTTTTCTTTTTAAAGATATTATTATCTATTTATTTCAGAGAGAGAGAGAGAGAAAGCACAGAGGGAGAGTGAGAGGGAGAAGCAGACTCCCCCTTGAGCAAGGAGCCTGAGATCTTGACTTGAGCCGAAAACAGACACTTAACCGACTGAGCCACCGAGGCGCCCCTCCCCTCAATTTCTTAGTTTAGAATTTCTTAATATTTTTTCATAATTTTTTTCGTTTTTTTATTATGTTATGTTAATCACCATACATTACACCATTAGTTTTCGATGTAGCGTTCCATGATTCATTGTTTGCGTATAACACCCAGTGCTCCGTTCAGTACGTGCCCTCTTTAATACCCATCACTGGGCTAACCCAACCCCCACCTCCCTCCCCTCTAGAACCCTCAGTTTGTTTCTCAGAGCCCATAGTCTCTCACGGTTCGTCTCCCCCTCCGATTTCCCCCCTTCATTTTTCCCTTCCTGTTATCTTCTTCTTTTTTTTAACATATAATGTATTATTTGTTTCAGAGGTACAGGTCTGTGATTCAACAGTCTTACACAATTCTTAATATTTTTGATTCTGCCATGCCAATTACAATATCCTTCTCCTGGTCTCAAGCTGGCAAAAAACATGGTAAAGCCTATATATAGCCTACATGTCATTTACTAGTTTGAGATTACCAAAAATATCCCTTTTCCCCCTTCTTTTGCTTTCTAGAATATATTATATATAACACATGCATATTTGTTATCAGAGACTTATTCCATGAGCACAATAAAAGTCACATTGATTTCACTGTTTTCTTCTGAAATAATTTTTCTGATTCTCAATAATATTCTAGGACTTCCCTTATATCTTAGCTCGGGAAGAAGTGTATAGTCAAGTTTCCAGATTACTTCAAAACAGAAAATACAGGGCCTTTTAATAAACCAGTATACCACTGTGTCATGTTTGGGGGTAGGCTGATCCAGACACAGGCCCCAAACTATCACTGGGGTAATTAAGAGGTAGCAATCAATATTCCTCACTTTTATCTTGTTCTGTCAGCATTCTACAAACCTACATATCATTTTTTTGGTCTACATGAATCTTAGTATAGAATTATTGTTCAAATTATGAAATCTTTACTGGGAAAATTCTATCGTGGGGTCAGCTGCCTGTGAAAAAGTAGACAGAGGGGCCAAAAATGATGAGAGATATCACTGAGAGATAAGTCACAGTGTTCTCCACATGTTCACCAAAGACTGTTCTCTAAAAAACAGGCTGTTGAAAAGCTAGGATCAAGAATGATCCTGCTGATAAGAATGTGCAACAGATCTGTTTATTGGAAGCTGCATGAGTTGAATATGCTTGTGATGTACTCTGAAAGCTCCTCAAATGGCAGATTCATGCTTTTGGGTAGAACCATGACCGTGGATGCAACCCTGATGAGGGTTGTCTGGCTGTTTTGTTGTGATATTTTCCATGTGCTAGACAGACCATAAAAGACGGTCCTAATATAAAGGTTTGTCCAATATAAAGGTTGACAAGAGTAGACTCAGGCTCAGACAAACGTTGTTTTCACTTTAGTTTACTGCTAACCTAGTAAACAAGCAGACTGAAGGGGGGGGGGAGATACGGGAGAATGGACATAGCTTTTCCTCTCTTCTTGGAGGAGCGCCTAAAATTCAGTGATCAGCCTGGGATCAAAGCCGTCTGACTTGACTTCCCGTAGGCTGGGGGTGCAGCTGTGTCAGCACACAAGGGGTTCAACTTACTACTTTAGAAGACAATTCTTACTGCATGCTGTTGGAGACTTCCGGGATCAGCTCTCCCTGTATTGCGAGTGCTGAGGTAGATCGAACTATGGCAATACCCCTGTCTTGGTCTTTCATTAATAGATTTTAATTGCTCCAAAACTATCCCTGGGCCAGGGAATAGGACAAATAAACAGGAACTGACCTCAGTTCCTAAGATGAAACTAGCCAAGGGAAACTGTACCCATTATATTTTTATTTCAGCTGAGTTTTTCTGGTTGCCTAGTATCCTTACTTCCCAGTTTTTATCAGGGACATCTTTCTCACTCCAAATCTTGCCCCTGGCTCTGTGGTGATTGCTGGTAGGTGATTGCTCTGTGCAGCTGGTAGGACGTCAAGACCCAATCTCAGAACTTTCACTGGCGGCCTCTCACTCGCTCTTTCTTGCTGGCCTTGAACAGAGGATGATGTGAGGCTGGAGCTGTGTTGGCCAACTTGTCAAGGGGACACGAGCCTTTTTGAGGACAAAGCCAGTGCATCGGAAGAAAAGTCCCATGGTGGAGACGGTATCCCTGTGACATCATTTAAGTCTCCATGTAGCCAGTTCCACCCCTGTGCTTGTTCTTACCTGGGTTGATAAATCCTATTGACTCTAAGGAAGTTTGGGTTGAGTTTTTGTCCCAAGGACTCTGCTTGTAGAGTCCCAGTGAATCCTAAGAGGTGCTGAATGCCCAACTGAAGGAGAATCCATGCCCGGGTTCTTGCCCGAAAGTGTTGTAAGTGTGCACAAAGTATTTTCTGTCTTATCTGTGACCTTCTCCATGTTCCTCCACCTGGGACAGTGATGGTGTCCCCCCACCAACCATAATCAGATACACGAGCTTCCCAAATGAATGTGTTTCATGGACTGTGTCTCACCGGTCTTGCTGGTCTGCTGCCTGTAAGCTTTCTGAGCCTCAGGTGGCTCTCCTTCCTATGAGAGCTGCTATGGCCACCAATCGAGGCCTCATAGACCCCTCTACAGAGGCAGCAGAAGTACCGGTGTGCGGAAGCTCCCGCAATCACACTCCGGGAGAGCCCGAGATGATCCGAGTCATCTAAACAGTCCTCCAGTGCATCTGTCTCATACGCTGCCTACGATTTGTGAGAAGTATCCCTCCAGTTTTCCTATAAAACTAACATCAGTGTTTACCTATAAACAGACACAGAAGTCACTGCCGACTGTACTCTGCTTTGTATACAATCCTATTATATAAAGAGCTCAAGCAGCATGTCTGTCTGCCTCGATGTGTGTGTTCTCCTTCTCCAGCTGCCAACCACCTAAATTATTCAGCAAGCCCTGATCATGCCAAGTTTTTAGTCAACAATGGAGATCCTGCCAAAGAGCTAATAATGTTAAAAAAAAAAAAAAAGCAATGTTTGTGACAATTAACAGAGCCTGCAGCCTGCAATGCGCGTTGGACTCATTTGTAAAGGAAAATTTAAATGATATGCTTCATTATAAATGGTCCCATGCAGCACATTGTTAATCAACCAAAGCAGCTTCTTCTCCCCCCCCATCCCCCCACTCCCGCCCTTCTTTCCTATCTGATAAACCCAAATGGCAGCACTATGTCAGGGCTCTTGGCCACTGCTTGCTGCAGCTATAAACGCCGTGTGGTTATCTATCAGTATTCTAATCAGCTTAGATCAAACTGAGTAATTAGCTCTAACGTGGATGAATAGAGCACCAGCCTCTTATCTTGTCTATTAATAATCACAAGTATAACTTCACAGCCAAATCAAGAGGTATGTTACTGTTCCCCTGAGAGCCTGTTTGGGTAAAACCCCCTGTGACTGCACCAATCTAAGTAGTGCAGATGGGACAGTGAGCCCGTAATGACGGGCTGACAGCTGCCAAACCGAGCAATTCCTCCCCCACTCTTGGCAGAGGGAGAGAGAGAGAAAGAGATTGATTGGGGAAGTGGGGCTGATTCTCCATGCTAAATAACTATTATTTCCCAAATAATGGTTTGAGATAAAGGGAGAGGAAAAGGGAGGAGAGGGGGCAGAGGACTGTTGCTAGATCTCCAAATTCCAGACTCAGTGAAGGAGATGAACCTGCACTGCCCAGCCCAGCTCCTGCCCGGCACGGGAGCACCAGGCGCCTTTGCATTTACAGCACCCCACGGTCCTGCTGCCAAGTCTCCTCACCTAACGAGGTTTCTCAGGCCACGGACAGGTCTCATTTATAGAAGTCATCCCTCTGGAAGTTTGCCTTTTGAACATAAAGGGTCAAAGTAGTTAATAAGAAAGAGCATGTATTTTTAGTATCTTTTACTTTTATTTTATTATTTATTTATTTATTTATTTTTTTAAAAGATTTATTCATTTATTTCGAGAGAGTGAGAGACAGAGACAGAGAGAGCACATGAGAGGGGGTAGGGTCAGAGGGAGAAGCAGGCTCCTCGCCGAGCAGGGAGCCCGAAGTGGGACTCGATCCCGGGACTCCAGGATCATGACCTGAGCCGAAGGCAATCGCTTAACCAACTGCGCCACCCAGGAGCCCAGTATCTTTTACTTTTAAAAACAAGTTCTCTGTGCTCGCTTCGGCAGCACATATACTTTTAAAAACATGTTCTCGCATTCACTGTGGTACCTCTCCGACCTTGCTTTCATTCGTATATGTCTAGGTGCCTGGGTGGTTCAGTTGCTTAAGCCTCTGCCTTCGGTTCAGGTCATGATCCCAGGGTCCTGGGATTGAGTCCCGCATCAGGCTTCTTGCTTAGCTGGGAGCCTGCTTTTCCCTCTCCCTCTCCCTCTGCCTGCCACTCCCCCTGCCTGTGGTCTCTCTCTCTCTGTCAAGTAAATTAATAAAATCTTAAAAAAATAATTCATATATGTCAGTTTGTTGAAAGTTGTAGGCCTTCTCCCCAGAAAAATAATGCTTATATGTAAATTTATACAAAAGTTTGCATAAGACTTCATTGGGGGGTCGCTGGCGTTCACAGTCTTAAGACCATCTGTGAATTTTTAAGGGGCACCAGTTTAAGAACACCTGGCTTAAGCACAGAAACTAACAACAAAGATTTCAAGAATAGAAGTAGAGTTCTTAATTATGGAATGAACTATATTTTCATGAAGCATTTGGTCATATAGCATTGTTAGATTGGTGTTCTGTGGGGTGACAAGATGAGGGCTGGGACTTCCTATTCTGCCATCTTGTTGGTGCCATTCCTAGTCAACTGTGTTTCAAATGCTTAGGTGTAATTTGAGTTTTAGAAATTGGGAAAATATTTTCTATTGAAACAATATTGGTGAAATTCTATTCATTCATTCATTCGTTCATTCATTCATTCATTCACCTTTATTTTACTGCCCCCTCTTTCACCTGCTCTCCACTTTAGGTTCCTACTTGAACTGTGTGCTGGCAATACAGTGCTGAAAGTCTGGGTGCTTAGGAACCTCACAGTCCAGTGGAGTTTAGCAATGTGTTTAAATATGTTTACAACATAACATGAGAAAGGTGATCACTCTGCTAGTGTCCACCTATTGCCACACAGAGGGGGATGTAATTATTTCTGCTCAATCATTGGTGAGGAGGGGGAGGAGTGGGAGAGAGAAAGGGAGAGAGAGGTTACCATGTAGGGATTTCCAAAAAAGAGCCAACATTCAAGTTTCTTTTAAAAGATGAGTGGAAGTGTTCCAGGCAGACCAAGGGCATTCCACACAGAGGGAGCTTAAAGACATGCACAAAGATGTGGAAACGTGACACAGCATAATGTGCTCATGGAACTGTAGGGAGCTTGGTATTGCCAAGGTGTGTGATGCAGCACAGAGTGTTGAACAATGACACAATTAGGTAGCAAGGCTTAGACTGCAAAAGATCTCATATGCTTTGTTATCCCAGTAAGCCATTGAAAATTTGCTAACAAATTTTAAGCCCATGAATGACAAGGCTAAATTTGTCTTGGAAGGATTATTTTGAAAACTCCGTAGGAAATATTTTGGAAGCTATGGGTCTTTAAAGAGGCTATTGCTCCAGGTTATTCCCACACAAGTCTATTTAATTCCAATAAATCCAAAATAGGATATAAATCCTATGGACTCTACAGTCATGTTTGTTAGGTATAAGGGTATAGTGTGAACATCAGACAGATGATTGTATTTGGCAAAATGAAGTTGGTTAAGGACATTAAGAGGTTTTCAGTGGCTTGGGGGAGGGGAGAAAAACCTGACTTAAGTGGGTTGAGGAGAGAAAGGGGGTGGGAAAGTAAATGCAGTTGGGAAAAATAGTTGTGTTCTAATGATGGTGTGATGAATCAACAGAAAAGAAAAGGTGAGGATGTAGAAAAATAATCTCTTCGTAGGAGCACAAACCTTGCATATAAGCGTGGCAGGTCTAGAATCCGGTGTAGGAATATAGGCATTGGTTTTACATGGGGTATATATATGTACGTTTTGCCCATTCCTTGTAACTCATGGGAAAAATCCTGTCTGGAGTTATAGATGATAGAAATGGAGAGAGAAAAATAAAGCATGACAAGAAGGTCATCTAGAAACGGCAACTCTGACTTCCCCAGGACCTGGCTAACCTTTCAAACTCTCCTGGTAGCCCCTAGCCACTCCTGAGGCCTCCCTCAGGCTAGGAGAATCACCATCAGTTGCTGAGATTATACTTGCTTTGAAAACTTAAAGGCATGGTCCCACTGGCTACCAGAAATACATTATGGAAAAACCCAAAGCGAACCTGAATTTCTACCCCTATAGATGATTTGATCTTTTAGCTAAGTTGCTTAAGGGGATCTCTCTTTATATTTGAAATCCAGTAGCTTTACCAGACAATGACCACTTGTATCATTTTGTTCCCCTGTCTGGAGTATAGTTTGCTTTTTCTATCTGAAAATTCAAACACTTTTTTTTGCTGGAACATTTTCTTGTTTTAAACTTTTGACATTTCTTTTTCTATTTCATTTGCTCAGGTTTTATTTTTTTGGAATAATTCATATATTGAATCCCTTTGGTTATATTTTATATCTATTATTACTATCTCCTTTAATCATTTTAAAATCCAAGTTCATTTCCACTTACTTCAATTTTCTCATTTCTGATTTCCATACATCTAACTGTACCATCATCAGTGTTTACTTTCTCGTGAGTGGCTTATCATGTGACCATTGGTTCTAGTTCTTTGTTCCATTTCTTATCTTAGCCTTTGTTGCATTGTTTATATATCCTTAAGTTATTGTTTTATCCTATCTTTCCTAAGTTCTTCTACTGAGTTCATGGCAATATATTTAGTTATGGTTTTGATCTGTTCAATGGTACTTACATATATATATATATACAATATACACAGTATATATATATATATATATATAATTTTATATTGACTGTTCTTTGTCTGCCATTTGTTTATCCTTTTACTTCTAGTATTTTTATATAGGCACAGTTCTGATAATTTTAGATAGTCATTTTTGAATTGTAAGAATTCCACCTGAACCTTTTATTTATAGGAGCATGATGAAGGGGTCAGCTTTATGGGGTGTTCTGGGCTAATGTTCTTGGCTTGTGCTGAAGATTCTGGTATATATGTGTGTGTGTGTTGGGGATAGGGGTTGTCTTATACTTTATTCCCAGCCAACAAAAACATGTAACTCCAGGGCTGCTTGTAATTTAGAATCATAATCCTCTAGGAAGACTCATGTATAGAGTGCTTCCTAAAAAAATAGGCTGACCATACTTTTCCTCATTCTGTACACCTAGCTACTTTTCATACCAGCAGGATGCTAACAAGTTACCAATTGCAATCCATGCAGGCTCTATGGTTGGTCCAATAAATACTTTTATTTCCTCGTGTTCATCTTCAGGGTGCATTGACTATTTTGGAGAACTAGGTTCTCCTTTTCTTCATTTAAAATCAGTAGTTCCCAGGGTCTTTCTGTACCTCTACTTAAACTTTACTTTTCTCACTTATTATATTCGGGGATAACACATAATGCTTAATTTCATTTGAGGTAGATTTTTGTCTTTCTGCTCCCACTCTCAGAGAACTTTAATCTTATAGAAATAAAAATCTCTTTGTACATGCAAATTAAAAAAAAAAAAAGCCTTCTAATTCCTTAGGAGGATTTCCAAGAGGAGAAGACAGCATTGTATTTACTCCGACATTGTCAAACCAGAAGTCAGAAATCCTTTCTTATACTTGTTCATTGTAGGAGACATTTATACTTGAACTGGAATCTCAGAGTTTTCCCAGTATCATGGAAAACTGAGGGAGGAAGACATTTGGGCCAGGGGCTCTTTTAATCTTTTTAACTTGACATCTGGCGGAGAGTTGCCGTTATATTTATTCATCCATTGGCTGTACCGTATTGTTCAGAATTTGTTTTGCTGAAAGAGAGAGAAACCCAAGTCAAAATATTTTTAGCCAAAATGAGGGATTTGTTGCCTCATATGACCAGATTACGGGAAGATCAGAAGTCGAGTTGGCCTTGTGAACAAATGGAACTGGAGACTTGAATGCCATCGAGCTTTCTTTTGCTTCACCTCTCTCTCATCCTTGTTCCTTTATGTGTCAGTTTCAATTTCCCAGACCGGCCAAAACCACTAAAGGGATTCAGTGATTGGTAGTCCAAACTTGCATCTTTATAGTGTCTTGAACAAAACAAAACAAAACAAAACAAAACAAAACAAGACTATTTTTTTCTGTCAACACCAGTGTGAAAATTCCCCTGGGGAACCATTCCAATCAAGCTGGATGGATACTGGTGCCAGTGTCTTGGGGCTCTGACTATGGTCAGAATTTGCTTTATCTATGTGTCCAACCTATATTCAAGAGTGGCAGTGTCTATTAGCGAAAGAAGGTAGTGAGGAAGAAGGGCTGAAAGGCCACAGACCATAGCTACTGCACCAATCTAATTATGGTTGTAAGGTGCTGTTGAGTTGTTGTGGTTTGTTTTTTATGTTGCTTTTCCAAGAACCATGTTGTGTTACTTATAAAATTTCATAGCTAACTTTCCTCTGCATACTTACACAAACACTTGCAGAAGCATACTTTATCGTTATCTCGCACAAATGTGACAAAGCTATTTTTCTTTGAGCTGATAGAAAAAGCATAAACACATAAATATGCATTCATTTGACGACTCCTTTATTCCTTTTAAAACCACTTAAGGTTGTTTCTGGCTGGACTGACCATTCGTTAATTGAGACAAATGCTGAAGGGGACCCTCCAAAAATGCTGCTTGGTCCCTAGAAACTTAGAAAAGTCTTTTATTAAATACACACACTTTAGTTTATCTCTGTAGATAAGAATTGAGGAGGAGTAAAATGATTATACCACTGCAGGGGTGGGGGTTAGGGGACACTAATGCAAAAACCCACCCTGCTTAATTGTCCAAGACGGTTGCATTTCACTGAGAGATCAGAGTATGTCTTTATTTTTTATACTATAAAAGCAAAAGGTGACCCATAGAATTTATAAACCATCTTCTCTTTTTAAAATCTCTTTAAATACATTTCCAAAGTATTGATGCTTATATGAAATACTCTAATTTCAAAGTGTGTGACAAATGAACTACTAAAAGAAGGCAAGGTGATTGCTGGCTCTCAAAAAAAAAAAAAGAAAGAAAGAAATATTTGAATTTTATTTTATTTTATATCGTTCCTTTGAATAGCAACGTAACTTCTTCCCAATCAGTCATGGAGTAGTTTCATTCTATTTATCAGGATAATGGAAGTCTCAAAATTTCTTCTTTCAGGGAAAAGCAGCTGGAAAAAAGTAAAGTGAGCAATGTTTTCTTGTTCTTTTGTGAATTTTATAGAGATAGTAACTTGGCACAGACCCATGTTTCCAACATCTTACCCCTAAGGAGCTAGTTAGTGTAAAAAAAGAGAAAAAGAAAAAGAAAAAAAAACCCACTTGGGCAAATGCAAGAACCAATTCCCTCTCTCAAAAACAAGGGAAGGGGAAAATAATCCATTTTTTTATGGTATATTACCTACAAGTGCAGACATGACTTTTGTAATCACGCTTTTGTTGCACACAGACTGTAAAATATTTATGGAGACAATGTGATTTGGGTCAAGACATTAAATAAAGTAAAAGTTGCTTTATTCAATATGTGATGAACAGTATCCATATTAAAAACCATTGGGAAAAGTGTTCAAATGAAAAAATATGCTTAAAACAAATTCATCTGTTCAATGTTCATAAATGTTTTAAGAAATGCAGACAAACAAGTCTTGAAATCTATATTTACTGTACACAGTTGAGAAACTAATAGTATTTATTTAATCCAGAGGGGGAAGTGACTCAAAATTTGGCTTTTAATGATCAACAGGAAATACTTTTCCTAAGAAATTACCAAAGTGTTTGTTGTCAACCAAGCAACAATAGGGTTATCACTCTTCTTCTGGCAAATTGCTAATGCAATTAGACTAGCATTGATTTACAAAGGGAAGGTTTCTTCCAGACCTGCAGAAAATCTTAAGTCCTGACTAAAAATACTGTCTAGATAGAAGGAATGTGTGTGTGAGGAATGCAAAGCTGAGGGTTTACTTGAGATTTGGGTATTGCTCAATGGCTACTATGCAGCCAATTAAGTAATATATTCACTCAGGGATATTATCTAGCACTGATTAAGGTCAAACTGTGGGGTCTTGTTCTGCTGGGTCATTCTCTCTCTATGTGTATTCAGGATGAAAAAGAAAAGCAGCTTGATAATTTAAAGAGAGACAAAATGCAGCTACCCAGCTTAACTGTCTATGAAATCTGCCCTCTGGAGCCTGCTCTCTGGGTTAGCTGGTAAATTTAAGGTCAGGTTGATTGTGACAGTTTCACTCATTCACTCATTCTATGTTTGTTAATTACTTGTGAATTCCTTCCTTGAGAAAAAATAGTTATCCATTTCCACCACAGCAAACTCCACATAGGTGTGAATCCAAATTCAGCCTTAAGCATTATGCAAATTAGTGAATGCTTTACTTTCTTGGGTGGGTAAATAAATAAAAAATGTGGAAAAGCCTAGATGACTTGGTTCAGGCAAGCTTGAGTCAAACTTTGAGAAATCATATCAATAATAATAACCAACATTGATTAATAGCCAATAATATAGTACCTATTGGGTCTGTCAGGCATTGTTCTAGGTACTTTCTTTAAGTTATTAAAGCGGTTCAAATAATTTTTTCCCTTGAGTGAATCATAAAATTTAATATAATATAACATAACAAAGAAATCGTTCATTGTTTAGTCTACTCCTTATGGGCACCAACCTTTGTGAGACATTACCAACTAATCATAGGTATGATGCTTATCTGTGACAGGGTTTCATGGAAGAATAAAGAGAAAAGAGGTGCAAAGAATCTATGGAAAAATAATTAAAATTATTGGTACTCAAAGGAAATCTAAATATTAAGTCCTAGCAACCGTCCCCTAGCACTCTAGATAACAAGACAGGCAAACTGAACACCATAAGGATCTGAGGGTGAAAGGTGAGGAGTGAAGAGACAGAAAATTTTTATATTCTGCTTAAAAAAGATTTCCTGTCCCAAATCCTCCATGTGCCTGTGGTTCTCCCAGAAGAATTAGAACAAAGAGAACAAAAGCTAAACCAGTATCTTTAATTTTCCTTTTTGGAAATTTTTTTTCTCTATTCCAGAGGTTGGCAAACTATGGTTCACAAACCAAATCCAGCCTGACACCGGCTTTTATATAGCCTGTGGTGGTGTAGTGGTGGTGTAAAAAGAATTTTTTTTTTTAATTTAAAAAATGGTTGGAAAAAATTTAAGAAAAATAGTATTTGATTACATGTGAAATTAAAGAAAATTCTAAATTTATTATCCATAAATAAAGTTTTATAAGAACACAGCCATGCTTGTTCATTTATATATTGTCTATGGTGCTTTTGTTCTAGAACAGCAGAGGTAAGCAGCAGCAAAAGAGAATGTCAGGCTTGCAAAGCCTAAAATGTTTTCCTCTCTGGCCCTCTAAGAAAACATTGGCTAACCCCTGGTCTAACCCAATCAAGTGATAGGTTCATTACTCACTTGTACTATATCCAACTAGTTGTTAGGGACTCATCTTCAATGTGACTCATCTGGTTGTCAAGAACTATGAAGTGTTTGATATTTTACTCTACTTGTAAACTCGTAAGTTTGCCTGACCCATTTCATTAATGCAGGTAGAAGCTATGAAACTCCTGGGTCAGGAACAAAGGACAGTTTATTCCTCACAGCTTTAGCAGTAGCCAGAGTCTCAGCATTTCTGAGCTGGTTCTCCAAGCCCCCAACGGTCAGGTGATGTCTGCATGCACAGTGGGTGGGCTGCATTGCAGGGCAAGAACTCTGAGCTTAGGAACCAGAATCTTTTATATAATTGGTGGTAAGCATGCCGGAAGTTTACTTCAGAGAAGGATGATATTTCTGTCTTCCAAGGCTGTTCACACCACAGCCATCCCTGAAAACAAAGGAACAAAAGGAAGTCAGTGCCTTACTTGCCAAACATGGAGAAATACAAGAGATCTCTGCTGCATCATGTCCAACGCTGATTCTTTTAATGAAAAAAATGAGATGAGACCAAATTAGTGATGAGACCAAATAAACATTGCAAAACAATTTAGGAAAATAACTAAAATTTAGAATTGTACTTGACAAATTCCAACAATGCAAATACTTTTAATTTTTTTCTATTTAAATATTAGCCAACATATAGTACATCATTAGTTTCAGATGTAGTGTTCAATAATTTTTTTCTATAGGTGTTTACTACCTAAATGGTAGGTAAAGCAAAGTGGGAAATAGAAGTTTTTATCAGTATAATTTGGGAATACACATTCAGGCCAATAGAGCTCACAATCAAATGCCTCACTATTTCTAATAGATGGTGAGCTTTACAGTTTACATTATAGTGGAATTGTTTATCCTCCCTGTGGTTTTGTTTTCAGAATGGAATTTTATTGTTTGATAGAATTTAGCAATGTTCCAAAAAATGCAGATTAGTCATGCTATTGTATTTCCCTGTGGCTTTTAGAATCCTCATAGAAATGTTTTAGTCCCTTATCCCCAAAGTAGAAATTCATTGTTAGCTCATTGTTTATCAGTGTGTGAGGGCACTAACCTACAGCCCCAGACTGGAATCCAGGAACAGAGGAGTCAGGCTGGCAAGGCAGCTGCATCAGAATCAGAAAATTACAGGAGAAATGTCTTTCCAAAGTACAAATGTACCCCTTCACAAACACCAGTTTCTGTCTTAGAAGGAAAACAATCTTAAACCCAGATAGGTAAATGTTATTAAGGATTTGACAAATAAAATAACTCTGGAGATTCAAGTCCACTTAAAGGAAGTAATTGTTATTTCCTAAATATGTTGAAAAATAATTTAATAACTTAAAATATAATAGAAAGTGACTTTGCTAAACATGTTATCTGCTTATTGTCTAAGGAGCAGTCCTTTCTGGGTGAACCGCTCAGTACATTTTATATGCCTTTCCACTGGGCTGTCCTAAGACTCTGAAAGACTGACTACCTTGGGATTTGCTTTTCTTGAATAGATGCCATCAGGTTAGAACCCCAAACTTTTTGTATATATTTTCTTCTTTGTCTTCTTTTTTAACAAACATTTTCTTTTATGGTCAATTATTATTAAAAGTAAATGAAACCATTTTTAAGACAAGTTAGTCCCAATTATGAGTATTAGGTCACCAAAACTGACCTTTTAAAATGGTTGTTTTATTTTATTTTTACTGCAAGTTTTAAAAAATGTTAAGAACTAAAATTGCCTCAAGTCATATAATTGGTGATGCAAATGTATTTACTTTCTTTTAACTCTTACTGGATGGAAGGTAAGTTTTGAGATGCTTTAAATCACAAAGCATTTAAGATATGCTGAATTACATTTTGGATCACCTTGGTGACAGTGTTCTGAAAAGAGTTTTGTATCATTACTTCCAAGAAACTTAGTGGTAGCAATGGCTTCTGATCAGTACTTTGAGCAGTGACAGGTGAGGGGTGGAAGTGAGAAGTCTGGGATATCATAGAATCTATTTGGGGTGTTTTTTTTTCATCTTGAAGTTGAAGAATGTCATTTATACATAACATCTTGTATTTTGTAGTAATGAGAATTTGTGGTAGTATTTTCCAGTTAAGTACATTGACCACCTTCAACTCCTAGCACGCCTGCTCCATCTGGCAGAGAACAGAAGCTGGATGACCAGGGCTTCATATATTTCACCTTCCAAAGGATAGAAGCTATTCTACCTGAAGTTGCCGACAGCATCTGAAACTTCTTTCTTCACCTATGTTTTATTGGAGGGATGTCATCTTGAAGTTAGGTGATAGGGAAAGGGTCATAGCAATGTTACAGGATCAGAGTTGTTTGGTTTTGATATGCACTTTGGCTTGGGTGCCAAGTACTACACATGATTTTCACCCAGAAGACATTACACTGGTAGAGTGTGATATATGGGAGCTTAACTATTCCAAATGGATTCCATTCTAGTCTTGTATTGGGCTTCCTGATCAGCAGAGAGCCTCTTTTTCCCTCTCCCTCTGCTGCTCCCCCTGCTTGTGTGTGCTCGCTCTCTCTGTCAAATAAGTAAATAAAATCTTTAAAATAAATATAAGTAAATAAACAAATAAATGACTTACAGCCTCAGTTTTCAGCTTCACATAGAGAACTCTAAGATAAACAATGATTTAAAAATATTTAGAGTTTACAGAGATAAAGACAGCATTTTCTTATCAAAAAATGAGTTGGTGGATTTTCCTTCCATTCTTAGCTAAATTTAGTCAAGCTACCTTCCAAGACCTAGCTAAAACTGTATAATTATCTTTGTAATATTCCACTGCCAGAGATTCAACATAGAGATGTTTGAGAATTGAGACAAGAAAGAGAAAATGAAATAGTAAGCAAGTATATTAAAGAACTATTCATTCTCCTTATAACTCTTGAGTTCTTCTGATTTCATATTGTTGAATTTATTATTCAGTAAAGTTGAACTGAATTTTAAAATATTGTATTTTTAACTATTTATTCCTACTATGTGGTTAGTTTCTGCAATATAAAGATTAATCAGAAATGGATCTTGCCACAGGGGACCTGGGTGGCTCAGTTGGCTAAGTATCTGACTCTTGATTTCAGCTCGGGTCATGATCTCAGGATCATGAGATCGAGACCCCCATAGAGCAACATGCTGGGTGTGGAACCTGCTTAAGATCATCTTTCTTCCTTTCCCTCTGCCCCTCTCCCCACCCGACTCACACACATGTTCCCTCTTGCTCTTTCTCTCAAACTCAGAAGAAAAAGAAGAAGAAGAAGAAGAAGGAGGAGGAGGAGGAGGAGGAGGAGGAGGAGGAGGAGAGGAGGAGAAATGACCCTTGCCACTGAAGAGTTTATAGTCTAGGAGAGTAGACAGATACACAGATAAATAATTGCAATATATTAAATTTATGTGTTAGCAGATGAATTCCCCTTTCTATATTTTTAACACCATAGTGGGCACTGAAAAACAGTTGTTGAGGGACTGCTTAGGAACATGCTAAAAATGTTGCCTAATTTGGCATGGGGAAGGGAGTGCAGCCCAAATCTTCTTCACTAGAAGAGGTGCTGATTGAAGCCATTCTTTTTTTTTTTTAATATTTTATTTATTTATTTGAGAGAGAGAGAGACTGAGTGAGAGAGAGAACAAGCTAGGGAGAGGGGCAGTGGGAGAGGGAGAAGTAGACTCCCGCTGAGCAGGGAGCCTGACACGGGGCTCCATCCCAGGACCTTGATATCATGACCTGAGCTGAAGGCCGACGCTTAACTGACTGAGCCACCCCGGCGCCCCTGATCAAAGCCATTCTTGAAGGCTGGGTACAAGCTAGAAAATATATAGATGTTGATGGGAGCTGAGCTGGGAGAGCACCGCAGGTAATGAGAGAAGCAAAGAAAGAGGCACAAAATCAGAAACAGTAGTGCCAATTCCTCCAAGAAGTTTAGTATGGTTAGACCACAGAGTCTGTGTTTGAGAGAGAAATAAGGCCTGAAAGGTAGCCAGAGACAATAGCTTAAAAGACCTTGTAGCTCATTTAAACTTAATGGTTTTAAGTCCCTTTGGATTTAATCTTGAATGAGAAAGGAAAACATTGAATTACTTTAGGTTGAGAAGGGATATGATCAGCTTTATGTTTTAGAAAGCTTAATCGTGCTGTTTTCGTGTGAAGGACAGATTGAAGGAGTGGCAAACTGAAAAGCTAGAACTAACGGGGAAGGGTTTATAAAAACTCTGGCATGAACCAAGGTAGCACCAGCTACAATGGAATATACAGGTCATATGAAGGTATTTAGGGCTAGAGTGAATGGGTTCCATGATTGATTAGATGTGAGTGTGATAGAGAAGGACTGAGATGAATCCTAGGGCAGTAGCACCATTTACAAATTTGGAGTACCAGAGGGTGATCAATTTTGAGGGAAAAATTGTATTATACTTCGGGGACTATCAAAACGTAGATATCCAGGCTGAGAATAAAATTGGAATTTAGGCAGTGTCAGTCAGACAGTTTAGGTTATGCTGCAGTAACAGACATCCTTGAAATCTTAATGACTTAAAAACAACAGTTTTATTTTCTGCTCATGTTACATATCCCTTTGGTCCTCACTCCAAGATATCAGATGAAAAAGTATTCATCAACTGGAAAGTTGCTGGTCCGTGAGGCGAGAGAGCTTTATAAAATTGCACACTGTCTTTTAGAGACTTCTCTCTAGAAGTCACACATGTCTCTTCTGGCTAAAGTTCTATTGGCCAAAGGTCTGTGTTTGAACTATTTGATCACATAGACAACTATTTTTATCTTTGGGATCTCAGTGTTTTTATTTGGAAAAGGGGTGATAAAGGAATAATAAAACACCATCTACATACGGCTACCCAAAGGAACAAATGTGATCTCATATGTAAAAATTCTTTTTAAGTTAATGCTTTCAAAATCTTTAGTCTCTTTTGGTACCACCTAGAATTGAACATTCACCTTTTTGTTGTCCTCTTTTAAAAGTCAAACCACCGTGAGAGGAGTAAGATCTTACGATGAATGTTACATAATATGTAATACATATCCGTAATAATAAAGTCCTTGCTACTAGAGAAGTAAAAGTGTGCCATAACACATTGAATTCAAAAGCTGAGAAGACAGTGAAGCCAAATTTTGCCTGATCTAAAGTTTGCCAAAGGCTGACTTTCACTTTCTGGATCAGAACTTGGTGTGTTGGTTAGGAGTACATTCAGTAGAGAAGGTCAATGAATTTTACACTGTTTTTGAGAAATAACGCTCTTGGTCAAGGCTGTCTTGCCTTAGAGTTACAAATTGATGTCAATGTCAATGGGTTTATCAACAAATAAATAATCTTTAGAATTGCCAGTTAGATTCTGATGAGAGCATAGAATGCGTTTTGAAGCTTGATCCACACAAATAGAAATGGTATGAAGTATATGTTGCACTATTAAATATATTTGAAGGCAGTTAAGTCAAACAAGTATACTTTTTATTTTGACCTTGTTGTAGGTATAAAGGAAACTCTAGGAGCCCTGCTATTCCACACCAGCTCAGATGAAATGATTGATTACTTTTCAGTTGAAATGAAAGCTTGTTTTAATTATTTTGAAATTGTCCAGACAATCATAACTTTCAAGCTATCAGAGAAAGCAGAACTGTGACAAGAAAAATGATACTTAATTCAGGTGTTCTATTGTATGTAAGTGTGCGTACTTTGTTTTCATGGGGTAGAAGGGAGAACAGAAGTAATATTGATGATGAAACCCATGAACTCCTGATCTAATCCCAGATGAAAACTTCTCAGTAAGGTTGCAGGCAAGCAGACCTTCGGCAACAATGAAATCCCCATGTGGGAGTTTCACCGCGGAAGACCTGCACGGAATGAATGTAGCAGGAACACCTGGTCCCTTGTCGCTAGTTATAGGCTCACGTCTCTTTTTGGCCCTGTCACTTACTAGCTTTGTGACGTAGGTCAAGTATTTAATTTCTGAAAAACTCAGTTTCCTCTTCTGCAGAAATCTACTTATGACGTTACAAAAATACAGAGTGCCTACGTCCGAGGCTCATGATATACATTATTTCCTCTGATTCTCACAACAGTCCTAGGAGTACTGAAGCTGAGGCAGAATAGAAGATAAACTTGCCCAAGATCACAGAGCTGACAGGTGGCTAAATTGAATCAATCTTAATCTAAATCTTAATCTAAATCTCTACTACATCGCCCTGCCCATCAGGACATGGCATAAAATAAATACTTCCCTAATTTGTTCCCTCCTACAAAGTACACTGTTATTGAGGTGAGATTCTCAACAAGATTCTCTGAGGGGAAAATCTGTGAGGGTGAGGAAAGACCACTACTTCCCGGGAGTCACTGTGCGCTTCCTTCCAGAATAAGCAATGTGAGGATGGTGGTCAGAGAAGCGATCAGATACTCTAAGTACCTGAGAGTGGTCCCCCAGGGCCAGTAGATGGGTGAAAAAAACCCTTTAGAAATGGTAAGGAACGACAGGAAAGGTGGCAGAAGTGAAGGGCCAAAGAGAGAGACAACATGAAAAGTATGGGGCTGGAGAGAGAGGGTCAGGGATAAAAGAAGGTTTTAGCAGAAACTTTGAGTTTAAAACTCTGGGGGGAACAGAGTAGTGTCTGAGGAGAAAATCTAAGAAGGTTTTCTGTGTGCAGAACTGTGTGAAACCCCTACAACTCCATTTAAGGAAACTCAAAACAAAAATCTGCCTTCTTGTCAGGATGTGGATTTGAATTGTTGGGTGTTGTTGTTGTTGTTGTTGTTGTTGAGTAAGCTTTTGTGCAGACACTGGGAGAGGCTATTTATGTAGTCTTCCTGCTTCACGAGGGGGAGAGGGCCGTGCATGGTCATGATCACAGTCTGCAATACCTGAAGAGGTATAATCCTGAAAGGACCGTGAGGTAGTGGAAGAGCAGTGAGGAGAAGGGCAGAGTTCAAGTCCTGGACTTAGCTGCCAGAGCTAAGTAATACAGTCCTTCATAAATGGGGGTCATAATATCTGTCTCAAAGAGATGGGAGGTTCAGATGAGGTGATGGTGCTCTATGCACAGTAACTGCTCCACGAAAATCAGTTCTGATTACTATGTGGCACCTACATTTTTTAACTTTCAAGCAGTTTTATGTTGGGCAAGGACCATCTTACTTAATGGTACAGTTGGATTTTCCTTTGTCTCGCAAATTAGTGACTTTCTATACATTACCAGGTTTTCTATGTGTCTGTCTTATATGAGGCTCGGAGAGGCAGGGAGTGTGGGGAATTGCACTCTGGGAGTATGTTTTGATGATAAGTCAGATGGCAATGATCATATTTTCTGAATCCAAATTAAAGACATATGGTCAGACCAACAGGACAGAATATTTGAAATAGGGGGTATCTGGAAAAATCTAGGATCATTGGTCACCAGAACTATAAACTGGCATTGCCAGCAAGGACTCTACAAGCCCTTCATTTTCAAGGTCTCTGCTGGAGGGCAAAATTCCAAGTTTACAAAGGAGTGCACTACAAGGCTTTTAATTTCCCCTTCTGCACCCAGGGGGACCAATAATTAGTGCTTTCGTAGGTCTAAAGAGGAGACCAGAGCCCAGAAATTCTGCTATCATTGCTTGCTGACTAGGAAAAGACATGCTTGTGCCATGCATCACTAAGGATTATAACAGATTAGCAACTAAATTTGAGTTAATTAAAAATAATCAACTATAATAAGAAGAGAGTTTCCAGAAAATTACCATATTGATCAAGTTGCTGTCTAAACAACTTGGAAAACACAGTACAAATTTTGGAGGCCCAATGCCAAGTGTCTGAGGAGGCTTGTTAAAATTTACTTAAAAATATTACAAAACTCAATTTTATTAATAACGATCATAAAAATACATAACAAATAAATACTTTGGGGGAAGTTTAAACTTAAAAGTCTGCATAATTACACAAAACATAAAACATAAAATGCGACATGACTTTAAGAACTTAGAACCTAATGTGAAAAGGTGAAGATTTTTTTTAAATGGAAATGACAATGTTTGACAATAAATAAAACTGTATGATGTGCTATAAAATACTTGAATGGTGACCTACATTTTGAAGTAGACCATACTGTATTTTGGAAAATAAATTCTCTTACATTGAGGGGTCATGATTATTTAGAGGGGAAAACCTATAAAAATGCATCTTATGTGTTTTGATTACTAGTTGTGATCTAGTTACAAATTTTTTTTAAAGATTTTATTTATTTGAGAGAGAGAATGAGAGATAGAGAGCACAAGAGGGAAGAGGGTCAGAGGGAGAAGCAGACTCCCTGCTAAGCAGGGAGCCCGACTCGATCCTGGGACTCCAGGATCATGACCTGAGCCGAAGACAGTCACTTAAACAACTGAGCCACCCAGGCACCCTAGTTACAAATTTTTAAAAAGTCTTCTCTTAAAACAAGTCGCTTGAGAAACTCCTAATTTGTCCTAGTGAATGTCTTTTCAGTGAAGTAAAATGTTTGTTACGTGAAGCTTTCAGAGTCTTTAGATGCATGAAAGTAGATTTAGTGAAATGGATTTCCTGGTTTAGTTTCCAAAATTGTCATAAAACACATTGGATGACACAGATTAACCAAAGTTAAAGTGTTTCTGCTGCTGTGAAATCTATTAATCTATGTTTCATTTATTGGATTTATTCATACTCATCTATTTCCCCAAAGGATTTGTGATGACTGTTTGCTTCCTTTATAGGTATGTCCTGAATATTGTTGGCTGCTCCCTTGTTTTGTTTTGTGACTCTAGTTCTCCTATTCAATAAAAATATACATGGGCAAAGTTGATTGAGAAAACAACCTATCTAGGAAAGAAAGGCAGAATCCAGACTTGGAGGAAAACCTCTGTCAAAAGTTGTAAGCAAACTTTTCTTCTGCCCTAGTGGCTCTGAGTTCACTCATAACCCATAAAGTGAAGACATCCATCACTCAGTGAGGCAGTACCTGCACCAGTGGGAGGATGAGAGCCAGCGATTGCTATTGCTGGCTGCTGAGCTCCAGCAATAATCTCATAACTATAATGGGAGTTAGGTGAGAAAAAGGCAAATACAGGCCCAGGACACCTTAGTAAGTTATTTCAGAAATAGGATGAAGACTGATACAGAAATTAGAACTTGATATCATGAACAGGTAAACAGTCAATTCTCATTCCTTCCGAGTTGTCTAGGTGATTTGCAGAAGACTGGGGAATTGCTGGATTCCCCTCTACTTTCAGAAATAGATGAAGTAATTAAAAATCTTCCCCAAGAGAAAGTTCTTGGCCCTGGCAGAGCTACAGGAGATTTCTATAAAACCTTTGGCTTAGCCCTCTCTGTACATTTGCTTGACAAGCTCAATCACTTGAGGGACTCAGGTGGATTCATCCTTGCCAGCCCTTACATCCAGATTATCTTAATTGCTAAAAGGGATAAAGATACAGAAAACTGTACCACATTTAGGTTCAAACCCTTGATTAAAGTGGATATCAACTCTTGGAAAGGATCCTGACAGTTGTCATCATTATTTGGAATCTGGGGCACAGTGATCAGGCAATTGTTTGGGGATGGGTCATTCTTTGCATAAGATGATTTTTTTTTTTTTTAACCTGGATCTCAGTTCTGTTAGACTCACAGGGCATCGGATGCTCTATTGTTTGTCTACTAAATGACAATTTTTATTTTTTGGCAGAACAGTGAGTGTCAGGTATGTACTATGGGCTCAGAAATCCAAGGTCCTCATTATTTAATAATAGCTCTTTTGTTGGTGTTCCAAATGAGCAGGATAATCTAAATTTCTCTATTTCTCAGTGGGGAAGCTGACATTACATTATACCATTAGCTTGTTGATACCCCTCACACACACACGCACGGGTGTGGGAGGGATAAATAAAATAATAAAAATACACCTTGTAGTATGATTCCACTTATATAACATTCTGGAAATGGCAAAATTATGGATATAGTAAAAAGATCAGAGTTTGGGGGTGCCTGGGTGGCTCAGTCGTTAAGCGTCTGCCTTCGGCTTGGGTCGATCCCAGGGTTCTGGGATCGATCCCCACATTGGGCTCCCTGCTCGGCAGGAAGCCTGCTTCTCCATCTCCCACACCCCTGCTTGTGTTCCTGCTCTCGCTATCTCTCTCTCTGTCAAATAAATAGATAAAATCTTAAAAAAAAATCAGAGGTTGCCAGGTGGTAGGGAGAGGGAGGGATTAATAGGTAGAGCACAGAGGATTTTTAGAGAAGTGAAGTTATTCTGTATGATACTATAATGGTGAATTCGTGTCATTATAAATTTGTACAAACCTACAGAATGTCTCACACTAAGAGTGAACTCTAACGTAAACTATAGAATTCAAGTAATTATGATGTGTCAATGTAAGTTCATCAATTGTAACAAATGTGCCACTCTGATGGGGAATATTTATGTTGGAGTAGGCTATGCATGTGGGGGGGGGCAGGGGGTGTATGGGAAAATCTTTGTACCTTCTGCTCTAAACTGCTATGAAACGAAAACTTCTCTGAAAAATAAAGTCTATTAAAAATACCTTGCAAAATGTGGCTGTTGTTGTTCTTAAAAGTAAAATAGAACCCCCAGGCAACTTTCTGGGTAATGAATGTCAAAGCATGCATTTGCCAAGACTATCCAGATGATTGAGGCAAAAACTTTTATACATGAAATATCCATTTAATTGCATTTTTTTTTCTCAACATGATGCCCTGGCCAAGTATTCTAAAAATACTTGCTTTACTAAAGAGGCATCTCTAGATGCCTACCATACCTACAGGCCTCTCCTCAGACAAATTGCCCCATCTACTCATGAGGGAAGCTATGCTAAGCAATTCCTTACATATGGTTGTCATCTTCTATGCCAAGTGACCCCACCATCCTGACTACATGTCATTTGAACAAGGGATGGTAACTGACCCAAGGACATTCAATGGCCAGTGGTCTTTAAAGAATCCTGGCATGAAAGCTTTACCCAACAAGGAAAATAGGGGAATTTGAATGCAAGAAATTTATAAGAGAAAGTGAGATGGTTGTAACGGAAACAGAAGACATGTGGAGAAGGAGAAACAAGAATAGCAGAGTCAAGTTAACAGCTGACAGTTGAGATCACTGAATTTCAGCTGCTGATGGGATGACAAAATAAGTTACTAGTTATAGTGGATTCTCAATGATCTTCAAAAATAAATCTATGTTTTCATAAAACAAAACAAAACAGAGAAAAACAATAAAAACAATTCCTGTTCTTTTTTAAGGTCTGTCTGTGTGTCTGTCCTGAGCTCCTATGTGGAATGGTCATTCATTAAGTCATATATTCAACAAATAATTATTGAGCAGGTACTGCATCCTAGGCATTTTGCTAGTAGCCGGAGGAACAGCAAAGAACAAAGCAGGCATGATTCCTCCCTCATGGAGATTATAGTCTAGTAAGCTTAATAAGACACATTATTTACTAGTAGATTTAGGATGGTGCTAGGAAGAAGAACTGTATGCTCTGAAGCTTTTGGTGGAGTGCACTAGCATAATTGTGAGGGAAAGAGTTCCTGGGGTTGAGATTCTTGTCTCTCTTATTTCCATGAAATTCTTAGAATAAGATCTCTTTTACTGGAGTACAGACAAACTAAAACCACTACATTTGTCAATAAAATCATCAATAAATATAAAAACTACAAATTGGCATTTAGGATTACTTGGTGGAAATACCTCTATCTTCCAAAGATATCCAATATGGAAACATGAGAAGAGTCTTTCTACTGGACGTCTACTTCCATGGTTCTTCAAAGTCAACATGAGGTTATCTTAAATGAAATAATCACCTTTCCCCTAAAAAAAATTTCAACTCCTGTTTCATTAAATGTTTCACTAGCATTTCCATTTCCTTGTATTTCAGACATGGCATTACCATACTCATTCTAGACTCTATTCTCTCACTCTCACTAACCAGATGGATTCCACCTCAGCAGTGGACCTCACAAACAGCCTCTCCTCTCCATCCTCACTATTACTTTAATCTAGACCGGAGGTTGATAAACTATCACCAGGCCAAATCTGACCCAATGCCTGTTTTTGTAAATAAAGTTTTATTAGAACATAGCCATGTCCATTTAAGTATTGTTTATGGCTACTTTCATACTACAATGGCAGAGTTGAGTAGTTGAGACAGAGGCCACGAGGCCAACAAAGCCTAAAATGTTTACTATCTGGCTCTTTACAGAGAAGTTTCTGGACCCCAAGTCTAGATACATCATCCTTTGCTTCAACTATTAAAATATCTCCATACCTTTCTTCCATAAGCATCTTTCCTCACTACATTCTGTGTCCCACCCTATAGTTTCTAAAACACTAATATGATTGTCACTTACCTTCTTCCAGTTCAACATGGGCACACTTCTGTTACAGGGAAAACAACCTAAAAGGCATGAGGGCCTTCACAAGAAGCTTCAACTGCCAATCCAGCAGTTTCCCACCACCATGCTCCTACCACAAGGAACACTCGATACTCCTTCATGACCCTTTGCACATGCTATTTATACTGCTGAGAATGACCACTCCTTTCTCCATCTCCATCCAGCCCTTGAAACTTCACCGGCAAAGTTCATATTGTTTCTTAAAAATCAGTTCAGCTGCCATTTCCCATGTGAAACCTTTACATCTGTCCCCTGAGCTCCCTCCCTGGGATCCCTTTGTCTTCTGGGTTTCAATGGGGCTGAGTTCCTACATCTATCATAGCACTTACTATGCTCTATCATTAAATAATGATCTATTTAAATGCTGCCTGCTTGCACGGATCTCATCTCACTTAGTTTTGCATCAGGAGCATTTAGCATAATCCCTAGCATCCCTTTGGCATGCAGTAAATAATTTCCACTCTAATGTGTTACTCATAGTACACCTCGACAGTGTTCAGATTCATGTTTTTCTTAGAATTGTGTAAAACCTGGATAGATCAAAAGATTTATAGATATTTTCTATTTCTTTTCCCAATCTCAATTACTGAGATGTAATAACTCTCTTCAAGAAGTTAATGATCTATTTGCAAAAATGAAATGGATTTAGATGTAAACTGAAAACAATTAAGAAAGGACTCAAATAAGAGGTGGAGGGAATTCTGAGGTGTGGTGGTTTCAGTGAGGACTGGATCAGACAAAATAGTTTTGCAGAGGAGATATGACTAGTTTTTCAGTGCTTAAAATGATGGATAGCATTGGACAAGCATTCACTTTGGAAAATGCTTCACCATTCATGCATTCATTCATTCATTCACTTCACTTCACAGTCTCCTCCTTGTGGATCTTCTTGCTTTCCACACCTAGAAAGTATCTTTATATCCTCTATAGGGAAGAATGGAAGAGGAAGAGCAAGGACGGCTAAGTGGTGGTTGAATGGATGAATTAATACGTGAGGGTAGTTCTCAGTCTTCAAAATTCCTGCCTCTAATGTGATATTCAGAGCCCCACTTTTTACATCCACTCTGAAACAGCTGACAAGGGTAGAATTCTATCTGAGATTTTAAAGTTCTTACCCAAACTAGGATGGTTAGACAAGGGGGATAGGGAAGGGCCTACTGCTAGCCAGTTCTGTGTACCAAGTGATCAAATGTTCCCAACTGTGTTTCAAAAGTTTCTGTGTTTTGTTTTGAAGCTAAAGTTAAAACACTGGCATAGAAATGAGTGGAAGGGGGAAAGAATAAGCTAATGACAAGAAAAGCCCACTGTCACCAGCAAAACTGTTAACTATATATAACTCTTTTCAAAATTTGTGAAATGCCAATATCCATGTCACCTGGGGTTAAGACTTGACAGATTTTAGTGTCTAAAAACGGTCTCACTTTATAAGTGTTTGCGGGGGGGAAGAAACGTAAGAGGTAAAGTCTTGCTTAAAGAATCTTTCCTTAGGAATTTGGACTGTGAGCCACATGATTTTTTTTTTAAGAAATTATCTTTTAGATTGACATCAAATGGGTGTCAAGAAGGTGGTGTGGCAATAACCTCAATCTTCTGTGTGGTTAGCAAGGTCTCCAGGCCTTAGCTTGCAAAGGGATTGGTTGTAGGCACTGCTCCGAATTCCAAAACTGGGTGGCTTTGTCCAGGGCTCTGTGGTTTAATAAATTTGGCTCCAGAAATAGCATAAGACTTTTCTAGTTTGAGCCTCTTATGAGAGGCTAGTATAATTAATAAAATATTTATTTTTTAAAGAGTGATTTGGTAGCACAGTCTAGATTCTCCTTTTGCTGTAATATTCTGATTTTAATTATTTGTGTGAAGCCAACTGGATATAAGATATAATTGGG
Organism: Eumetopias jubatus; assembly: GCF_037043125.1. Taxonomy (NCBI): domain Eukaryota; kingdom Metazoa; phylum Chordata; class Mammalia; order Carnivora; family Otariidae; genus Eumetopias; species Eumetopias jubatus. The sequence continues at coordinate 150,951,191 of NW_028274810.1, read as the reverse complement.
CGCAGGATAGACGAGGACTCAAATTTCGGGGGGGCATGGTGTTCAGGCTAGATTCCCACTAAGGGAAAGGCTCTAAGAGTTGGGGATGTAAGATCAAAATTAGAGCATGAATCCGGAGGGCCAGTAAGGGAATGAGAGCCAACATAAAAACTCAAAATAAGGGTGGGGTGTGGGAGAGTCCCACAAAATGGAGGTAGGGTTTTGGGGAATCAAGAACTTACTTTAACTAGGATGAGATATGAGACCAGATGAATTTTGGAAGTTCAGGACTTAACTGGAATGTTGGGCTCATTTAAATATCCAAAGTAGGGTAAAAAGCAGGTTTCTCATATATTGCTAAGTATTATGAAGATACTCAAGGTTGAGAAGGGGCCTGTTTACCTCCCTTGCAGGTTTCTTATGTTCTCCTCTGATCAATTGGTATGTGATTCTTTTTCTGGACTAGTCTGAATGCATGGGAACCTTTGGATCTTGTCCATTTATATATGAGCAAGTACGGACTGCCTTGTCCTCATGCCTTTTATATTTAATCTCTTTCTATCAGACTCTATTTTGTATATTGCTGCCAGGAGCTCTTCGGCCATTGTGCTGCTCAGCTCATGAACTTATAATGGCCTCCTACTGCTTCAAATCCAATAGTCACATACCCAGGATTTCTGTGAACTCCAGTGACTCTTTCCTGGCTCACTCTTCGCTACTACTTAATAAGCTCTTCCATCTTAACAAGGCAGGTCATTTTCTTTCCTCCCGTTCCTGTCTATTCTCACAATGCTTTCCCATGTGCTCTCCTTCATCCCAAAGCCTCCATTTCTTTCAATGCTCATATCAAGTTTCGTAAGGTCCAAGGAACTTTTGCTGATTATGTTTACTTACTTAAACTTGGATATTTTATTTTGCCACAGTACATAGTCTCTTAAACTTTCATGTAGAATATGATTTATTTCCAAGTGGATTCATGTATGTGTAGCTTTTTGCCCTAATACACTCAAAAGTCCTGAGAAACATCCTTCATTTCTTTTATATTCTTTTTGAGCCTCAAGTAGAAGTTTGAATACACAGGAGGCACTCAAGTAATGCTTATAGAAGAGATGAAGACATCTCCCTACACTACTGTGACTTCCTAATATAGAATGATAAAAATTGGCTTGTAATAGAGCAAATGCTCAATTTTTATGATTCTAATGTGTATATATAATTCTATAAACTTATACTGCTTGAAGTTATAGTGTACTGTGTCTTAGTATGGGAATTTTCGAGTAAATTATTTCAACTTTGCCAACATTTCTGCCCTAAATATCTGACTACCCATTTTTCTGGGGTGAAAAAGAGGCAGGCAGTTGTTTTGGCAGTAGGAGGGTACCCCAGATTTTAATCAAATTGGAGTACATATCAGCATGAATGCATTTTAGATTAATTCAGTGGGGCATCATTTTCCAAAGCTAGGTCTATGGGTAGGAGAAGCAGTTGTAATCTATGGAATCCTATTATAGGTTTATCAGTACATAGGTAGGTATACAGATAGACAGATGGACATGGAATATAAACTCTTGTAGATGTCTATGAGTAGAACCTCTTTTTCATATACAGCTGTCTTATTTGTTGTCAAATCTTTGGTTAGGCAAAAGGTTGTTGTGTGGTCTTTTATCAATGTCACTGGGACTCTAATAACTTTTTAAGGATGACTTGCTTCTATGCCCCAGATCTTATTTCCTTGTGTTTCAACCCAACACTGAGTATTCTATTAATGACTGTTCTGCATATTGAATAGAGAGTGTTTTGTTGAGAAAGACCTATTTTTTTTTTCGAACCAGTAAGGATATCATGTGCCAGATGGTTAATTCCCATGGGTTAATGAGTGTACCCACACACTTCATGATTTGAAATATCCTGCGGACATTTCCTTTAGTGAAAGGATTGCTAGATTTTAATTTACATTTGTATGAAGTACACATTTGCTTTTTTCTGTTGATACCTAGAAAAATAGATTTTTATTCATCTGATGTTTGGGACTTAAATAATTCACAGAAATATAAGTTCTGGTCAAATTTTAATATTATATTTTAATTATCAATTGCATTTAAATTAGAGAGAACACAGCTTTCTGATGTGCATGTAAGGGGCAATAGCTGGCAGTATTCAAATGAATCATTCTTGTGTCCCTGTTTCAATAAGATTTATATTTTTAACTGATGGGAGTCCTTTACATTGTCATGTCCAATTAATAGGTTAATAATTTATAGCCATTTAAGGGGAAGGAGATTCTTATAAAGCAGTGATGCTAAAATGTCCAGAGATTGGCACAGGCAGAAAATTACATTTGAATCTGCTTTGAGAAAAGCCCCAAATAAAACCCATCATAATTTTATATATTTTATATATTTTCAAGTGGTTGGGTAAGATATAGTTCATCCATATAGCTGAGTTTATATAATAGTTTATGCTTTAGGGACTGCAAGATATAAAGGGTAACCACAGAAACCAAATAAAGTCATAACAAATTATTTGTATCAACAATACATTAATAGGTTTTTAAACATAAATAATAAAATGATATTTTTATAGCACTCTATAAACAACTATAATTTGTGTATGCAACAAAATTATATGGGTCATTAGCAGCCCTGCCATGACCTCTGTTGCTGAGCAAGTTACTCAAAAGTTGCAGAGTTCTCAGGCACCTGGGTGGCTCAGTCAATTGAACGTCCAACTCTTGATTTTAGCTCAGGTCATGATCTCAGGGTCATGAGATTGAGCCCCTCATGGGCTCCACACTCAGTGGGGAGTCTGCTGGAGATTCTTCCTCTCCCTCTGCCCCTGCCCCTCCCCTCCCCTCTAATATAAATAAATAAATCTTCAAAAAAAGTTGCAGAGTTTCAAGGCCAGAGTTACCTCTGGAAGTCACTTCAGGTGTTATATCCAGAGTCAATTCATGGTAACTTGGACTGGTGTAACTCCTTTTGTTAGATGAGAATGAAGAGGTGTCATCGTCTCATTAGACAGGGATGGTGTGGGCAATATACCTAAATTTATTCAGGGCACTGACCAAGCAGTCCAGATTGCTGCTAGTAGGAGGATTTCAGGTAACCAGCAACTGGTAGGGGTCAATTAAAACAATAGCTGGGGGCACCTGGGTAGCTCAGTCGTTAAGCATCTGCCTTCGGCTCTGGTCATGATCTCAGGGTCCTGGGATCGAACACCACAACGGAGTCCTGCTCAGCGGGAAGCCTGCTTCTCCCTCTCCCACTCCCCCTGCTTGTGTTCCCTCTCTCACTGTCTCTCTCTCTCTCTGTCAAATAAATAAATAATATATTAAAAAAAGTAAAGCAATAGCTGAAGACAGATGAACAGATAAAACAAAATCTGGGGTATTTCTTGGGTAAATAGTTGAGATGTAAAGTTCCTCCATCATTTTGCATATATAGGACAAACTCAAAATGAGAAACAATAACATTGTATCCTGTGTCTTATGTATTAGAAAGTAAGGGGTAGGAAAGGGAGAATTTGGGGATAAAGTTTGAGTGAGAAACTAAATATAATGTAGCAGAACTTGTTCAAGAAAAAGAGAACAGCTTAATGAAATTAAGGAGTTCTCCTAAACATTTTAATATACACGTTAAGGGGTGTACTAAAGGTATTTAATAAGATAAAGTAAAATCGAGTAACATTTAGAGTAAAGTATAAGAAAAATGCTTCATATTAGAGAACTTTAAAGTTATGAAATGTCATTCAGAGCAAAATGAGTGAAACAGGATTTTTTGGTATCCATTTAATGCTAGACTTTAAAAAAGATTGGTTAATAACTGGCTGGGGAGATAAAACTAGAAGCCACATGGGTTTTTTGACTCACCCATATCTCAGATATCATGTAAGAATCAATTCACATATCTGCAAAGAGAACACATTATGGTATCAAAGTTTTTTTCATATTTTTACTTTGCATTTAAAACCAAAATCAGATTATAGATATATCACATTAAAGAATCCATTTCCCCCTGGAGTCTGGCTATTTCACTCTAATATTTTCAACTACTTTATTCCTCCTGTATTACATTTTACTTTTCTTTTATCTTTCCCACCGCCCCCCATCTGTACATTTCTTTGCTTCATCGAGTTCAATTTACTCTACTAATGTTTAGAAAGAATATTCTAACTCAACCTCCATGTAATGGTTTATAACCTCTTGATTTTGTGATCTTTTTAAGGGCTGTTATATTGACAAGTAAATTATACTTACTTCAGCCAATTGTATGTACTTATGTCACTTTAAATTTAACTTTATCACTATTTGTCAAATTCTCCCCTGTGGCCCTTTTAATGTTATGATGTATTTGGCAATATATTTTTTTATTGACATTTCAATTTTGTTTTGTAGTGTGCTAAAGTTACAAGAAAACAAATGACTAAGAGCTAAACCTGAGCCAATCTAGGCTAAAGTTAAGTTTGAGGATTCATTGGGAGGTTGTTGCTTTTGTTGAATGCACTGACCTCTGGACCACTAGCACCCAGAACCATTCAATCAAGAGCTGGATGGTGAACCCTACTTGGTAGGGCATAAGAACAGGGAAAGAGATCCTCACAGAATAAGTCCAAGATTTAGATGTCCTTACTAGCTTTATGTTTTCATTGCTTGTCTTGTGGTCAGTGAAACAAACCCCAAATCATTTAAACATTTAGATTTGTTGGTAGTTAGCATTTTTTTTCAGTGTGCTAATTATTATTTTCCTTGTTTACTATGTTTCTTATTCTTTGATCAATTCATTCCAGATGCTATAGATTGTTTGTACAACCTTGTCTGTCTTGATCTCTGTTATTTTCTCCTGCACCTGGTACTATAGTGCTTACTAGATACTCGATACATGTCTGATGACTTATGGCTACTATGTCTCTGACACAGACAACCCACACATAAGCATGACAATAAACAGAAATATGGACTGCACACTGCAGATTATGATTGGTATGTTTTTCCCTTAATTTTATTATTTTGGGAAAACAAAAGCAATGAACCCTTTTGATTTGATACTTGACTTGGCTAACTGTACTGTAAACTCCTTAGATCTGCACTGTCTAATACAGTAGCCACTAGCCACATGTGGCTATATAAATTTAAATTTAATTAAAGTTAAATGAAATTTAAAATTCATTCCTTCTACTACATCTGACACATTTCAAATACTCGATTGCTACATGTGACTACTAGTTACCATGTATTGAAGAATGCACATTAAGAGAGACTTTCATTATTGTAGAAACTTCTTTTGGACAGTGTTGCCCTAGAAGGCTCTCTTAGAAGAGCACCCCAAGTAGATTACTGCCGAATGATAAAAAAACAATTCTTTCCTTTATGATTTCATATTGCTTTAGGAAATGTCTGCTAGCTCAGATCTACAACAACATAGGCAGGACCATTCCTGGTGCTAAGTGGATCAAAATGACATTAAATGGACGGTTACCAAAAATCACAGAATAAGATTAAAATGCCAGGAGCTATATTTGTCAAATGACTTTGTAGTGGTTCTCTTGGTTCTTTTCCTAGCAGTCTGAAACATACACCAATGTCTTTAGAAATTGGCTTGTCCTGTCTCTGTAAGAGATTGCTGTTGGACAATGGAGAACTTTATACATATGGCATGTTTTCTGGATAGTCTGTCCTCAAATAGAGACAAAAATCACTGGGAATATTGACGATAGGTACCTCATCACTAACCCTGTCTCTCTTAGCTGCTGCAGGCAAGTGTTCAAAAGGAAGTGTTCTGGTATCCGTATCTCTGCCTACGGAGAGTCTCATTTTCCAGTTGAGATCTGTATCAGGAAGTTATGTTTCCTGCCAAAAGGAGATTTAAGGACTGCACCCTCCCTGTATCACAAAAAGAAAACAGATCACCCACAACCCAGACAGAGATAACAAACAGATCGCTCTAATTAGGGGGGGGGGGGAAAGATGCAGCATTCTACAAACAGAGCCCAAACACTTCTGGGCTGTAAAAAGAGTGAACCTTTAAGAGGCTTCTGGTGGAGGCCCTTAAAATGAGTTTTTAATAAATTATACATGATGACTAAGATTAAGGTCTTCATAGAGAAAAGTGACTTCTGATGACAGGCCAGCAAAGGCCTAGACAGGTGTGGGATGTTGAAGAATAAAAAGTAGAAAAAGATCCAGATGGAAGCAGAACATAAACACTTCTTTTTGTCCTCCTAGCTGCCAGGATTTCACTGGTTCTCAGTGAGCAGGAGCTAAAGGTTGATATCAGAATCCCACCATTCTGTTGTTTACATTTATGCTGCTATTTCTAAAGTGTGTTCTGCAGAACTGCTAACTGGCTACGGGAGAAAGGTCCTGTGGAAATGAGTTTAGGAAATACTGGGTTAAATAAGATTAAATATGTTTTAACAGCAATCATAAGACTTCGAAAGACTTTTACTATGTTAATGTGTATTGTGATTCTCTAAAAGGTTGTGAGGGGGATAAAGAATTTGTTAAGCTTTTGTAATAAGCATCTGGGATTTTAGGAAAACCCCAAGGCAGAGAAAAATTGGTGTAAGTAGCTTTATATTATAAGGAGTCTTTACTAACTATGTTGCCATAGGACTTAAGGGGTGACAAAATGATGATGATGGCATGGGCATTTGATGAGTGAATATTTACAAAACTCTTTTTTTTTTTTTTTTAAAGATTTTATTTATTTATTGGACAGAGAGAGACAGCGAGAGCAGGAACACAAGCAGGGGGAGTGGGAGAGGGAGAAGCAGGCTTCCTGCTGAGCAGGGAGCCTGATGTGGGACTCGGTCCCAGGACCCTGGGATCATGACCTGAGCCGAAGGCAGACGCTTAACGACTGAGCCACCCAGGAGCCCTATTTACAAAACTCTTAGAACAATGCTTTGCACATGGTTAGTGCTAAAAACGTGATAGTTATGTATTATTTGGGGACTTGGTGGACTGTTAGTGGTAGGTCACTGTTGGCCACTCTATTAGTGGTAGAAGATACTGAGACACTCTTGGCCGAGCAGAAGCAAAGATGCTGTCTAAGCCCTAGTGACATGAAATCCAAGATTGCAGAGTGTCCTCACAGGGCCTGGAGGACTGGCTCAGGTCTGCCCTGGTAGTGATCAAAATGTCCCCTCTCACGTGTGAATCTGAATGATGGTCATGGATCACTTAAGGGGCCAAGTGTGGAAAAGTGGTTGGTGGTAATTTGGGGGTGGAAGGAGCTGAGTGGTGAGGAAACAAGCCAGAACCTGTAACTAGAGGTGAGGTTAAAGCCAATGGAAGTGATCATCCTTGGCAATAAGACTGAACTTGTCTCTTGGTAGGAGTGAACAAGCTCTCACTTAGTGATTTTAATATTGGAGCAAAATAAGCATGCCTGAATTTGGTATTTATTTGTCCCCATGTAGAAACAGCAGGGGAAGAAAATCAGATACAATCACCATAATTTTCTACTCTGATTTCTCAGTTACAATTGCACGTGAGAAGAAGTCTGACCCAATCTTTCAACCCTGGGTCTCCCTCACTGAGCCTCTCTAGGTAGGATGATGGGGGAGCCAAGTTTTGGTTGAGATAAACTTTACTGGAGAGGAGTCGGCCAGCCTCTATAACAGAATCAGGCTCTGGAAGGAAAAAGCAAGTGAAGTAGAAGGACTCTACGGGAATTCAGTCCCAGAGGGAAGGAGGGTAGCAGGACTCACTGAGAGGTTGAGAATTGGGCCCAGGAACTTCTCCCTCTTCTTTCCTCCTCTCTTAAATATCCAACCATATGTTCTTACTGCTGTCAGTATTGTCTTCTACCTTTACCCTAAGACTGCTCCATCAGAGACCTGGGAATTGATGTTGGCCCAAATTGACTTGAAGAACTGAAAATAAATTATAAACATGAAAGATTCCCACCAACCTAAGAAATAAAAATGAAAATAATAAGATAACCCGAAAATATTTTAAACACATGAACGATATCTTCAGAATGCTTTCTAAATGAGGGTAAACTTGCTAGAATCAATATTGTATCATAGCATTGACTCTCTGGGTAAGGCTTGAGGCATAAATGATTTATATTTTAGATTTTTTAGTAAACAGAAGATGTAACATGGCACCAATAAGATTATATTTTGGCACTTAAAAATAGCATAAATACAGATGAGTAAAAATGAGTGCTGTAGTTGCTTCTACCACTGTCTCATGGATAGCCTTTAAAAAAATGGTGACATTCCTTCTGTGTATTCTCTGTCATATTTTTGACCCCTCTATCAGTTGTTGGTTGCAAAATGATAAACCAGCCCAAACCACAGTGGCTTAAAATGCCAACAAGTTATTAGTTGTGTTGACTGGGCAGTTTTTTGCTGTCCTCATTTAGCTTCAGTCAGTTGCAGGACTGGGCTCAGTGGACAGTTGCGATGCTGGGGCTCTCCACACATCCTTGCATCTGTGGTGTCTTCACCACATTGTGGTCTCTGGTTCCAAGGCAGCAAGGGCAGAAGCTGCAAGGTCTTCCTAGACAGAATTCCTTGGAATTCATACCCCATCACTTCCACCATATTCCATTAATCAAAGCCACTCCCCAAACTGGCCCCCCTCAATGAGAAAGTTGCAAAGTCACATGGCAAAGAGTCACATGTCTAAGGAAAGAAAGATTTTGTGGTCTTCTTTGCAAACAGTTGACCGCAGCCTCCAAGCCATTACTGGGGAGTAAGAAGGAGACTTAAAAAGAAGGGGATGGGGAGACAGAAGACTCTTTCTAAGCAACCATTTTGCCTCTGTTTATCTGAAACTTTAGATCTTTAACTTCCAGAGGGCCATCCACCTGATAATGCTGACTATAATTTTTATATTGATGTATAAGTGGTAGAACTGTAGTATCCATCTGTATCTAGGAAGGAGACAAATTTCTTCCAAGTGTGTGCTGCCTACCTACATTTTGTCCACATAATGCAGTGGCAGAGTGAGTGCAGGAGAAGGAGGGAAGTTAAGGCAGAGCTTTTGAAAATGGGGCACTCTTCACAGGCATCAGAATCACTTGAGATGCTTTGTTGAACATTGAGAACCTTGCATCCTACTAAATCAGAATCATAAATGACCCACTAGCCCATGAGTTCTGAAGCAGACGGAAATTTGAGAACATGTGCATCATCATATGTTTCTTAAATGTCACGTTCAGAGGGTTTTTTAATTAACATACTTCAGGTTAAGCAGAATTTGGAAAACAGTGAGCATCACAAAGGTGCTTATAAACTTGCCCGTTAGTGAACTTTGTTAGATTATAAGTTTCTTGAAGGAAAAACAAAAACCTTGGCATCATCTAAACTCAACAACATTATAAAAAGGCCCCAAATAGACATTGAATTAAATTGTATTTTGATCTAGTAAACTTTGAAAAGCAGAAATATCAGGTAGGGCACCTGCTATTTATACATTAGATTCGTATTCTGGTCCTAAAGGCAATTCCTATAATCAATTAGTGTTGTATAAAGACATAGAAATTCCATCAACTTCTAGCCCTAAGATTAATTGTATGTGTGGTTTAGCCAATTTTATAGCATTTCCTTGGGAAACCTATCTAAGGAATTCCTATTTTAGGGGGCTATGAAAATATTAAATAAGGTAGGATATGGAAAAAAAGTTTAAAAAATAGCTTTTCTTAAAATACATTTTATAATAAAATCTGTACCAAAGTATCAATCACTTGTTTATTTTTTTTGCTCAGAAGCATTTAGTTAAGTGAGTACTTGTTTAAAATCTGTAAATCTTTTCTCCCTATTTAGACCCTTAAAAATTATCTATCTAATGAGAGAATGATGTGATGTCAGACCCATTTCCTGCAAAATATGCAGCTGTTTTCATGGCACTCTGAGCCTATTAAAGTGATATTTTGAGAGTTATTTCATATTGCTATTCAATTACTATAGTTCTGGAAAATAAACTTTTGCTTTATCAGTATGTTGCTAATTTATTTTATCATGACAATAGCAACATTAAAAAATTATTCATCCCCAACAAGATTTAATACCTAATTGATAAACTTAAAATATCCCTGTTTCTTAAAATATCCCTGTTTATCTTGCATTTTGTTTTTTATGGGTGCTTGTTTGTTGTCCTTTCTCCCTTAATTCCGCCATATTTTCCCTAGACTAAGGCTGAAGAGGGTTTGATGTTATGCCTTCTGTCTGATGAGAAAAACACAGTTGGTCTGTCTGGATTGGACATTTTCCTAGCCCATACACATTCCCCAGGTGCACGCTGGGAGAGGAAAGGGAGGGTAAAGAGTCATGGGGAGGAAGGGGACAGAGTTACAACTTCCACATGGCTCCCACTCTGCCGGGTTCCCTTGCTGATTGAAGGAAGCTGCTTTCTGGCCTCATTTGTCTGGAGGAGGAAGGGAGGTAGCTATCAGGCAATGTCCATTCTTCCCTCTTCCTGGGGAATCACTGGAGGGAGTACACTTCCAGGCATGGGACCCCACCACAACCCCATCACTGCTGGTCTCTGGATCAAAAAGGAAGTGCCAGAGGCATTGGAGCAGGTATCTTAGTTCTAATCTGTGCAAGATTGAGAGAAAAAGAAGGAAATGAATAGGAAATCAACGTTCTGCTATTGAATTGATGTTCTGCTATTGAATAGTCTGCTGAGGAGTTTACATTTTTTTGCCACAGCCTTGTGAAGTAGCTATTGTCACTTTATCATTGGTAAAGAGATTGTTTAAGCTCAGAACTTAATCGACGTGGGTAAATCGCACAGCTACTAATAAATAGAGTTATAATTAAACTAAATATAAGAACTGGAATCAAGGGGCACCTGGGTGGCTCAGTCAGTTGAGCCACCGACTCATGGTTTTGGCTCAGGTCATGATCTCAGGGTGGAGAAATCTAGCCCCGGGTCAGGCTCAGCAACAAGTCTGCTTGGGATTCCTGCCCTCTCCCTCTCCTTCTGCCCCAACCCCCACTTGTGCTCTCTCTCTCTCTCTCAAAGAAAGAACGAAAAAGAAAGAAAGAAGGAAAGAAGAAAGAAAGAAAGAAAGAAAGAAAGAAAGAAAGAAAGAAAGAAAGAAAGAAAGAAAGAAAGAAAGAAAGAAAGAAGAAAGGAAATCTTAAAAAAAAAACTGGAATCAAATTCAGTGTTAAATGACTTAAAATTCATATAGATAGGAAGTAAAATAAAAAAAAGGCGGGGCTCCTGGGTGGCTCAGGGGTTGAGCTTTGACTCTTGGTTTTGGCTCAGGTCATGATCTCTCGGATGGTGGGATGGAGCCCCACCTCAGGCTCCTTGCTCAGCGGAAGTCTGCTTGAAGATTCTCTCCCTCTGCCCCGCCCCCACCCCCCGACCAACAAGCGCGCGCTCTCTCTCTCTCTCTCAAAAATAAATAATCTTAAAAAAATTTTAAAAAATTTCAGATAGATATACACTCTGCAAAATGACCCAAGTAAGTAACTTTTAGGATTGTGCATATATTAAATGTCAGTAGGCCCTGACCAAGGGCCAAGGTGCCCCTCCTATGAATAAAGCTCTCATACACAAAAAACAGAACAAACAAAATGAAACAAAACCTGTAACTTTCAAGGTGCATGGCCTTTGGGTTATTGATCATGTTTGCCATTTCAGGGGCTGTCATGATACTAAGTCCAAACTTTGTTTTTGTTTTATACTTAATCAAGGATTATCAAGCGTTTTTGTTTGTTTGTTTTACTACAACCAGTGAATATTGCACTGTATGTTACCTAATTATCCCCCCAACCCATGTGCCCTTCCCAAAAGGAATTATATGCCATTCATTGTATTGCTAGGAATAAATTCAGTTTCAAAACCTGTTCCAGTGTAGGCACTTCTTTTGTTTCCAGTCTCCTGATTCCCATGCAGTCCTATAGTTAGCAATGTATAGTTAATGATTAATACAAAGCAAGAATAGCATTTATGAAAAGGAAGAAACTATTTCATCCTCCATGTATTTAAGTTCTACACAGAGAAAACTATGCAGTGTATAAGGTTATATAATTTAGATAGAATATGTTTAGGGCTGACCCTTGGGGGAAATCATGAAGGGATGAAACTTAACATTTCAACATTCTTAGCTCCCACTTTCCAAAGTCTTTGTAGTATTGTATACCAGATATTATTATTTTTAATGGCCGCACATTGAAGCAGCCAAATAAATGAATCTCAGCTTGTGAAATGCATCACATAGAAGAGGGTATTTGGGAGATGGTTAATTTGTTCTGAAATCATAGCCTGGAGGTAGGATTTGTGAGAAGGAGTTATCCCTCAGTATTTGCCTCATACCATCCTAGAGGTAAGATCCCACATTTAAGCAAGTAAACAGATACTAGAGAGAAACACTGAAACAATTCTTTGGAAATGGAACCTGGCTAATAGGATGACTGGTGTTTGTTCATTCACTTCCAGCAGAGCTGGAGACAAAGGCCCCTCCCATGTTGGTTCTGTCGGTCAAGACACCCAGAGTTATCTATTTACAGTTGCTGTCAAAAATGCATGAGAAGAAATTCTGCTCTTCTCCAAATAATTTTTCTTCTTATCTAGGTAAGAACAGAAACCTTAGTTCAAGGTCTTCTATTAATATTCCAGAATAAGCAGGCAGAATTGTGAAAGGTTCTATAAACCTTTAAATTGCCATTAGCTAATCAGAATCATTGTTCAGTGATCATTATCTTTTATTAAATGACCACTGAATCAGAATGTTCATACTGCTTTTCAATTAAAATGTAGAATAGCCAGAATGGACTCAGTAGCATACAGAGCTGCAGCAATATGACCCAACGAAGCAGCCATTACCCAGAGGTAATTGACCACTTAAGAACTTAAGTTAACTTCTTGATGCAGCCAGTTATTTCTGCTAATGTCATTTCTAAAGGCTTTTCCTACAGAAAGAGCACTCGTATAAACAATATGCCCTGTAATAGGGTGTTCAAGATAAAAACTGCTCTTGATTTTTAAAATTCCATCAAAGCATGATGCTGTATTTTGCCTTATCATTTGTTAGGGACTCGTGCAATATCCTACAGGGACTAAATGAAGAAATGTGACAGCAAAATAAAGGTGACGTAGGTAGCTCAGTTATGATTGGTAAAGATTTTATTGTGAATTAAAAAGTGTTTACACACATGCTCACACACAGACATGCACAACTATCTGAAAGATCAAAGCAACTGATGGCAAAATGAAAAATTCAGTCTGCCAGTGACCTCAAACATGACAGTAGATAACGTTTGGCTCTTTCTTTTTCTCTCACACAATTAACAATTTCCATGAAAAGTAGAAGGAGCCTAAAGACAAGATAGGATGGACTAGCTATGGAAGAGTTAAGTTTTCCATAAGAAAGAAAAACACAGTTAAATCCTACATCACAAATTACCATTTTTATGCCACTACCTCACCATGACTTTAGCACTAAGCCTGCTACATCTTCACAGTCTCATTAGGATATAATGCATATTCATGGTCCTGATTATATAGCCACTTTCTTGACTTGTTTTAATTGTGCATAAAGACACTGTGACAGGAGACCTGACCTTTTCAAGATCATTTTCTCTCCATTGCTTTTCACAAAGCTATTAACTTGTCTCCTTCCCAAAGATTGCAATAATTTATTTCCCATTAATAAAAAATTCCTGGTGCCATGCAAATTAAAATTTATTCAGCAAATAGAATTCTTTGGATTATTTTCTAATGGCTTTAAATACTTCCAGCTTAGGAAGAAAAATAATATTAATGGGTACAGGCTGAGTGGATAATTGCATACATCGGAGAAAAATGAATATACAGCCAATCCTGTAGCTTACCTCATATCAATTACCCAGAAGAGTTGCTTTACTTCTTTTTTCAAAAACTATATTAAATAATTTATTTCAGGGGGTATCATTATGGTCTTGAAATGATCCCTGTTATATGAAAAGCTCAGCAACTTACATGTATAAACAACACATGTTGGTATAAGAAAACCAGACCAAGTTAAAAAAAAAGTGTGTAGGTGTAAATGACATTATTTAAGGGGGTCACTTCGCTAAAGTGGCAATGAATTACAATATAACATGAGCAAGGGATACATGAAATGCAAGGAATTCGATTCCTTTTATTAAATAGCACCTGTCTTTCTCTTTGTAATCAGTACTCTCTGAGAGAACCAAATTTCCAGAGGATGTTGCTTTTGAACTTCATTATTCTGACAGAGGTTAAGAATATCTTCTTCATGCTATGTGCCTTTTTTCTTTTCTTTGCATTTTATGTTAATTGATGAAACTCTGGTGTTAAAATGTTTATATACAAAAATGTTTTAGACCCAAAGTTCTGTGGGTAGCATGCAATAATTACTGTCAAACTATTTGCTCCATATAAAAATAATACCAGTGCCTAAAGGTTGACATTTTAACTTTGAGCCATCATAAACATAACTCTTTCTGGTTCTTGACATAGTAATTGCATTGGACAGGAGGGATTAGAACACCCAAGAGAACTTTGTGGGTTTGAAATTTTCCAATGGAAACAAAGCTCTTTGAGAGTTTTCTTCATAGTCTAGGAAATTAGAAAAGGAAGGAGTGGGTGGGCAATCTAGTTAACCTGCCAAATTGGGCAATTTTTCCCCTTAAATAGAAGACTTCATTGTCTGTTTCAATCTAATTTTAAAGACTTCTTTTCCTGCCCTCTCTCATAATCCAAAAGGAAAAAAAAAATCAGAAAGAGCTGCTATTTTGATGCTATATAGTATACAGTGAGATTTTTACACACATTATTTCATTGGACCCTCAGATGATTTTTTTGAGCCAGGTAAGGTAATTTTTCACACCTTGTTTTACAGAAAAGGAAAACTGAAGACCCATAGAAATGAAACTATGTACTCAAAGTTATAGGCTAATAAATTAAGAAGCCAGGACTCAACCTAAGATTCTGTGGCTCTTCCTAAATGCCTACCAAATTAGCTCAAATAAGCTAGACTTATAACTTCTGGAGTAGTGGTTGTCATTTGGGAGAAACATTGCCCTCCAGGAAACATTAACAATGTTTGAAAGTGTTTTTGGTTGTCACAACTTGTGTGTGTGTGTTGCAGGGTGCTATTGGCAGCTAGTGGGTAGAGGTCAAGGTAAACACCCTACAATGTACAAAACAGTCTTCCATAAGTCAGAATTATTTGACTGAAAATGTAATGGTACCGTTGTTAAGAAGTTCTGTTCTATAAACATGTGATTAAAAAAATAGAAGTAAACAGCTTTATAGATACTTGAATTTTTAGTTTGAAAGCATTGAGCTGTCTCCCTACAACAATGGAAAGAAAAATAGGAGAAAACAAAGCCAGAGAATAAAGTAAAAACAGTCCTCAAGAGAAGGCAACAATTAAAATAGTTAAATAATTATTAAGTGATTAATCATTAATTAAGTAATTAAAATAAAAGAGTAAAAAGAGAATGTTTGGGTTAAGGATGGAGGAAGGTCCTAGAGCATATGGCAGTTGAGAAAACTCTAAAATTCATCCAGAAAAAAAGACCAAAGATGAGGTGGATCACTGGACATCTAGGAAAGGACACTGTCATGAGAATACAAATACTTGATACTTGCCATGAGATGCCCCGTAACAGGAGGTACTATTAGTTAGACAAGCCAATCAGAGAAATGCACAGAAGGAGAGGAGAGAAACTCTAGGAAATACTCTTTAATGCAGGACACAGAATCAGTGTTCCAAGTGTGAAAAACTTGGTAAATAAGTGAAAGAGAGCAGTTTACTGGACTACCAATAAAGGTAAAGGTGGAAAATCAAAACAGGAGTTTAAATAAGAGTTGAAACTCAGCACAGAGCATTCTTTCTGTGGGAATTCATCTTCCTTGTTCTGAAATCTTCATATACTATGTATTGTAATCAACTTAGTAGCAGGAGTATATTTTACCCTGTTCAGTCATTTTAATAAAATGAAGCATTACAGAATATTTTGGTGTTTTGTGAAATTTAAGGCAGTCCTGGGATTTCCAACCTTACTAGGAAATTAAAATTAACAAGGCTCAATAAAATTATGGTGTGTGTGTGTGGGTTTGTGTTTTGAGTAAGACAGATAATCTTTGTTGAAAATAGATTCTCAACAATGTATAGCTCTTTGGGTTCCTGGACCCAATTCCAACATGTGGGGAGGGGGCTTCCCCACACTAACAAGCAATTCTTCATCACCAGCAGGAAGATAGCATCACTACACTACCCAAAGATAGCATCGGATTCCACAGGTTGAGGGCTCTGTCTTACAAGACTGGCCCACACCAGCCCTGTTTCAGATGCCAATTGCAAGCCCAGGCTGTTACTTGTGCTACTGATCGATTGGCTATAAACTGGAGTTTTGGACAATGCTCTGCAACTCAGCATGCCAATCTCAAGTCCAGGTTGTTACCTGTACTTCTGACCCATTTGCTATAAATCAGCACAACCACAACTCCTCCTCGGGTTTGATTCATTTGCTAGAGCAGCTCATAGAACTCAGAGAAACATTTTATTTCCTGGATCACTGGTTAATTAAAAAAGAATATAACCCAGGAACAGCGGGATGGAAGAGATGCACAGGGCCATTCGCAGAGCTTCCACGCCCTGTCCAGGTGCACCATTCCCCAAGTACCTCCGCGAGTTCACCAACCCAGGAACTCTCTGAACCCCATCCTTTTTGGGGTTTTATGGAGGGTTCATTAAATAGGTACAATTGATTAAATCACTGGCCATTGGTGATTGAAATCGATCTCCAGCCCCTCCCCCTTCCCAGGAGGTCAAACTGGAAGTTCCAACCCTGGAATCACAAGCTTGGCTGTCCTGGCAACCAGTCCCCACTCTTTGGTGCTTTCCAAATCTCACTCCATTAACATAACAACAGACACCTTTATTGCTCTCATCACAAGGGTTTTAGGCACTCTGTGCCAGAAATGGGGACAAAGACCAAATATATATTTCTTATAAATCACAATATCATAACAGTTTCAGCTAAACCTTTTTCCCTCTTAGCAATCTTGTTGAAAACTCTAAGAAAAGGCTGATGAAAGATGAATAGTTTAGAAGTCAGACAACCTGAGAAGAGGATATGAAGCCAACCTCTAGCTCTTGCTGGCTTATATAGTGCACAAATTCCCAAACTTGGCAAACATGAGTTTCCTATTTGGCAAACTAGGAACAATAACAACTATCTCTTGGGGTGGTGTTAAAAATATTTCACAACTAGTGTACCATGGATCCTGATCAAACAGAATGGGTGCACTGACCATTCAGAATGGACACTAACTATAAATAGCCAATACAACCACACAGGTTACTGATGGTCATCCCTGTCTTGCTCACAGGGTTCTGCGGAGAATTACATAATTTTGTTTGTTTATTTACTTATTCATCTATTTATTACACATGTACCAGAATCTAGATGCCTGCCATATTGGGCCCAGGGAATATAGAAATGGGCAAACCCAATTTCATGCCTTTGAAAGACTGAAAGTCTAGTAAGACAAATGAACATGTAATTAATACAATTGCATACGTGTCAGAGGTTATTAATATTGAGCTTTATTCAATTATCATGTACTTTGAGGTTCTACCTACTTGCAAGTCTCCAACTTTAACTTTTCCTTGGGATTAATGTCCTGGTCCTGCACTTCAGCCGTCTGCTGGATGTCTCTGGCTACATGCAGATACATGGTCATGTCTTCTGGTCCTCCTTCCCCTCCTGATCCACCCTGACTATTAGTGACATGACAGCAAAAACTGGGCTCAGAATAGGCGTATGGTAAATATGTGTTGAATGAAAGGAAAGCCCAGCTCTGGATTCTCACAGGGTAGTGCCTCTAGCATCTTGCCAATCATTGCTTTTAAGAACTATCAAGAACCACACCCAAAAGTCAATAGCACAAGTAGTTCTCCCTATAACTAAAAATTATGTTGTGTCACCATGATTTTTTTTTCTACCCATACCTACCTATGTCACCTCAACATCGCTGCTAAAACAAAACTCTGCGACTTTAAAAATTGTGTAGCTTCAACATTAAAAAAACCTTAACTTTAGTCCATTAGAACAACCTACCAAAACCTCATTTTCTTCTGCACCTAGATGAAAGTAAATTAAAGACGTAGATTAAAACAAAAGTATGTAAACCCTGCTGTTTCTCATTTGCTATGTTAATCAAGACTGCAGGGAGAAGTTTCTGCCTCCATTAGCCTATGTTTTCATTTTCTGTTTCTCTCTCCTTTCTTTCTGTTCTTGTATTCTATGCCACCCATCTGAGCCTTTGATACCTTTCCAGGATAAAAATGGATCTTATTCAAACATAAACTATTCAAAACACTTGTGTTCACTGTAGTACAGTAACAGAGAATCATTGCAAGTAACAGAGTAAACTGTTTTATTTTTATTAACTTTTTTCCCTGACTGAAAAAAAAATACATGTTCGTTTTTAACAAATCTGAAGACTACAAACCAGGGACCACTTTAGATGGTACATCCGAAGTGCCAGATTTGTGGTGCTGACCATGACTAGTTCGGCAGTACCCTCTTGATTGATTTCCAAATAAATCCAATATGAATTGATGCTGGAAAGTTCAGAGGAAAGCGAACCCTGGCCTGTACTATCCAGAAAAAGACACCTCTGCCCTCACAAATCTTAATTTACCTACATTTTAATCACATTTCAAAAGGATTCCCTATTCAGCCCCCTTTCTTACTCTTCACTTTCCCATAGCTTTTTACTCATTGAAAAGTTATCTATTAGTGTTAAACAAAATGCTCCTTCTCACAGAAAATGAGATGCGAGATGCTGCAGTGACTTAGCAGAGCTGTTTGAGAAATATATTTCAGCAAAGGCAGAGCTACCATGGGCCATTTTTGTTGAAAGTGATTTTGCAATCATCATTCAGAAGATAGTCATGGAATATTTTCCAGCAAGGCTCTTATGGTGCCCTAATTTATGTGGCCATTTAAAAGTATTGATTATTGCCTAGTGGCACTGGAGCTATGCATCCTGAAATCAGGACTGAGTTATGGATTAGCTAGCTGAAAATTTATGCTGTGGGTGCATATCTGCTTAATTAAATAGAAGTCAAAGCCTCTTAAGTGAGACACTCTTTAAAGTGGTGCCTATCAAAACAAGAATAAAAAGCAAAGATGTCTGCTTATGTAGAGGAAAGGCAACTTATTATAACAAGACTGTAGAGGTTGGTCAGCCTCAAGCACAGAAACCCCATGTCATCTGCTGCACCCAGCTGAGTCACTATTGTTTGAGTTCCCCACTTACCTCTGCTAGGAATTGTCTTAGCACTTCCCGATGTACCTGGATAATGAGGTTGTTGCACCTGAGAAATAACCATCACACAATGCACCACCACCCATGGGATGCTTGGCACAGCAGATGTTCCAACTCATCATCCACTGGTGGGCTGTCTTCCTTCTCAGACCTTCCTTGGCCAGCTTTTTCTCTTCAGTGCCAACATGCTATTTAATCAAATGAAGACTAGCTCAGCAAACAGCATAGAATTCATCTGCACCATCTTCAAACCAACACTGAATTCAAATTTCCCCATCTCCAATTTTCTGTTTGAAATATGGAATGGGTAGAAGACAGTCATGTTTATGGACACCCAAACTGCTCTGGATGGGGGAAAGGGATGCAAAAACATGATGGAAACACCCCTGCATCAAAGCTTCTTATTTGTAAAGAGAATTAACAAATAATGAAATCATTTTGTTCTCTTACCCAGAGAAGATGGCATTTTGGTTTAAGACAGAGTGATATAAGTTTCCCTTCAGTTCCCATGAAAACTCTCTGCACACGAGTGCATGTGTGTATTGGGATGTTTTTGAACTCCAGAACGTGAAAAACTCCATTGTAAACCTAATTTTCACATGTACATACATAGAGTGGTATTTTATGTTCACAATGATGGCTTTAGTCCTCTTAGAGTAACTGCAATAAATGCGTGCAGTAGAGTCTGTTTGAATGTGAACCCATTCTGAATTTCTGAAAATTAACTTGCAATAATACATCAATGGTTTATGTGATAGGTCTGAGGATTCAGTATCTGGATCAGGTCTCTCATCCTCCATTACAACCTTCTAGTTGGGGGGTTAGAAAGTTGAAAACTACATTTCTTATGCTGCCTCACAACCATGGTTCCGGTTGCAAATCAGTTTCTACCCCTTACATTCAATCAGAGATGTGGAAGATAAACTTGAGGGATGGCCACCTTCTTCTTTTTTTTTTTTTTTCTTCAGAAAAGACCTGAATAGCCAGAGGAATGTTGAAAAAGAAAAGCAAAGCTGGTGGCATCACAATTCCGGACTTCCAGCTCTATTACAAAGCTGTCATCATCAGGATAGTATGGTACTGGCCCCAAAACAGACACATAGATCAATGGAACAGAATAGAGAGCCCAGAAATGGACCCTCAACTCTATGGTCAACTAATCTTCAACAAAGCAGGAAAGAATGTCCGATGGGAAAAAGACAGTCTCTTCAACAAATGGTGTTGGGAAAATTGGACAGCCACATGCAGAAGAATGAAACTGGACCATTTCCTTACACCACACACAAAAATAGACTCAAAATGGTTGAAAGACCTAAATGTGAGACAGGAGTCCATCAAAATCCTAGAGGAGAACACAGGCAGCAACCTCTTCGATCTCAACCACAGCAACTTCTTGCTAGACACATCGCCAAAGGCAAGGGAAGCAAGGGGATGGCCACCTTCTGATTCCTCTACGCCAGTGCTTCTCTGAGTGTGGTGCCTGGACCAGCAGCAGTACTAGGACTGGGGAACTTAGTAGAAAATCAAATTCTTGAGCTCACTTTCAACCTGCTGAGTTAGAAATTGTTGAGGTGGGTCCAGCAATCTGTGTTTTCATACACCTTCCATTTGATTCTGAAGCACACTCAAGTTTGAAAATCACTACCAGGCTTCCTTGCACAGCACTTCATTCTCCAGCTTCCTGGCTGTTGAGATGCGGTGGTGGCAGTGACATCTTGATTTTGATCTTCTTGACTTCCTAATTGAAAAGATGGCTGTCTACTCTCTGGTTTTGCTGAATGTGAGAGATGGTTATGCCTCTTGCAGTGATGTCTTGTGTTCAGCACAGTTCTAGAGGCAGACTCCAAAATAGGAGTTGCCTTAGTAGATCACCTGTATTGTTCTGGAAGTCATTTGAGGAAGACTTGCTCCTTCTGTCCTTCCTATAGTCTCATGAGCATCTGCCTATATTAAACACTTTCTGCTTCAAATATCTGGAACAGGATCTGTTTCTTACACTAAACCATGACTGAGACATTCTCTGAGGCAGTGTTGAAACTTGCCCCCAAATTCTTTGAACCTCTTCTCATTGAGAGGTGGGATATCTGTGCCCTTCCCTTGAATTTGGGCTCTATGACTGCTTGACCAATAGCATACAGTAGAAGTGATCAGGTTAAGAAATTGGCAACTTCTACTCCTTGTCTCCAGGGACACTAGCTCTTGGGGCCCAGACACTAGTTTGTGAGGAAGTCAGACAATAGTCAGCAACCAACTTACGGACCATATAAGGGAGCCATTTTGGATGTGGCTTCTTTAGCCCCACGCAAGCTGCCCCAGCTTGGGGCACAAACAACAGAGATGAGTCTTCCCTGCTGAGCTCTGCCCAAATAATAAACTCATGAGCTAAAAAAAAAAAAAAAAAAAAGATTTTTCAGTTTATAGCAAAAGTCATCTTTCCTAAAGAAGCCTGATATTCTTTGATTTGTCTGTTATAACTAATTCCAGGGTTTTATAATGGACATTACACTTAAATAAGGTGAAATTAACTAAATGTGAACAATTGGTTCCTCTTCTTCAGATAAAGACATCAGAAGACCCTGCTGTTCTTTTAAGCCACTGGGTTTTGCCATGATCTGTTATGCAGCAATGGATATCTAGAACAGTCTCTAAACCAGAATATTTGTAGAATTAGAACAAAGATGTCAAATCTAGGCCAAAGTGTTGTCATAGTTTGGGTTTCCCTAAAGCAGATCCAGATGTGAGGTGGTGGGGGTATGATGTGAAGAACAAGATAGGAGGGAATTTTGAATTTGAAGACATGAGGTTCTTCTGCGGTTTTCACATCATATCACAGAGCTAGTATAGTATTTTTTCTGTTTAAGTTTGATGATGTAAAATATGTTTTCTGCCATGGAGGCACCTATATAAAAGAAAGAACCTTATTTTAAGTGTGAATGTATATTACAAAGCACTGGAATTATGGGCAATAAAAGGCAAATCAAGGAATGTCAACTTTTCTACCAACAAGTTGTCATTTGCTGTAACCTGAGCCACTTCTCACCTGTGATGTCCTACAATGTCACATTTCCCTATGTAGGGCCTGGTGTCTTACTAGATTCTTCTTTATAGACAAATATCTCACATATTTTCAAGTAGGAATGGTTATTCTCTTTTTTCAGATGAAGAAGTGGAAGTGCAGTAAATTTAGGTATCTCTCACAACATCATCTATTCAATCAGTGAATGAAATGAGTAGGCACCCTGCCCTGGCCTCCTACATCCTAAGCAGTATTAAATCATACAGAACATAGTGAGGTATAGACTTGACCATTCTTATTGAAACTGTAGATTTTCTTAGGGTGATCAGGCAAAGTAGACAATTCAAGATTATAATAATTAAAACAAATTATTTATATTTATAAAGTATTATTTTAAATAGTTCACACATATTTTATTTGTTCTTCACAAAAACTTAATGAGATGGATAGCAAGGATTGAGCTTCATGTACCTTTTTTTTTTTGGAGTCTAGAATAATAAGACTCAGAATGTATAAGTGATTTGTCCAAATCAATGTTTGACCTTGCATCATCTATTTTGATTATGAACATGGAGCAAATTTCCTGGGTAATTTCTAATTTTCCACCATCAAGGCATAACAAATAGGTCATTTTAGAACACTTTGTTAACAATTCATTGTACTATATTTTAATGAACTTTTCCTTTGAAACTTTTTGCTTAATTCACTGACGTCAAGGATTAAGTATAATGGTGATTTGGAACTCTTAATTTCTACAATTTTTTTAAAAAAATCCAAGAACCTTAGAACTTTAAGATTTGAAAAAGACTTTTGAGAAAATCTTTGAAAATGTTCCTTTTTACAAATGAAGAAATTAAGTCTCTGAGAAGTGAAGTGACATTTCAATAGTCAGAGCTAGTTTATGCAGAGTTGGGTCTAGGACCCACACTTTCTGACTGT
Organism: Eumetopias jubatus; assembly: GCF_037043125.1. Taxonomy (NCBI): domain Eukaryota; kingdom Metazoa; phylum Chordata; class Mammalia; order Carnivora; family Otariidae; genus Eumetopias; species Eumetopias jubatus. The sequence continues at coordinate 150,927,993 of NW_028274810.1, read as the reverse complement.
TTACCTCAAGACAGTACCTGCCCATGCTGTGTTCTTAACTGCTGTGTGCCATACACCTGTCACAGTGTGGGGTCTGTGATGTTTACTGAATAAATACACAGTATCAGAACTGACTCTGTTTCTATCATAAGCCACTTGAAGGCAAGGATTATGTTTTATTTACTTTGTTATTTCCTATAATGCCTAGGACAGATTTTAAGTTCAAATCAAATACCCAAGAGGATGGGTGGAATCTGGTTTGGAAACAAGGATGATGGCATCGGATGCATAGTATACAACAGTAAGTCATTTTCTCTCTTCCTTCCCTCAAGAAATTTGCATTTTAATGTATGCGCTCTCCCTGAGCACTTTCAGTTGTCACAGAATAGTAACAACGAATGTTTGTATGTCTCCTGCCCAAGCGCTCTTGCACACATGCTCTTATTGATTCTGTCACAACCGCATGAAGGTTTATATGTGAAGGGAGTACATTTTGGAGAAGTCAACGGATTTGTTCAAAGCTATGCCGGGAATACACGTAAAGAAGGGGATTGGAACTTGGGCATCTCGTTCCGGAAGTCATGTTCTTTTCAGGTCCTGCCTTGATCAAAGGGACCACCTAGAAGATCATCCGGTTAGGACAATGGATAAAGAAACGAGAAGTCACCTTTGAAAAAATAGTTTTGCCCAACATATTCTGTAACTTTAGGCAATCTTTGATGTTCCTAATTTGTTCACGGACAAACATCTCTTCAGACAATCCCAGAAGGAACAGAAACAAGTGCGGAATAAATAGATACTTTCCCCCCTTTTATGTAGTAAATACCACCCTTTGTTTCCAAACACTCCAGTGCAAGATGGAAAAGCCTAAGTCCCCTGAAGTGCCTAGACATTTCAAGCTATTATCGAATACAGATATTCAATTCAATTTGAAATAGGAAATAATATTTTGTGTGGGTATTCGATTCCAGCCAGATACTTTTTTTTCTAACAAAATAAAAACGTGAGAATACTAGTTCACAGTTTGTGTTGCAAGAATATTGCTTTCATTTCTTCCAGAGGATAAATAGGTGCACATCCGTGTTCCATTTACTCTGCCGTTATCACTTTAGCTGTAGTATGTAATAAAACCCAAGGAGACATCTCTTTTGTTCACAGTGTGACTCTGCAAAAGAGAGAACGTATCTGTTGGCCAGTCTGATATTCCAATGGAGAAGGGCTGTCATTAAAATCTTGCAGACTTATATTGCAATTACTTTCCTATTAGCTGCTGCCCATTGCTCCTGACAGGTATAAATTAGATCTCGCTAGGTTGCCTACAGATTAATGAGTTCCAGAATTGGCATTCAATTGTTTGGGAGTGAAAGGCAGAAAAGGGAGGTAGATGCCAAATCTTTATACACCTGTGATTAGAGGATATTTTCTTTCATTTCATATTTTTCTTCCTTCCTCAGCATCGCTTGGGTGATAACTGACACTTCTATAGCCGAGGATTCCTTTCTGCGCAGCAGAAACTTGCAGCTGAGGCGAGGCCAGAATTAATAATTTGCGTGAGCAAACACACAGCTGCTGTTTGTGGAGAGAGATTCTATTAACGAACAGTGAATTCTCATAATTAGCCGAGCGGTTTCTGCAGCTGCCCGCCTGACCCCCAGACTACACAAATTGTGGGTGGTGTTCGGCCTCGAAATCAATCTTACCTAATTACTATAAGCATGTTCCTCCAGTCCTAATGACTGCAAAAAAAAAAAATTAGACATTTCTTACTCATTCAAATGCTCTTCTTATTAGAGTTTCCTTTGTACCTAAATTTATATTTGTCTATTAGCATTTCTAAGAGTGTACAGGTGTAGTTACAAATCAGACGCAGAGAAGTATAATTCGTGTTCTTGCAAGCATGTACCGGCAAAAGTCGGCTCTACAAACAGGAGCCAGATCTGCGCTCGCTGAAAGCCTCAGTTCCCAAACAGCATGTAGGCAACACTCTGTGGGTTGGTAGTCACTCAAAGCCCTGCTTCTCTTCTGTGCCTAGACCCCTTTTTATTCATCTTCCACTGCTCTCTTCCCCTGCCCAACTCCCCAAAACTCTATTCAATTAAAATACAAGAAATTGTGAATGCCACCCAAGCCCCGATCTCATGGGAACCGGTCTATTTGCCATTCTGTTGCCCTGAACTCAAACCAACTTATTTGACATTGAGTTGCTTGCCAGGGGTGTGGCCAAGTGTCCCTGCTCAGTCTTGCCCACCCACACATTGCAGCAATTTATGAGACATGTCTAGTATTCGTTTGTTCGGGGGACTCTCTGCCTTTTCTCTGCAGATGCAGCTTTGAACAAAGTCCGTTGTCCACAGTGATGGCGCCGGGAGTTAGGTTTGCTGCTACAGTGGGGCAAGTGCCCATAGCCCAGGTACGTTTCAGCTACGCTACTTTCCCCTGAACTTTCAGAAATGTAAAAGTGCTATTCTGAAGTAAGGAGATTACACCCAGGCAGTGTAGGGCAGTTTGGGCCATATCCTCCAATCTACACTTGGAAAATGGGGTTTGAGGTTTTTCCGCCATGAATAATATCATCCAGGCTTGAGATGAATGAAACTAGTGTGAATGCTAGTGGGGCTATAAGATTTTTTGGCTAGCTACCAAATCATTCAGTATTGACTTAGGTGTTGTTTTCTTCACCTCCTTCCCCCTTCGTTCTTTCCTTCCTTTGTTCCTTTGTCCCTTTGTTCCTTCCTTCCTTCCTTCTCCCTTCCTTCCTTCTTTCTTTCTTCCCTTTTTCCCTTCCTTCCTTCCTTCATTAAGTGCCTATTATCTGCCAAATATTGTGCTAGGTAAGAGGTATACAATGGACAGAATCAATAAAATCCCTCACCTCATGGTGTTTCTACTCGAGAGGAGGAGACAGACAATAAACATGTAAATAAATGCATACATATATAATTACCAATTGCAAGAGACAGTAGTGTTATTTGAAGCATATGATTTTAGAATCAGACTCTGTGGGTTCAAACTGTGGCTCTAAAACTTATTTGCTGTTTGACTGTGAACAAGTTATTAAACCTTTCATTCCTTAATTTTTTATTTTCAACATAATAAAAGTAGGTATACTCTTACCATTAAAATTAGAATTAAATAAACTCATATCTGCAAAAACTTGGAACCTGTTCTGGTATATAGGAAGGACACACTATATATTACCTATTATTATAATTGTCATGCAGGAAAAAAATAATCTCCTATAAGAAGTAATGGGGGAGGCTGTCTTAAACTGGATGGGAAGAGAAGACCTCTTGTTGGGGCTAACATCAAGCAGAGTCTTCAAAGTTGTGGAGAAGCTGACCATGAGGAGAGTGATAGGTGTGCTAAGCAATGAAGCCACATATGCAAAGGCTCTGAGGTAGGACATGCTTGGTGTATTCCCGGAACAAATTAAAGGCTAGTGTGGCAAGGGATCCAACACAGGGTAGACTACAAGAGTCGAAAGACCAAATGCTCCAAAGAGTCAGTATGAGGATTGCTTTGGAATATCCTTTTGAGAAACCAAAGTCACAATTCCATAGTTACTACAAAGGCTATTAAAATCTTTGGTCTCAAGATGAGAGACAACAGAATCTTCCAAAATGGTGCCCTGAGAAAAATGGATGTGATCTGATAAAGCAGGTAGTCAAGTTATTTATTTTTCTTCTTCATTAAGCCAAAAGTCCATTTGCCTTAATGGCAGCTGCATAAAAACAAAAGTTTGTGTGATAAGCCTTTACTGAAGTCAAGAGTTGAAAATCACATCAGAACTCAAAGGGAAGGAAGAGAAGAAATTTTGCAAGTCACATCTAGTGAACTCTGGGGTTTGGAAGACAGAACATACCCTTCCCCCAACCCAAGTCAGGTTAGCACTCACATCTGAGCCTGAATCTTCAGAGCAACCTTGATAAAAATAGGCAGAAGTGGATGTAGGCAGGGCTACCTCACATATTGCAGTTAAGAAGGACTTTCATATTTCACACGGAAGGACCAGAAATGAAGGAGAACTGGCTTCCAATTACTCAGTTTGGAAACAACTAGGGGCTAACAAATGCTGTTATATAATTGCCTGCAAGGGGAAGGCCATGGTACCATAACAACTTAATGCATCTCCCTCCTGGCCTCAGGGATGTGGGGCACCAGGTGAGGTTATTTCCTGTGGCCTTGTGAGAGAAAAAAAGTATATTTTAAAACAGGCTGCTGCCATCCACCTAAAGCAATTAATTTACCATTAAGTATATAGGCAGTATTATGTAATGTTTTAAAGTATATGAACATTCCAAAGTCATCAGTTCATATTTGGTCATAAGCCAAAACCAGCTCTTTAAAGCAGAATTTAATTAACTGCTCAGTAAACAGTGGTAAGATAAGGAAAATTAAGCCCAAGACTTCCTCTGTTGGGGGTGATCTAGGAACTAAGTGGCATCACTGTCTGGCTCCCTTCTACTAAGAGGGCTGCATGAGACTGAAAGTCAAAGGCAGTCGAGGCTATGATGGGCTCCTGCCACATATATTCACATAGGAGAAGCCATTGAAAGGGTTTTTACTGCAGGCTGTTGTACATGGAATTTATGGCTAGGGCCTGAGTTTCCAAGGATGATTCTTAAAGTGTGATTTCTGCACTTCCCTTGCAATCACTTGAAATGCACACAGTTAAAATGCAGATTTATAGGCCTACGATTCACTGCCTGAACCATCATCTGAGGGGAACGGGGAAGAAGGCTGGCCCAGGAATTGCTAGTGATTTTGATTCTCGCTGGTGTTTGAGGATGCTGCTTAAGGTTAGGATATTGGGTTCATATAATTTACTCCAGAGAAATGAAGGAAGCTCAATTCTAAATTTAAGAGTCACTTTGTATGTCACTGAAATGAAAAATTTTTGTTTTAAAGAAAATATTTCAATATATAATTTTTTAAATTCACACTTTAAGCTCACCTTGCATGGGTGATTCATAGAGTAATCACTAGTCTGGATGAAAATCACTGAGCCATCTGGAACACTGACAACACCAAATTCTGGTGAGGATGTGGAGAACCAGGAACTCTCCTTTGTTGGTGATGGGAATGCAAAATGGTACAACCACTTCGGAAGACAGTTTGGCGGTTTCCTACAGAACTAATCATACTCTTACCATATGATCCAGCTATCACAGTCCTTGGCATTTACCCAAAGAAGTTGAAAACTTATGTCCACACAGAAACCTGCACATGGATATTTAGAACAGCTTTATTCATAATTGCCAAAACTTGGAAGCAACCAAGATGTCTTTTGGTAGGTGAATGGATAAATAAACTGTGGTGCATCCAGACTATGCTAAAAGGAAATGAGCTATGAAACCATGGAAAAACATGAAGGAACCATAAATGCACATTACTAAGTTAAAGAAGTCAATCTCAAAAGGCTACACACTGTGTAATTCCAATTATATAACATTCTGGAAAAGGCAAAACTATGGAGACAGTAAAAAGATCAGTGGTTGCCAGGCATTGTGGGGAGTAGAGTAGGGTGGAAGGATGAATAAGTGGAGCACAGAGACTCTTTAGGTCTGTGACGCTACTCTGTATGATATTATAATGGTGGATATATGTCGCTATGCATTTGTCCAAACCTGTACGTTGTACCATTCTGAGAGCAAACCCTAATGTAAGCTATGAACTCTAGGCGACAATGATGTGTCAGTGTAGATTCATTGATTGCAAGAAAAGTCCCACTCTGGTGGAGGGAGCTGATAATGGGAGAGGCTGTGCATATGTAGGGGCAGGGAGAGATGGGAAATTTTTGTCTTCTGCTCAATTTTGTTGTAAACAGAAAACCTCTTTAAAAATAAAAATGAATAAAAAATTAAAAACCTAGAAAAAACACTGAGCTACTCAGAAGGAGTTATCGGGTCTTTGTTATTTGAGACATCATGTTAGGGGCTAACGCCATGAGCTCTCAGGTGCCAGTCCCTAATACAATGTCTTGCACCAAGTGGTCATCTGCAGTTATTGATTAAATTGAAGTTGAGTGCTCAAATATGTGATGCTGCAACATCTGAATTAGAAACTGGATATTTCATTGCTTCATAGATTTTTTTTTTTTTAATTTGGGAAAGAACTGTATAAGTTGGGATATTTTCCTGCAAAATGAATATATTCTTGGTCAAGCCATTCATCCAGTTCTGAGACTGAATTTCTCTATTTTAAATGAAAGATGGTGATAACCCCGACATGTGCTGAGAGCAAGAAATAAAATAATTTTTGTAAATGTATTTGGGTGAACATACACAAATGCATCAAATATATAGATAATAAGCTTTGTACATATTTTATGGTTAATCATTTTGTAAGTGCTAGCTTGATTTAATTAGGAGCAGAGATATGTGTTCTTAATACTTAATACTTTTCCCAATTGGTATAAACTTTTGGAAGATGGCTCTGGCTTCCCATATCTAAAATTGAGCGGGGTTGTGAACCTCTTAAGGTTTCTTCTACAAAGTACTTAACTATTAAGGGGACAGAGGGAAAACTGGTAAAAAGCTATGAGCCTTCTTTTTACAGGAAATGCATGTATACCTTTCAGGTGACTTACATCTAGACTCCCCCTGAAGTCCATTCAGGGAGCCCAGATGAAAAACATTTGCATTAAAATGTAACTGTATACTACATGAATGCATAAGGAAGATGTGTTATGTTTGTTATACACACAGAAGGAGGGAGAATATTGTGCAGCCATAAAAAAGGATGGGATCTTGCCATTTGCAACAACATGGATGGACCTAGAGGATATTATGCTAAGTGAAATAAGTCAGAATGGAGAAAGACAAATACCATATGATTTCATTTATATGTGGAATCTGAAAACCAAAACAAATGAATACACAAAGAAACAAAAAGACAGGATCAGACCTATAAATACAGAGAACAAATAGATGCTTGCCTGAGAGGAGGAGGATGGGGGATGGACTAATGGGCAAAGGGGAGAGAAAGACACGGGCTCCCAGTCATGGAATGAATAAGTCACAGGAATAAAAGAAATGGCATAGGGAATATAATCAATGATATTGTAATAGCATTGTATGGTCGCAGATGGTACTACACTTGTGGTGAGCATACCGTAACATATAGACTTGTCCAATCGCTATGTTGTATACCTGAAATTAATGTAACATTGCCTGTCAACTATACTCAAAAAAATGTAAAAATATAACCATACTCCTTGAGAAGGAGTGCTTTTATTCATCAGTTCATTCATTCATTCATTCATTCAATCAACATTTATTAAAGCATGGTACTAAGAAGGCTAAATTCTTCAAAGACAACAGGGCATGGCCCCACCTTCCTGGGGTTTAACGTTTGGTGGTGAAGAAAGATAACGTCTCAGTAAATGGAAAAGTGCTGGGGCAAAGGAAAAGGTAAGAGGAATATGAGGTCCTGACAAATCAAGGAGGGCTTCTAGAGAGGATAATTCATGGAGCTATTTGGTAGAGAAACAGAAATTGGCCAGAGGTGGGTTGGGGGAAGGTTAGGACAAAGCAAAGGAGAGGAAGGACATTCCAGGGAGAGGAAGGCAAATAGGCAGAGAGCATGGTCAACTTTATATTGGGCAAAAGGGGTGGGTAGGCAGAAGGGGAGACCAGGCTGGAGAAATTGGGGAGCTGTTTGCCATACCAAGAATTCCAGATGTTACCTGGAAGGCTTGAGAAGACACCCAGGAGGGTGTTAATCAGGAAGCAACTTAGGTTTGCATTTAACAATGGCGGGTAGCATCTTTGTGAAATATGGATTGAAACAAACAAGATGAGGAGTAAGGCAACCAGTTTGGAGGATATTACAAACTACCTAAGAGAAAGATAATGGAGATTGGAACTAAGACTGTGGGTGTGAGGTTGGAGAGAGGGGGGTGGGTTCAAGAAATGTTGACAAGGTTGAATCCAGCAGTCTACCTCAGTGATTGGGTGTAAACTCAGACTACTGTAAGCATTTAGAAGGACTCAAGTTTCAAGTTTGGCTTGGGGGCAACAGGGTGAATGGGTCAACTGGTCATTGAGATTAGAAAACAAAGGCGGAGCAGCAGGTTGAAATGGGATGGGGCGGGATCGTGAGTGAAGGTGTCTGTGAGATCCCCAAGGGGAGATGTGTACTTAGACATCAGGAGGGTTCAGAGCAAGATATAAGCTAAAAGTAGGTAATTAGGAGACATTAGCAAACAGGTGAAAATGGAAGCAACGAGAGGGGCTAAATAATATGCAAATTGAGAGTTATGATGAGAGAAAAGGATCAAAGACAGAAACTTGGGAAATAGCTTCATTTCTGGCCAGAGATATAAAAAGAACAGCAATTTCCATGGTAGACAAAAAAGAAGGTTCAAGAAAAGAAGGGTATGATTGATAGAACAATCATTTCAGAGCTGTAACAGAAGATATAGACTAATGGGTGTTGCCCATTTTCAAAAAAAAAAGTAATTGATAAGTAAGGAGAAAAATATTCTGACAGCTTTCAGGGCACTGAGAATCAGTGCAAGGTTCTTGACATGTGACAACATCAGCGTCTGATGTACAGTAAGTGCCGTGACACCAGGATATTTTTCTAAGAAATTTTAGATCTCTGACATTTCTTGAAGCACTTTTATTATTATTTCTGGAGATACATTATTTTATTTTAGTAATGATCATATCCATCTGATTTTAACAATCAGATATTTTAGACCCCGCTCTTTGGAAAAAAATTGTGCATTTTAAAACAGACTAATGACCTTCAGTGACAGGTGATTTTTAAATGTTTGTTTTTATTAAATTGTTATGGGAAATATTTTTTTCAAAATCATGTAACTAGAATTTTATAATGAGGAAGTACAAGAACCTAAATTATGGGGTAAATGACTTTTGAAATGTCCTTTTTTAGTGATGCTTTCAAATATTAACATTTAAAATGTCTTCACTGGAGAATAAAGGATAGCAACATTTGCTTCATAAATTTCATGTTTTGAACACCAAAAACCAAGCTTCTCTCTGACACCAAATTGTCATAGAGAATGATATTCAGGTTTGAGGAGTTACTTCCAAGTTTAGAGAGATTTACCCAGAACACTAAAACCTAAATGCATCTTTATTTCAGATATTACAAAAGGTGGTAAATACAAGGCTTATGATGAAAAGGGGTTGTAAATATCATTTTGTTTCACAGCATTAATGAAAAGGTCCCTGCAGTTCAGCAATGTTTTCCCCTTGGAGTGCACTTCAAATATTACAAACAGGAAACTCAGTTTTAAAGTCCTATTTATTGGGGTTTACATGTTTTTTTTTTTTTTATAGAATGTGCATGTGCTGTTGTGGGGAAGCAGGCATCACTGTCTACATAGGGCAGCTGAAGCTATTCTGGGTACCATTCTTTTACCTCTCATCAGCAGCCCCCAAGTATCACTCCCTGGAGCTGATGGACCAAGGAGATACAAAATTCTCAAAAAGAAATTTCTTAAGCCTGGCTGTACATTACAAATACCTGGGGAGTTTTTAAAATACTGAGGCAGGGGCCCCAACCCTAGAAATTCTGATACATTTTGTCTAGAATAGGACTTGGGCATTGAAATTTTTTAAACACTCTCTAGATACAGAGATTCTGATATGTAATGGGATTAAACACCATTGTGCTAGAAGTAGTCTGCACCTGTTCCTCAAAGAGAAGGATTCATCCCATAGTGCCATCAGTTAGATTGAGACACGAGCGAGGCTGTTGGGTGAATTTGATAGTTTCTGATAATGCAGTAAGCATACTCACTGCAGAGTTATGTGATGGTTTTCTCACATTTAACTTAAAAAACTCTTTTAATTCCCAGATACAAAATAGGAAAAGCAGGCTACCTAGATGAGTTTTTGCTCTCACTTTAAAACTTATTAGTACTAATGTATCAAAATCTTTAACTGAGGGTTCTTGTTCAACATTAAAATCCTAGAGTGTGTTTGTGTATGCATGTGTGTTTTGCATATTCTTATAAAGATTATTATGGTTCAAGCTTTCTCTGCCTTGTTCCTTGCAAAGTAATTTTGATAAGTGAATTTAATATCAAGGGGTTAATATTAAGCTACTGTTTCTTAGAAGGAAATGTTCTGGTTTTGAAATTTTTCACTCTTGAGATAATGCCATGACAAAGACATAGTAAGAAAAAATGAATATCCAATGGAGGTTGGCTTGTGTCCATTTGAAAGAAAGTCTTTGAAAACAACTTTTTTTTTTTTTCTGGTTTTCTTATCTGAACAGGAAGAGTGTTGATCATCATTCTCTTTCCAAGTGTTGTCTCCTACAGAGGAATGGGCATCATTTACTTCCGGGCTGGCAAGCCCAGTTTCTCTGGGCATATCAGCCAGTTGACGTAGGGAGAAGAAACATTTCCTTCATCTTTATTTTTCAGTGTTAACCAAAGCCCTAGAATGTCCCTACTTTTCACATTTGAGGCTGAGTGCCACATGTTTCAGGAATCCTTTAAGGGCTCCAGTTTGAGGGTGTATTATTCACAGTAAAAACATCTGTAATGCAAACATCCACCGATTAACCTAAGAATAATTTGTTGGGCTAGTTGTGGATGTTTGCTTTGCAGATTTGTACACTGGGCAGACATCCGTGCATGAAATTCAGTTCTCTGTGATGTTTCATGTCAAGAAAAAGAATGTATCTTCCCTCACCATGAGAAGATGGATGCTAGCTCTTATGTGCAGACTGTTTTAGGCTTCAGGGCAGTCTAGGATTTCACAAGATCTGTGAAATCCTTTTTTCCTCACCCTCTCTTTATTCATGGGAAATAATTCATTGAGGCCTCCTCATCTGATAGCCTTTCTTTCAGCAGAGGTGTTAAAACCAATGGTATCTGATGATGGGACACATTGCCTTGGGCTAGAGTATTTTAATCATGTGGGCAGACCAACATTTATCAGTCATTTCCTTCCACTTCAATTCCAAGGAAAGAAAGGCAAAGCAAGGTAGGCGATTTCCCCTATGTATATCCCAGCCTCTAAAACTGCTGATTTCCTTTGTTCTAAATGGTATAACAAGAATTACAAAGACTTGTTTAAACCTCCCCCAAACAAGCTGTGGTTCTATCTCATTTGTGGGTCCATTGGATGAGCAATAGAGTTTTTATTAGTATCATGACAAAGTAATTTTTTCTCTCCTTTCATCTTCAATATGGACATAGTCTCCCACCTATGGCACGTTTCAACAAAAGTTATGTGGATTTTTATCTCCTGCTTCAATGAAATCAGATATAATTATAAAAAATAGTTTTAGATTTCATCAAATGTAGCCACAGGATAATTAAGGTTGGGTTTGAAAGACAGTCATATAAATAAAAACTGGCCTGAGCAGTCTGAGCTATTATACATGTCAGAATCCCCCCTGGATGACTGAAATGGGTTTGAATGAGTTAGCACCCACTCAAATCCTTGGTACATGAAGCATGAATCTTGGAGACCCAAGTGTGTTTACACATGAAAAAACAAAATACTGTTTCAGAGGGAAAAATCACAACCATCAAAAAGCTTTTGGACATCAAATAGATTTTAAAAATCAACAATTTGATGAGTTAACTCAAAATGAATCAGAAACATATGGATTACATTTCTCTTACCAAACACATGGGTTTAAAAGGGAAAGAGAACTTGGAAAATGTGTTTTGAGTTTACTCAAAACCAAAATGTTTGAAAAATAATTTGAAGCAATCGGGGGAATCAAATGTACTTGACTTCTCCCAATCTCGAGTACACCCACTTACTGAGTCTACAGTGATAACATTTCATTTTTAAAATGAATAACAAATACCAAAGGAGATTCAGATTCTTCTGGATTTTCCTACAACATATGAACAATGGGGTTGAAAATTGTCTAGCCAGTCTTCTTTTTTAATTACTGAGAGTTATTTTGAAATGTCTATAGAATATAACTCATACTTTTTCTTTTGAACACATTTTATTTTCAATACAGATTAGCAGAAAAGGAGGAATTAAATTTTGCTGATGGTAGTACATGCAGCTTACAGTGCTGTGGGCTGATAATCAACCAACTTTTTCAAAGATTCTGTGCTCAGAGTGTTTGCATAAGTTCTCAAGGTGATATACATACTTTTGCATGCTAGGAAATGCTATATATCATGTTAAACATAAACAAAAATGTGAGCTATAATCACATTTTTGAGGTCATTTTGAGAATTCCTTGGTTTCTGAATTAGTACTAAAATAACTGCACAAGATTATCGAAATTTTATTTGGTGCTTGCTCACAATTGATGTCTGAATTCTTGTCTGTATTGAACTAAGGCAGAGATTGATTTTTCTCTTTTTTTGTCTTCTTATAGCAACACTACAGAACTCATTGACCCACTGAATGCTTCACACTGTTGGCCTTTATAATAATGATAAATGCTATTGATGGCTTTATGAGAGTCAAAGGGGAATTTTGTATTCAGATTATGTGTCTTAGTATAGAAGAACCACACGGTTGTCTTTACCCAAAACGAAGACAAGTGTAGCCGAACTTCTTTTCAAACGTTTCCATTACCTTGGTACAACCTTTGTACTGACACTTACTACGAATACACAATGGAGGCCACAAGGTGACGTGGTCTGTTGGGCAGCTCTTCAGAGCGTGAGTGCTGGGGCCAGCTCCCTGCATTCAAATCCCAGTTTCATCACTTCCAAGCTGTGCGCCCTGGAGTGAGATCCCTAAGCTTTTCAAGCTTTGGCATTTTTCATCTGTAAAACAGGGGGATGGTAATAACATTGATCTAATGGTGATGGTTGTGAGTACCAAATAAGACAATGCATGAAAAATGCTTAAAGTGGTCCTTTTTAGGTAGCTATGAAATCATCAGAGGTTAGCTTTTAGTATTATTAATAGAGAAAAGAACCTGGATTGGAGGAATTAAATGAGCTACTATACATGAGAAATGTAGGTTTAATTTCTATACAAAATAATAACAAATATTTTTTTGAAAATTAACTAGAAGTTTGGTTTCATGTTTGGGGAGCAGACGAGAATCAACGTAAGAAAGAACAAGTAAGAGATTTCTGATGTTATTGAACCAGTTCATGCATCCCTTCTAGACCACTTAATACAAGACACTTATCTGTAGAAAGGGTAATGAATTCTGGTGTAAATTTTAATAATTGCAGCAGTGATTACCTTTAGATCCTGTGAGTTCATTATTGGCTGAACAATTCCAGAGGCTCTCGTTAAATGGCCCATGGAATGAATCAGGCATGGAATTAACCTATCTTTAGTTCCCTAAAGCTTATGTCCCATGAAGGAGTGCTCATATTGCTTTGTGCTTATACATTCTATACCCTTGATCCTTTTGAAAACAAAACTGTTTAAAGGGGTTAAACCCAGAATTCTAGGTGAACTGACCCTTAAGTGATTAAAAGTGAAAAGGAAAAAATTCCAGTGGCAGAAATTATTTTAAATGACTACCGTCTTTCCCTTGCAGCTACTTTAACTGCAAATCATTATTGGCTATGTATGCCCTGTGGTTTGGATGCCAATTGCAAGGCGGCTGCCCTGTCCCAGCCTGGGAATTCTCTGTGGGGGATTCTTCAGGAAAAGAGGCATTTTGTGCAATGGAAGGATAAGTACTGGGTTAATAACCACTAAATATATCTTTTTCCAAAGCTCCAGTGAAATTCAAATAGCATTTTAGTTGCTTAAAGTGTTGCTGTTTAATGGGAACACTGAATTTGTAAGAATATTCCTTTGCCATATACTTTTTTTTTTCTTTTTTCCACGGAAGAAGCGGACAGTACTACTCTAGAAGTGTTGTCTTGGAAGCATCTTTAAATAAATTTCTCTTTTAGATAGTTGCATTTATATGTTCTGGAATTTTCTTAGTCCCTTCTTCGGGGGCTCTAAAAGGTTGTAGATTCACTGAATCTGAGTGTTTGCAGGTCATCTCATCCAACCTTTTGAGCCATGCCTGAATCTTCCATCAAACCAAATCACCTTATAATCTGTACTTCCAATATTAGAGAAGTCACTCCATCCCGAGGCAGCCTATTTAATCTTCAGACAGCTATACTTGTTAGAAAGCTCTTTTTTCATGTTCAGGTGAAGTTGATTCCTTTCTAACACTCACCAACTAGCCTCATTCTATTAATTGGTACCGCACAGCTCAGTTGAATCCTCTTTCACATCTCCAGTACCCGTCCCCGGGTCAGTTTAATTCAGGTACCGATCCCATGTGCTGGCAGTCATTGCTCATTTGAGATCATTTTAGCTCTCTTACTCTCTGATTTCACCTTGGGATGCCCTAGTTTATCCCCATCCTACCTAAAAGGTAGTGCTCTACATACACAATGATATGCCAGGAGTAGGGTGACCAGTGCATTATGTAAGTCTGATTATTATCGACATTGGGCTAGCATCTATATGGGCCAGGGAAAAATCAGTTTATATTAACCTTATGAGACGTCTTTGTAGAGCTGACTCACACTAAGCTTGAAGCCATTCCAGCACAACACAGAGAAGCAAAGAACTACAGACCTGGTGCCACGAACCTCTACCTCGCCTGTCTCTTTTAGCATTAATCTCCTTCATAGACACAGAATGTACAAAGGCTGGGGGAAATTCAGTGATCCTCAAACTTCACTGGGCAGCATCTTCTTCTGCATTTACCCCTCCTGTCTTTTCCCAACCCTGTATTTCTTTAGTCTCCAAAGAATCAAATGACTGTTATCATCTTGCTAGATTTGGATCATTGTTCTACTCATCAGAACTTTTGGAATCTTTATTTTGTCATTGAATGTATTCACTATACTTTCTAGGTTTGTTTTTCCTTTTACCAGTTTGATCTGCTTATTTTCAATTAGCAACCAAGGTTGTACATACCCAATATTTAGCAATACTAAATAATTGGCTCATATTCCACCTTCTGGGTCTGTCATCTATTTGATGTCTTCAGAAAGAACAGCTTTCTTAAGATAATTAGTCCAATTCTTTGAAACTACAATCTCCAGGAGACATTAACACCTGGCTTTATCAATATTTCTTATATATCATTTAAAGGCATTCACACACAGTCAAACTGATGTCAAACAAACAAACAAATACACTTGTGATGACGACATGGAAAATCTACCAGTAAACTAATACACTTCTTTCCTCCACATGGAAGACTTGGCCAGACATCCTTTATCTTATTTGCCATGGATTGTTATTTCTTATAAGCTTGAAGTAGGTAAAAACAGGACAACAAATTAGCTCACAGTTTGAAGAACCTCATGTATAATTTCATATTAGATTGATTTTATGGAGGATAAGTATGGACCACGGTATCAACATAATTTATCTCCTTTGAGAAACAGGATCAAATAAGCAGTAATGGAATTTAAAAAACTTAAAAGCTTCAGAGAATTGATTAAGATTCCCCCATACCTGGTGTAGAACTATTGAACCCAAAAAGACTCATACACCCCCTCATCACTAATCTTCTCCAGGCATTGATTTATTAGATTCTTTCTACCAGCTGTTTAGAGGTTACAGAAAACACACCAGGCTTTGCTGGTGACCCCAAGTGCTTTAATTCCTATGCATGCATATTTTAACATTATTACAGAAAGGTTTCATTTGCAATTTACAGGCTGAGTAGCAATGAGTCCGTTTCAAAGAGGTCAGTGCTTTCACCATTCCTCCCAGTGATGGAATTATAGTTTAAACAGCTGGAGCACTGTCCCAGGGGGGACACTGGGGTATGGCTCCTTAACGGCAGAATAAATCCATCAGACATATTTCATGTGTCTGATAACATTAATAGATACCAGGGCTGTTTAAATATTTAATGAACTCACTCAGAGGCTGTTTACCAGGGTGGGGAAAAGAGCTATCAGAAAGGATGATCACATCCTTTTGATCTACAATGACAACAACAAAACCAAAACCTCAGCCAATGATTTTGCTTTCTTGCTGCAAACTCCATCAAGGGAACCCGTTTGCTACATGACATGTTTCATTTCCACAGTGCGCACAAGAGTGTTTTCAGTTTTGCAGTTCAAAAGTTAATCATTTCCATGCGGCTCACTACTTAATAGAGGTGCCAGAAGCCATAGAATAGCGTTTGGTTGGGATGGAGAAAACAGGAGAGGAAAGACAATCAGAGACACATAGAGAAGGCAAATGGTGTGCAGTGCACGGAGCCCCAGAGGCCCTGGGGTGCTAATGAGAGGTCATCCACTAGAAAGAGGGAGCAAGCCGAAGGTAAGTAAGTGTGGCTCCTGGCTACCTTTGCTAACGGTCCTTAGGCGGATTGCTTGTTGCTTGGTCCTTGTTTCTGGGGATGAATAATGGTCATTAAAACAAACAAACAAAACAACATCACAGATTTGGCCCAAGTTTATTTTTGTCTGAGAGCAATTTTGTTTTGGTTTACAAAATTTCACTAAAAGCGGTTTGGCTAGGCAGAATAAAAATGGTTTTACTCTGTGGTTTCAGATGCCTGTTTGGTCATGCAAAAATGAAACAATAGCTAAGTTTCAAGTGGGGGAAATTGCTGGCACTACATCCTGACTGTGAGTTGGCCCCAACACATACTCATGTTGAAAAATTATCTATTGCACACTTTCCAGAGCATTTTTTTCCCTCCATTATATTGACTATAACCCTCATCCAGGTCTTTTATGGGATTAAGACTATGCCTCGGCCTTGTGTATACCATCTTGGTCTGTTCTGACACCTGAAAAACTCAGCCTAGACTACAATGAATTAAGGATGCTTCCTAGACCCAGATGAATGTTTCTGGCCATTTGGCAACTTAAATCAAAACCCAAGTGAAGATAGCAAAAGTAGGGGCAATTTTCTGACGTTTCTGAACATCTCAGATGAACGCCATTAGCATTATTTATACTCTGTTTTCTCTCGATTCCATTTTGCTATAGGTTTGTAATTTGTAATAAGAGTGTAAGAAAGCAGATGGTGGATTTCCTGAGTGCATAGTGTTGCACTACTTTTTTGAAGGGCTGTCATTCTCAGAAATGAAAGACTTACCCTAGACTGTACCTTTTCAAACAAATCATTTTCAAATATATAAATAGCATAATTAATCACAATGGAAATATAAAATGTTTAATCAGTAACAGATGGACTGAAACAAAGAGATCTTATGTATAAGACTATTTGAAATTTTCAATGTTGCATACTTTTAATATGTTTGTAAAAATGGATTTGGGGAACCACGTTTTTACTTAAACTCTATTGTTAAAATTTTGTTCCTTTTTTTTTTTTCCCAAAAAAGATTAATCAGTCTGTCCAGCCGCTGTTTTAGGAAAGCAACTGAGTCACTACCTGGCATGAGGGAAAAGCTGGCTAAAATATACATTTATAAAAGAGCAGTTTAAATTCTTCAAATTCTTCCTTTTATAGTAACTGATGTTAGAATTTCTTCATGTCCTTGAAAAGAGGGAACCTGGGTGAAGCCCTCTGTGGGAAAAATGTAGTTGGTATACAAAAGGCACAGATCTTTGATCTTGATTATCATTTTAAATCCCTTAAGTGAGTGCATTTTAGAAAAGAGAAAATTCTGACAGAAAAGGAGCAGGGACCTCCTTTTGGAAATTGGGTCTGGTTTGGACTAAATTCTGCACCAATAAAAGCTGGAACTAATTTCCAGATGGAATAAATTGGTTCCAGGGTTTCTGAAATTTTGGCCAACATGTTGCACAGCTGAAGTTTGATCCTTGCTCAGAACTGTTACCAAAGGGGATGGCAAGGGAGGGGGCAAGTATTCTATGGGGATCTGTTTCCCAAGGGATCGTAGGGTTGGGCAGTTAGCGTGGTCCTGCTTACTTCAGCTCTTTGTTTCTTTGTGTCTCAAAGGGCAGTGGTTCAGATCAAGCCTCTGAGACAGACACAGTCTGTCAAGGTAATTCTCCCAGTAATGGAAAGTCTAACACTTTACATATATGCACCCGCCATGCACTTGATCACTTTCTGACTCTATTGAAGTCGGACTATGATGTATGGGGCTTGAGAATGGACAGGCCTTTTCTTCCTGGATAAAAGATAGAAGATATATTGCTAGACACTTCAGAAAATAATTTAATAATTATTTCAAATAATTTGGAAATGTACTCAAGTAGATGCAGGCTGTACTTAGAGTTGTGGCCTTCTCTGCCCCGTGCCGTCATGACATGAAGGCCTAGAATAGCATCCGATGCTCCCTGTCACAACCAGGCAATTAGGGAGAGAGTTCCATAACATCCTATGGTCACTGTCATGCCTTTTACCTCCCATACAGATAAGCCCCCAAAGTAAAACCCTGATTAGCAAAATTTAAGTATATTCCTGTTTGGAAAATTCTTGAGATCTAGGTGACCTGAGAATTTGTTTTTTGCAACATTCTAAATGTTCTTCATAGTCCTCAGTGGTTTTATTTCTCTACTTTTTCTACCAACCTTCTTGTATGGTTTTGGATGGTCAAATCCCTGACTCTTTTCCTTTCCACTCATTATGAAAAATCCTGAAATCTGAATTTCTTTTCCACAATTCTATAGAATCCCCTCACCTGGAATATTGCAACATTTTCTCTTTTTTATTATGATGCTTAGTAGTTCTGCTCGGAAGGCGGTTTTGGGTGAACGTGGGGGTATGACGGGAAAGATTATATAAAGACCTCTCTCAGAGACTGGCGGCCACCAGCACTCCCTGGCCCAAATCAGACACCTGAATCTCATCTTGTCTCTCAGCTCTGATGTCACACTGGCGCCCAGGTTCAGAATACTGCACTCCAGAGCATCACATGGATCTGCTCCTTCTTTTTTTCTCCCCGTTGCCTTGACCTTATTTCAGACTTTTATCCTTTCTCCTCTGGAGTATCACACTAGTCTCTTGACTGGTCCTTGCCTCCATGCTTACTTCATGCCAAATTAATTTTTGGAAAGCACACATCTAAAATCATTGTGCCCTATCATCTACAGTGTCAAGCTCAAACTCCTAGCTAGTAAAGCATATAAATCATCTCCAATCTCAGTTTCAGCCATGTCCCACCCTAGTGTATGATCCCCCCCTAAAAATTCCTTAGAGTGCCCACCTGTAATCACTCTTCACTGTCACACCTCCTCACGTATTATTTCATCTACCTGGATACTCACCGCCTTTTGGGCAATCGAATAGTCCTTCTGTAACAAATCAAATGGATCGTGCTCATTTGTGCTACAGTGACATTTGAGCTGTCTAGTGAAATTGTTGCAAACATGAGTTTGTAGCCCTCTAAGCTTTCATTTCTTTATCTAGAAGTTGGGAAGAGTTGTGAAGATGAATTGAGGTAGGATATGTAAGCTTTTTAACACAGTGCCTGAAGTAAAATAAACAACCAAAACATTTAAGTTGTTCTTACTTGTGC